>NC_133113.1:27796827-28396827 GCF_022965805.1 Primulina eburnea
TTCACGAGCTAACGAGTCGATTATTGTAAAGTTTGAGCTTTGTTTGTTTATATTAAGGAGCTTTTATCGAATCGAGATTCAAATAACTCACAAATAGTTGGGTAAATTTACATCTTTTGATGTACATATTTATCGAATCGAGATTCAAATAGCTAATAAATAGTTTGGTTCATTTACATATCTTGATGTACATACATATATATATATATATATATATATATATATATATATATATATATATATATATATAGAGCAATTAATCATGTATTCGATACGAAAATGGTGACGTCATAAGGACGTAATTAACATGCAATTTACCGGCAGATACCAATAATTTTTTAGGTCAAAATCAGCGTGTGCATTATCAAACTTAATTAATTTGTATATGATAGTGCCATTTTGTCAAATTAGGTAATGCCAATCAAAGTGAAACCAAATATTTAATAATATGTTTTTATATTAAATGAAAATTCTAGTGCTCTTATTCTCCATCAAGTCCAATTTATTTATGGATTATTTTATTTAAAAAATGAAGCTATTTAATTAAAATAATTATATATATAAGTATTATGAAATATTTATATTTAGGAAGTCACGCGATCCTTATCTAAGTTGAATAAAGCTAAAAATACAACTAATATATTGTTACAACGATATTTACAATTATTATATCGCGAAATTTTTTATTCAATATGTTGTACAAATTAATATACAAATAACGATATTTAAACAATTATATCGCGAAATTTTTTATATAATATATTGTACAAATTGATATACAAATATAAATGTGCATGTAACATCATTCCTCTAAATTACAATCTGCACACACAAAGAGTGTAAAAATACTTAAAAAACCTCGTTATTTTTGTGATTAATTGTTGCATTTTTAAAACATAATGATCTTGTCAAGAGAATCAAATTTGTGATTTGTATACAAATTTATGGAAAGTGATGGAATTGATATAATTATTTTTATAATTGTTAAGAATTATAGCAAGAAACAAGTAGCATTAATGTATCATAAAAGCCAAAATGTATGATAATATGAAGCTGTTTTTACCAAAAAGTTATAGTTTGTAGCAATTGTGTAACAATTTTTTGTGTAACAGTCCAAGCGTCATATTTCGATTGCTTTCATAACAAAATATTTGAATTTTCTTTGAAAATACATTTGAAATCATAGATTTTAAATCATTCAATTCAAATGCAACATTAAAGAATTAATGTGAGAGTAATTTGATTTTTTTTATATATCAAATTACAGCACATATAAACGATTCGTGGTTAAAAAAAAAATGTTGTACCATCAATTAATTTAAGGAAATATAGTCAATATTTTTTTTTTCAACAAAGTATCGTAGCATATTATAAAATGGACGGTAGATATGCGTTCCGATAATTTGTAGCTATTATTATTTACATTTTGTCAGCATCATAAAGGTTGACATTTGCTTAAATATATAATGCTTTTTTTTTTGCATAAAAATAATCATTTGATAATTAAAATAATTTCTTCATTTTTTACGTGTTCATGGTTAGGATCATGGCACACTTAAAGGCCTGAAATCATTGGGCATTTTTGGCGTTCAACTTGGGAAGTGGGCTTAAAGTTGTTTTAACAAGCTCTATTTGGATTTAACACATTATATAAGCTGGTGTTTTTTTTTTTTTTCACGCGTTACATGTTTATACAATTTTTTTAATAAAATTTTATTTATATTTAAGCAGAGGTAATATCATAACTATAAAATTAGTGATGGTCATACTAATTTTGAAATACTACATAAATTTTGTAATAGCCGAACCCGGTGTACGGTATGGTTTAAGATTTTGTATGATTATTGGCTATTTGGGTAAGTTTAAGTATAGTTTGGATGTTAAGAGTTTCGATTTATGATTTTAGTATGGTTGGTTATAGATGATGTGCAGTGTTTTTGTAGCGGCGTTACGATTAAATTCATGATAAATGGTATATTGATCCAAATGAGGTGAGGCCAATTGGAGAGGTTAGATAAGACATAAGGCTATAACTTTCGTATTTTGTGTTTTGTTCAAATCATTGTGGAAGGTAAGCCAAAAGTGTCCCGAAGTGTGTCGTGTGATTCGACGTTCCTCCAGTGACACAGGTTGGGAGATTTAGCATAACTTTTTACTCAGACATCCAAATGATCTGAAATTTTGAGGGAGTCAAGATAAGACATAGAGCTACAACTTTGTAGTTTACCACTTTTTCTAATTCGGACGGGAAGAGGCGTTTCTGAGGCGATCTTTGAAGAAGCTGTGCGCAGAGTAAGATTTGGTCCGAAGGTGGAGCGCACCCGCGGTCATGTAAGGACCGCACCCGCGGTCTCAGTGGTTCAGAAAATGGTTTTTTGGTCGTAGGCTTGGCGCACCCGCGGTCCTTGTGTTGGCGCACCCGCGGTCATGCATTATTGAGGTATGGGCGAAGCTTTAAGTTGCTTTTTGGTTGAGTTGACTTCACTTTTCACCTTACCTTTCCTCCATTCTCGTTTTTCCTCTCTAGAAACAAGGGTTTCCTTCATTTCATTCCATTTCCTACCTTTGATTCTTGGATCTAGTTCGATTTTCGACTTGAGATCGAGGTTCTCCTTGGTGCTAGGAAGCTTAGGTAAGTTTTTGGTTGAGTTCTATCATGGTTTTGGAAATGACATGCTATAGGTTGGAGTATTGGTTCGTTCTATGGATTATTTAACTTGTATTTTTGGATATAGAGTTGATTTTGGTGTTGTTTATGGATTATTGTTGTAGGTGGTGAACCAAGAGCTTATTTGAGGTGTTCTATTGGGTTGTAAGTGGAATTTCATCCTTTTTGCTCACATGATATTATATGTATTGTGTTTTAAAGATTTTAAAGTGATATTCCCTTCAATTGATTCATTGTTATGTATTGATTCCATTGATTATCTATTGGAGGCATTGATGTCTCACTATTGTTAATAAGGGAATACAAAAGAAAATATGAGATTGTGAAAGGACGGCTTTAAATGCTATTCAGAGTTCAAATGTTTCTATTGGATTGATAAATATATAGCCAGAGAATTGCATGCAATTAGTTGATCAACGCCCATAGGCTTGTATCCCTCAGAGTTATCGGTTTATATCGATTTGGGATACGAGTACCACAGACAGAGATACTATTGATATCAATCCAACCAGAGAAAAGAGAATACCATCGTATTGCTATCTATTGCTACAGTTATTGCTACAGTATTCATATTTCAGAGTTGATGGTATTTATGATTTCAAAGTCATGTTTTACAGAGTATACTATGTATCATTGCTATGTAAGAGTTCCACTTGCTGAGATTTATTCTCATTTCAGTTATTTCATGTGATGCAGATCAGAGTGGCGGCCCGAGACGTTGACTGTGGACTGGGGGTCATATGCATACACCGTTGGAAGGAAGATTTTGGCATGATCATAGGAATGATGTTTTGTATTTTGTTTTGTCATTCAAATGATCATGTGTTACTATTTTGTAAAGATGTTTAAAGAAATGTATTTTGAAACTCCTTCCATATTTTAAAGAAAAATTTATTTCCGCTGTGCATTTTATTTAAAGAGGTCAGAGGTGTCACATTTAGTGGTATCAGAGCGGTGTTCTTCGGACCAATGCATATGACTTCGTCTCCTTTCAACTGTCCGGGTATGTTTTCTTGCATCTATCCGTTGTTATATATTGATATGTCTTTTGTGAGCACATTGTAGAGTAGAGGATGCCACCTAAGAGGAAAGCAGTAGAGGGTGAGGATAGTTCTTCCTCGAGAGTTGTCGATGAGTTCGGCAAGTTACTGAGAGAGCAGGCCAAGGTTCATAGTGAGCAGATTCAGCAGTTGCTCCGATTGCAAGGAGCAGGTCAGGGCAGAGGTCAGGGTAGAGGGCATGTTGCTCAGGTTGTTGGCACTGATGCCATATTTTCTGCATTCAAGAGGATGGATCCGCCAGAGTTTTCAGGGAGCACTGATCCTTTAGTTGCAGTTGAGTGGGTCAAGGCTTTAGAGGCGATCTTTGATCATCTCAGTTATTCAGACAGAGACAGGATCAGCTGTGCAGTGTTCTTGTTGGTTAAAGCTGCTCGCATTTGGTGGAATGCGACCAAGGTTGGAGTTGATGTCTCGACACTGACGTGGTCAGAGTTTATAGATTTGTTCTATGACAAGTATTTCCCCGACGCACTTAGAGCGAGGAAGGTTACGGAGTTCTTGGAGCTTAGACAGGGGAGTATGGATGTTGGTGAGTATATTTTGAAGTTTGAGGAGGTTTGCTTGTTTGCTCCATATGTTGCTTCCAATGACAAGGATAAAGGCGCTCATTTCATCCGAGGCCTTAGAGCAGAGATTCGTAGAGATATCAATATGTCCAAGACCGTGACTTTCAAGGAGATTGTGTCCAAGGCATTATTGGCTGAGCAGGACGAGAAAGACATTGCCCGGGAGAGGCAAGCGAGACGTCAGGCTATTGCTCAGAGGAGCCAGACTTCGAGTCAGCAAGGTGGAGATCGATTCAAAGGGAAAGACAAGATGGATTTGAGTTCTAGACCACCGACAGTCCCATCTGATCCAGAGAAGCCATTGTGTCCCAAGTGCGGCAGTCATCATTGGGGAGAGTGCAGATATGGCACTCATACTTGTTATCGTTGTGGCACGGCAGGCCACGTTGCCAGAGATTGTCCTCAGGGAGCCAGTCAGGAGAAAGTGCAGGGTCGTATCTTTTCGATGACCAAGGAAGATGATGGCGATAGGTGAGGTATGCTCGCCAGTGCAGGTACTTCGCTGGTCCTTCCTTTTACTTCTTGTTTTGAGGCTGAGAGATTGCTGTGTAGAGGTTGTGTTGGATTTTTGGCTTTTATTGTTGATGTGGATAGTATGGTTAAGTTGAATATTGGTGATATTGATGTGGTGATAGAGTTTGTTGATATGTTTGAGCTTGATGTGTCGGGTTTGCCTCCGGACAGAGATAGGGAGTTTGTGATTGCTTTGATGGTCCCTGGAATCATTGCTCGTTTATCAGCATTAGTTATTAGGGCTTTATTGGCGGACAGGATCCGTAGAGAGCAGACTGTCGAGGTTCAGTTGATAGAGATGAGAGCTAGAGTAGAGGATAGAGGTACCTTAGAGTTTAGAGTGTTTGGTGATGGTTTGGTGATCTTCAGAGGTTGTATTTGGGTTCCTGTGTCGATCGTGACTGATCGTGATCCTAGATTTACTTCAGAGTTTTGGAAGAGTTTGCATAGAGCTATGGGTTCGCGGTTAGCATTTAGTACAGCTTTTCACCCTCAGAGAGTCGGTCAGTTAGAGAGAGAGTCATTCAGATTCTAGAGGATATGCTCAGGAGAGTATATTGCGAATCCTTCCCATGTTCTTCGCCACGAGCCATTGGACTTGACGCCGAATTTGTCATACCAAGAGATTCCGATTCAGATTTTGGATCGCACAGTAAGAGTATTGAGGAACAAAGAGATCGGCATTGTTAAAGTCCTTTGGAGGAACCATTTGATCGTAGAGGCTACGTGGGAACCAGAGGATGAGATGAGAGAGAAGTATCCCGAGTTGTTCGTGCAGTGACGTCAATTTCGCGGACGAAATTCCTCTAAGGAGGGGAGATTGTAATAGCTGAACCCGGTGTACGGTATGGTTTAAGATTTTGTATGATTATTGGCTATTTGGGTAAGTTTAAGTATAGTTTGGATGTTAAGAGTTTCGATTTATGATTTTAGTATGGTTGGTTATAGATGATGTGCAGTGTTTTTGTAGCGGCGTTACGATTAAATTCATGATAAATGGTATATTGATCCAAATGAGGTGAGGCCAATTGGAGTGGTTAGATAAGACATAAGGCTATAACTTTCGTATTTTGTGTTTTGTTCAAATCATTGTGGAAGGTAAGCCAAAAGTGTCCCGAAGTGTGTCGTGTGATTCGACGTTCCTCCAGTGACACAGGTTGGGAGATTTAGCATAACTTTTTACTCAGACATCCAAATGATCTGAAATTTTGAGGGAGTCAAGATAAGACATAGAGCTACAACTTTGTAGTTTACCACTTTTTCTAATTCGGACGGGAAGAGGCGTTTCTGAGGCGATCTTTGAAGAAGTTGTGCGCAGAGTAAGATTTGGTCCGAAGGTGGAGCGCACCCGCGGTCATGTAAGGACCGCACCCGCAGTCTCAGTGGTTCAGAAAATGGTTTTTTGGTCGTAGGCTTGGCGCACCCGCGGTCCTTGTGTTGGCGCACCCGCGGTCATGCATTATTGAGGTATGGGCGAAGCTTTAAGTTGCTTTTTGGTTGAGTTGACTTCACTTTTCACCTTACCTCCTCCATTCTCGTTTTTCCTCTCTAGAAACAAGGGTTTCCTTCATTTCATTCCATTTCCTACCTTTGATTCTTGGATCTAGTTCGATTTTCGACTTGAGATCGAGGTTCTCCTTGGTGCTAGGAAGCTTAGGTAAGTTTTTGGTTGAGTTCTATCATGGTTTTGGAAATGACATGCTATAGGTTGGAGTATTGGTTGGTTCTATGGATTATTTAACTTGTATTTTTGGATATAGAGTTGATTTTGGTGTTGTTTATGGATTATTGTTGTAGGTGGTGAACCAAGAGCTTATTTGAGGTGTTCTATTGGGTTGTAAGTGGAATTTCATCCTTTTTGCTCACATGATATTATATGTATTGTGTTTTAAAGATTTTAAAGTGATATTCCCTTCAATTGATTCATTGTTATGTATTGATTCCATTGATTATCTATTGGAGGCATTGATGTCTCACTATTGTTAATAAGGGAATACAAAAGAAAATATGAGATTGTGAAAGGACGGCTTTAAATGCTATTCAGAGTTCAAATGTTTCTATTGGATTGATAAATATATAGCCAGAGAATTGCATGCAATTAGTTGATCAACGCCCATAGGCTTGTATCCCTCAGAGTTATCGGTTTATATCGATTTGGGATACGAGTACCACAGACAGAGATACTATTGATATCAATCCAACCAGAGAAAAGAGAATACCATCGTATTGCTATCTATTGCTACAGTTATTGCTACAGTATTCATATTTCAGAGTTGATGGTATTTATGATTTCAAAGTCATGTTTTACAGAGTATACTATGTATCATTGCTATGTAAGAGTTCCACTTGCTGAGATTTATTCTCATTTCAGTTATTTCATGTGATGCAGATCAGAGTGGCGGCCCGAGACGTTGACTGTGGACTGGGGGTCATATGCATACACCGTTGGAAGGAAGATTTTGGCATGATCATAGGAATGATGTTTTGTATTTTGTTTTGTCATTCAAATGATCATGTGTTACTATTTTGTAAAGATGTTTAAAGAAATGTATTTTGAAACTCCTTCCATATTTTAAAGAAAAATTTATTTCCGCTGTGCATTTTATTTAAAGAGGTCAGAGGTGTCACAAATTTGATTTGATTATATTTGCTTGAAAAACATATCATAATTGTGAAAACTTGATAGGATCGGTTAGTAGGTGAAAATGTGTTTAGAAAGGGGTTGAATAAACACTTGACAATTATATCACCTTTTTAAATAATGAGTTAGTTTTGTGACAAACTAAAATCGGGAATCTTGTTATGTCAATATCAATCAGTTAACTTATGAAAGTGCGGAAATAAGCTGACTGACAGATGATATATAAATGAGATTTAGAGACTCAAGATTTATGGATGTTCGGAGATCTCAATCACTCTTGCGTCACTCCTTCTATCTATAAGATATGATATACACTTAAAAATTTTGATCAATACAAGACTTGTACTGACAACTTTCAGTTTTGGATTTAACAATACCAAACTGAAACTCTTAGTTTCAATATAGTTTATCAGTTCTCAACTCATGGGACGGATCCAGAAATTAAAGTTGGGGTGGGCTTGACCTTAATATAATATATAATAAGTTAATTTATATATACCTTGGTATATATTTTTTTAAAAAAACCTGTTGTTCCTAGCTTATTGGAAATAGGAGAGTTAATTTTCAAAAAAGAATTTTAATCAATATCATTTTTCGAAATTTATATATTATTTAAATTAATATGTAACACGTGTAATATAAGACAAGTTTCACTTAAATTCAAAATTGACATTTTAAACTATTTTTAATATATTTTAAATGTACTTTCAAAACTAAATTCTATTAAATAAAAAAAATTGATAAAATAAATCTATCACGTTTATGAGTTATTTGCACCAAACCCATTTTGAAATATCGAAAATCTACATTTATTCACTGTGAAAGTTAAATAGGTATTCTAGATATTAACTTTTATGAGTTATTTGTAATGTGATATCTTTTAAAAAAAATTTGTTTGTGCTTAAATCTCTATTTTATTTACCCAAAAAAAAAAATTAGAATTGACTTGAATCTCTATAACTCATTGTAAAAAAAAAAATTGGGCTGTGACGAGCCAAGCATAGGTCCGTCCTTGTCTCAACTGATCTGAAACTACTTAGCTCAACTGATTTCTTTAAGATCGAATAATACAATGATATATGTTTGTGCTTGTAAGCTCAATGTATAGCCTTTGAATGCTATGAATATATACGCTAAGTGTGAGCTTTATAAAATCTTTGAGTATGAACAGAAAGCTTATTGAGAATTTCAACAGAATAACAACTTGGTTCTATGTGTGAAAAAATCTTCTTTCTCAGCTGCTCTTCACGACTATTTATAGTCTATGCTTCCAATGGTAACAATGAAAGTGTTTGAATCTTTCTACCGTTGTTTGCCACGTCAATATCCTTATGACAGTCGTACATTGTAGCATTGTTGATATTCGGCGTTCCCTCTATATATTACAGTCTGCTTTTGTACTGTTGTAAGTTGATAGTTACATTTCTTAACTGATGACGTTTTACCGATGGAACTAGTTGATATACAGCTCACAACTGATTGTAGTTAGACTGATCATTCAGTCCACTACACAATTCAGTTGTCTTAGTTCAGTTGCCTTGTCTACGTACTAATCTTCAGTTAGACAAATATATTTTGAATCGATTCTATTCAGTCTTCTTGATCAATTGATTCAATCTTTAATCACTCTGTTTGTCAAACTTTCGAAATTAAGTTTCCAACAATTAGTGATAAATTAAACTATAATTTTAAAATAATAAATTTAATAAATAAATAAAATGTTCTAGTTATGGGGTTTGAGAACATGCAAATTATGTTTAGGAAATAAATACCCTATGCACTATGACAAACATTTTGCATTAAAAATCTGACAGTTTTATGAATATATAGTGGTGCACGGACAGTTTATGAATATTAAAAAAACTCACCAAAAGTTTTTGATTTTTTATTGAATAAAATGTATATATTTTTTGTAATTTGAGAATGTGTATATATATATATATTTTGAAATGAACGTGTATATTTTTTTTTATAAAAAAACATACAATGACACCAAAATTAGTTACTATAACCCCTCAACTTTAATAATATACTAACTGAGCACAAATGTTGTGTCTGTAATGTAATACGTGAATATTATATATTGCATATATTTTGTTTCTCAAATTTTGTTTTGTAATGGTACTTACAAAATTAAATATGATATGAGATTTAGTAAAATAATATTTCTATAACAATGAATATGAAAATTTAAACACGATCTAATTATACTAATACAAATACAATTAAATAAAGATTGAATAAATAAAATACATTCATTTTTCTTTGTTTGAAAGAGTCAAATCCAAAAATATAATGATTAGATATCTTGTGAGAACGTCTTATGAATAATCTTTATTCGTGAGAGATATCAATCATGTTCATATTTATAATAAAAAATAATGTTTTTGACATAAAAAGTAATATTTTTTTATGAGTGACTCAAAATAAAATATTTGTCTCACAAAATTGATCATGAGACAATTTCGCATTAGTTTTTATGAAATATATTTATGTATATTAGAGGAAAACGTATGAAAGGGTAATTTTATAATTTTAAAAAAGTTTCACCAAAAGTTAGTTATACTTTGAGATCTCTCCCTTAATTAATAGTAATTAGTAAGTACAGATATATATACATACATATATAACTTTGTTTTTAATTTATTGTATTTATAAAACATATATATTTTATTATATAATTATAAAAAAATATCAAATAATATAATTAAGATAGAATAAATGTATAAAAAATAGAGAAAAGGAAATTAAATAAGCAATAAGAATTAAAAATAGGTGGAAGAATGATAAATTGGTAGCATAAATTGTAAGAGTTTTGTTATATGATTGAATAAATATGAATGATTAACATAAAACAATTTATTCACAAATTATGTTCAGCTGCAGATTTGATAAACTTCCGAGTCAACATAGTATGACCAAAAATCTTGCTAATCATGTAAACTATACTAGGAAAATATAGTACAAGTTACAATATGTGAGACAGTGTTGATAAAAAAATCGGACCCATAGTATATAGGCAAAGCACTTACCTCGGACACCTTCAGCGAGACTCCCTGAAGGTGTGTTGATAAATTAAATTCTCTCTTATATTTTATGATGTTTTTAACTTATATTGATGTGAGTTTTAGAGCATGATTACTTATTTGGTATTCGGTTTTGTGTCGTACAAGTAGGGGTGAGCATTCGGTCTATTCGGTTATAGACTGAACTGAATTAGCCATAATCAAACCGAATCGAAATATTTTTCCATAATCGATGAAAACCGAACCGAATTAAAATCAGTTAATTCGATCGGTTACCGAATTAACCGATTAATTTTTTTAAAAAAATTATGATTTAACTTTAATTATATATATATTTTTTCTTGAATATTACAATCTACACAAATGCATAAAATTATAAAAGCACACACATCACAAATGTATAAGTTTTGTTTGAACACAATTAATACATATTATATCTTTTTTAAAATTTTAAATTAAAATATATATATATATATATATATATAAATTGATAAATAATAAAAATTTATTAAATAATATTATTTATTATATCGATTAATTCGGTTAACCGTTTTCAAAACTTTTAAAACCGTAACCGAACCAAATTAACCGATATAATCGAATTTTTTAAATTTGAACTTTTCGAAATAACCAAATCGAATTTCTGGAATAGCTCGATTCAATCGGTTAATTCAATTTAATTACGTGCAAGAGTTAATTAAATATAAAATTTTATAGTACAAAAACTGGTAAAAGAGAACATGAGATAATAGCAGATGTATATCTACCCAATCGAATACGTACGGCAGGCAGTGGTGGAGGACAATGCCGGGCACTATGCAAAGCCTCCGCTTTATATACGAACGCTTTGGAGTACTTTTAGACCCATTTGAAGTACGAGAAAATCCTAAAATTAAGGATGCCATCACGCAGAAGTTAACGTGCTTGCGGCGGGCTGAGGAGATCCGGGCTGTGCTCGACGAGGGTGGGCCGTGTCCAGCATCGGACGGCGATGCTGCTGTGGCGACCCGATCCAAGACGAAGCCCAAGGATGGCAATGCTGGGGAGGATGGGGATAAGGAGAAGCTTCGGTCTGGCTTTAATTAGGGAGAAACCCAATGTTAAGTGGAGCGATGTCGCGGGTTTGGAGAGTGCTAAGCAGGCGTTGCAGGAGGCGGTGATTCTTCCAGTGAAGTTCCCCCCATTCTTTACAGGTATGATTTCCTTTCCTTGATAAGTTTATTTTGATTGAGCGATACGGGCAACTTTTTGTCGGTACAGATGGAAGATATTTGGTATGTGCTGAAGTTGATTGCCTTGTGGTAGTAATTTTATTGTCAATGATTGGAGTTGAGTCTCATGTTGCGGATTAATGAAATTTTAGAAATTGGCTGTAATCGATAAGGGGACAAAAGTATGATTTTTTAACCTCGTCTCTCTCAGAAAAAGAAAATAAACAAGAAAAGAATCCAACAAAATGTGACATGGGTACAGAATAAGAAAAATGAGAGCTGAAGTTCGGGATTCGTGAATACTAAAAAAAAATTTGTTGCATAACATTTTACCGTATCATTCCGATATTATTTGTTGACATGAATTGTTGGCTAATATTAGGCATGAAGAGCTTTTCTTTTATACGGTCCAGCTGGAACAGGAAAGTCATACTTAGCTAGAGCTGTTGCCACTGAAGCTGATTCCACCTTTTTCAGGTAACTTACACCGGTTCGTTCGATGCTGGCTGCCCCATTCCATTAGTTCCTTGACACGTGGCAAGGACTATTCTTTTTTTATTTGTAGAAGACTTCTCAACCTCTTCCACTAATTATTTGACACGTGTCAAGGATTTTTCTTTTAAAATTACGCAAACCATGGTTTAGTTAATTCAGGTTTGGAAGGGGTTTTAATCAACAATGGATGGTTTTTCAAAATCTGTGCAGGATTACCATGGTGACAACGAGTATCTTCAGTCTTCTCCCTTTCCCGCCAGTTATTTTGAATCTTTGTATAATTCAATACAAAGTCATACAGAGAACTCATTTTGTTATCTGCCTTTTTTAAAACCATATTCGTGACTTCATTTCTCGAAGTAGCCAAAAGTCCCGCACTAAACCTTCCATTCATAAAAGCAGTAGACCATTTCTCCTTAAGCTTGTACATATCATTCAACCATTTATGACCATGCAAAACATAGGTTTCAATCATATATTTCCATGTGCTCTCAAATTCATCTTCAGAATCACAATGACTCATGCATTTATACCACAATCCTTTAAAAGCAGAATCACCATTTAAACTCCCAAAATGTGAAGGAGCATTTTGATTTATATGCCATTGACATAAACGATGATGTGAAAGTGGAAAAATTGTTTCAATGGCATTCATCATGGCTTGACATTGGTCTGAAAAGATAGTTTGTGGTTGCCGTCCATTCATAGAATCAAGAAATGTTGCAAACAACCATTCAAAAGAACTTTGAGTTTCATCTGAGATAAAGGCCAAGCCAAACAATACATTCTGTATATGGTGATTTATACCAACAAATGGAGCACATATTAAATTATACTTATTTGTTCTATATGTTGTATCAATCGACAAGACATCACCAAAATATTCATAATCAACCTCGCATCTATAGTCCCTGAAGAAAAAGTTCATCACCCTATCATCATCATCCAATTGAACATTCCAGTAAAAATAATTCTCCTTATTAGCCTTATTAATGAAATATTGAATAAGTGCAGTGGCATCTCCATTCTCGACTTTGGTATGTTTTTTCAACCGACTCATATGGTCATATGCATCCTTTCTAATAAAACCTAAATTTTGCGGCCCACATGCTTCATGTTCCATAAAAGAAACAGCATTACAGACGGATATTCCAGCATTTACCATAGCTTCTAGAGTAGACTTTTTTACATGTGATATATTGTGTGCCGATCTTAGCAAGTGAGTTTGATCAGGTGCAAACATCTCATGGTTATGCTCTTCAAAAAATCTACTCACCCGCCATTCACACCTTTTTTCACTTGTAATCTTCAATTTCGCTTTACATTGTGTTCTAATGACCGGCTTTTGATAAACTGGAATCTTTTTATTAGAACATTTCTCATCTTTTAAACCTTCACAGGAACAATGAAATTCTTTTGATTGAAGTTCATTGGCATGAGAAAAATATCGTTGATCACCCATCCTCACACTAAATCTCTTGGCATGCGCATATTGGCAATACAATAAATAAGCATCTTCAATGCTATTCACAACCTGCCCCACTTCCAATTTACTCTCCAAAACATGGACAAAAGAGTTTTCATTTGGTACTTCAACATTTCCAGCTTCTTGATTGTTATCTCCTTCCACCTCTTCAAGTGACAGTTGATTGTTATCTTCCATTTTTAAGCAAGCAGCCAACCAACTGAATCAATTAAAAAAAAACAAAATGAATTTAACTATTTTTGAGTCAATTAATAAAAATTTTAGGCAAAACAATTGCTAAACAGCGGACTGGTTATTGTGTCGAGCTGTTTAGAATCTGGTCACATTCTACTCGTTTTAGCTTCTGCTATATTGTGTCGAGCTAAAAACTATATTGTATGCGTTTCTGTAAGGTTACACTATTTTGGATATGCAGCAGTTCGTATAAAACTGGTATATTGTTCTGCTATGCTGGTTCCTCTCCTGGAATTTGGTTTACAGGTTGAGTCTTCTCTCTGTTGTGTAAGGTCGTGTACTTTATCTCCAATTATTCAGGTTTTGTCTCTTTTTTAAGAATTCACTTTCTGAATGACTTTCTCGAGCATTCAAATTTTGTCACTTTATTCTCAGCTTTTTAATAAATTGTGGTTGAGCGACAATTATTCCGGCTTGTTCCTGATAAGTATGCCTATTCACAGACACATTTGTTGAACAAATGCTAAACAGCGGACAGCTCAACACAATAAACCAGAAGTTTCGTGTGTGGAGTGAAAAAGTGCAGTGGAGTGAAAATGCCTCACCTTACCGGATTCAATGAGAGGAGCTCTCCCCTGTTGTGAAAGATTTCCAGTGGGTTCCGAGAGGGAAGAGAGGTAGAGAGAAAAATTCAATTTCCAGTGGAAAAAATACACGGGAGAGGGAATACGGGGGAGAGATAAAACCCCTTCCAGATCTGAATTAACTAAACCATGGTTTGCGTAATTTTTAAAAAAAATCCTTGACACGTGTCAAATAATTAGTGGAAGAGGTTGAGAAGTCTTCTACAAATAAAAAAAGAATAGTCCTTGCCACGTGTCAAGGAACTAATGGAATGGGGCAGTGCCCCATTCCCCAGCATCGAACGAACCACTTACACCTCTACATAGGCTCAAAATATTTTATTAGTAGCAACGCTTTTAAATAAACTTATTTTGTGTAATTCACTTGTCCTTCCGATCCTACTTTTTGACAAATCTTGTTGGACTTTCTGTCTGTTGGATATCTTTTCCCAATAAAGGCAGCACATATATTTACTGGCCTTCTGGTACTCCATTTAATCATGGGTTTGAAATGCTACATGTTGATATCTGTGCTTATATAGTGAACTCCGTTGTAGACAATTTAATTGAATTCCATCTGTCATGTTACTCTTTAATATCTTAAACTCTGATTGCCAAGAGCATGCCACGGAGACCACTGAGGTTGAAAAGCTATCCAAACTTCTTGAGAATTCTAGATTGATTTGTATGCAATCGATTGAAACTAGTTCAGATTTCCCATCTTTGACCAATTTGAAGTTATTAAAAAAATTCTTCTGCAAAAAGCGACAGTTGTGTTTATGGGATAAGAAATGAAAATGATTGCTTAACTAAATGATGCCTATCTTGCATAAAAAAAATGACGCCTATCTGAATCGAGTAGTAATTTTTGGGAATAGCTTGTAACAGTATTTCTCCACGAACCCAGTGGGTCAATTACTTGAAAGAATCATCAAGGTTACTAATATGTAAAATTGGTTTCTCTCTTCTATATGCTTTCGTCTCATGAATATTTCGGCTATGAGATGTGCTATGTTTCTTCAAAAATGTGTTATCATTCTTCAAGAGGAAACTATTGTTATTAAGACGCTTTTAGTTTATACATTTATTCATCATTTTCAAATATCAAGTACTTAGGCCATGAAGTTGGCGAGTGCCAACTGCTGTTCTTTCGCAGTGTTTCTTCTTCGGACTTGGTTTCAAAGTGAATGGGTGAAAGTGAAAAGCTGGTTTCTAATCTCTTCCAGATGGCTCGTGAAGGTGCTCCCTCCATTATATTTGTTGATGAAATAGATTCCCTACGTGGCCAGAGCGGAGAAGGAAATGATAGTGAAGCTTCCAGACGTATCAAAACAGAATTGCTGCTGCAAATGCAGAGAGTTATGTTGTGGGAAGTTGTGGTAGTTGTATCTTTGTTTTTCTGTTTTTCAACTTTATGAGTAGATATGTATGTCATCTCCATCTGGGAAGTCTTGCGATTTGAAAGCTCGACTCCAATTGTTCTTCTTGTGAGATGGTTAAATAGGCCTGAGTTCAATCTTTTGTTTTACTTTATTTCTGGATATAATGCTTTTGAAAGTTTTTTATTGTTGTTGCCAGAGAGAAGCGTGTAATGTAAAAAAAATTCTTTACTGGGTCTGCAATTTGAATTTTGTTTCGTGCATATGATTGTTGTGGAGACATGAATATCACCAAATGTGCTCCCTCCCTTTGTCTGCTCGATGCATCTCTGTTTTTCCAATTTTTTGTGTGAACTGATGACCTATTTTTTTCCTTTTATAAGCCAATCTGGAATGTATGATAAGTCACGGCAAAAGTTGATTGACTGTCATGTTATCTTCTAAAAATTTGTCAAAAGCGAATAGATATGCATCTTTATCATGGAATTGTGTCAGCAGTTTGAATTCGTGGTCGTACCATTTATGTTAAGATATTTGAGAAGTGTACCTTTATATCCCCAACCCTTCAGTGACGTTGGGGCCGCCATGTTTCCTTTTTTGATGAAGAGAGAACTTGATTTACTTACCTTTTTCCTGCTATATAGTGTCAATTATTCGGGGGTTGGCCATAATGATGATAAAGTTCTTGTTCTTGCTGCCACAATTACCCCTTATGCGCTCGATCAGGTAATATCTAGGTAATCGAGTGTAGGCCCTGATATTTTTTGTCTAACTATGTATTTTTTTCTGTAGGCTATCAGGCAGCGATTTGATAATCACATTTACATATCTCTCCCAGAACTGAAGGCACGACGACACATGTTCAAAGTACGAAACTTGTCTTCGATCCTTGTGCAAAGAAGCAATTGCATCTATAGCCCAATATTTTAATGTAGTCTTGTATGGCTTGTCGCTCTACTGCAGGTGTATTTAGGAGATACCCCTCATAACTTGACTGAAAGCGTCTTTAAAGTGCTAGCTCATAAAACCAAAGGATTTTCTGGTTCAGATATATCTGTTTATGTGAGTGCGGATGGTGTTATCCACCTCCTAATGTTTAAGTGGGTTCTTTTGTAAATTCAATATGCCTACCTATTTATTCAATCTTGTTATGTTATCTATGAAGGATGTATTATTTGAGCCTGTACGTAAAACACAAGATGCTATGTTCTTTATCGAGACTTCGGATGGTACATGGATACCATGCGGTCCCAAGCAACCCGGTGTTGTCCAAATAACAATGCAGAAGCTTGCTGCAAAGGTTCACATTTGGTCTTATACAATTTTGTTCTAGTTTGTCCCTTAATAATCTGAACTTCTTAGGATTTCTTTGTCTGTTGTGCTACTTATTTCTACAGATTATGAACTGGTAATCATTCGTCTTTGGTTGCTGTTCTCAGAAAATGAAACAAACATAATGTTTTTTGGGTGAGCAGTAGTTTGTTACAGGAGATGATATGCTCTTTGAATTTAATCCATGTGAAAGAATTGAAATTAATGCAGAAGTGAAGAGTACACTATTGCTTGATTCTATGAGAATTGAGTAAATACTAAATATTAGATTAACTGAGAATAAAATGATGCGAGAGTGGATAGAAGAGTCTCTATATCTAGCTTATGGCCGGAAATGGTGGCCGAGTTCTGGACGACAGATAATGATGACTCCTTGAATGTAGTACAAGTGAGTTGAAAGAAAATTTTACACAATAACTATCTTCGATGCTACATGGGGTCAGTGGCCGATTGGATAAACTTAATAACCGTATTGTACAACGTAAATGATTTTTTATTTTTTTTATGTGGTATCATTTAGCAGAGAAGATTTAAGCCACATGTGACTGATGTTATGTATGGGAACTTACTCTGTGGGTGTATGGAACAATGAGTTACTCTGTATGCACATGAAGTATTCATGATCTTTCCCCAAATTGAAATTACTAAATCAATAAGGTTCTAGAGAGACAGACCAACTGTCAGCAAATCCGATCTTGAAGTGCAAGAGGGATTCACAAAAGAGTTCGGCAGGGAAGGTTGATTGTGTTTATGTTGTGTTTGATAGGGTTCAAACGACAAAACATCTTTGTGCCATATAGATTACACGACGATTGCGGTTTCCTCCCATTTTTTTGTAGGAAATTGAGCCCTATGCTTCTCATGTTGCTTGCAATTAGTTTTGTATACAAATATTTATGGTGTATGTGCAATGCCAGTTGCATTGGAATTGTATGAAGGCTTTGTTCCATTGATCTCTCATTTTAACTTTTTTATTTTACATGCTTCCACGACTCGTCCAAAGAATTTTCTGTTATCTGGATTTTTACCCTGTTTTTGTGTACTTTTCAGTTTTTAGGCCACATTGGTGCAACATTTGGCCTGTACCAAAATCCGACATTTTACCACTTGACTATAGAGTCAGTGTAATGTGAGACGTTCACACAAATCTTTATTTTTAAGACGTGTCAAGTATGTTTATATTTATAATAAAAAGTAATATATTTGACATAAAAAAATAATATTTTTTCCCATAATTGACATAAATAGAAGATTTATCTCATAAAATTAACTTATAAGATCGTTTGTAAAAGTTTTGTGTTGACTATATGCCTCACATGATAGCCTCTGGGATGCTGGTTGAATCATATGAGTCTCCATATTTTATGGGAAACTCCATATTGATTTTCTCTTCCCTTTTATTTAATGTAATCGTAACATATAATGAATATAAATGTCGAATATATTAATAATAATGGAGATCGATAAAAAAAAATATATGCGTCGAACTTTAAAAAGAACGTGATATGATTCAAGAAAAAAGTTTGTGTGAGGGTAGCTTGTAAGAATATATATATATATATATATATATATATATAATATTGAATTCAAATAAATTTCAAGATTTTTCTCTAAGTATACATTTAAAGAAAATGAATGTCATTTTTGAGTGAATCTGTGAGACGGGTCAACCTAACCCAAATTTACAATAAAAAGTAATACTTTTTTATGTATGACTTAAATATCTGTCTTACAAATACAATCCGTGGAACCATCTCAGATTAGTTTTTACCATCATTTTTGGTGTTCATAAAAGTTATAAAGTATAGATAACTGGATTCATAGCTGCCCCTTTATTCAATTTTAAAAAATAAAAGGACAGAACATAAATTGCGATGAATTTCTCGTACTCCTCGACTAACAAATTCTGATGTTACATGAGAAAAATCTAAAGTATTTGCTGAAAAAACCAAAGAAATACTCCACCAAAAAGAAATAAATGCTCACAACAAATGGTGATTTGCTAAATCAATTCTTTGAAAATTCTCTCGTTTTTTAGAATTTATTTCGTTACACCAAAAAATTCCATACCCGTGCGTCAGACTAGGGTTTTTCTTACAGAGTTGCGTCAATGCAAATTTCTCAGTATTCCGTTGTCATGTTGTTATTATTAAATTTTTTAGTTTAAAGTAATAATTTATTTAGTTACTAAATCACTCGAAACTTTCTTAAATTCGCTAAAACATCAGCATTTGCTTAAAGCAGACTACTGCAGCCTTCCATTCTCCTTGATTATATCAGTTTATTTTGTTATTTTTGAATTCTCACAATTTGGGCTTTTTAAGTGTTTCCATTTGTTTCTCCATGGATTTTTGTTGAATTTTTGGGGTATGAAGGCATGAACTTGGAGAGACTGCTCGTGGGTGTTGAATGAGACTTCCTTCCGTGTTTTCTTGAGGTGAAAAATCTGTTGCGGAAGATGATAGCAGAGAAGCCTAGCTGGATTACGCATGGGGGCACACAGATTTTCTCCATTGACATTCAACCGGGTGGCCTCAGGTTCGCCTCTGGTGGTGGTGATCATAAGGTATATTCTCCTTTTTATCTTTGCTTTCGCTTAATTCATTTCAACTCTTAATATGTTTTCTGCTGATGTTGAGGTTTTGTGAAAGATTGGAACTTTATATAATGCTCCAGAAAATTAAGTAGGAAACAGAAAGTTATGGTAACGCCTGAAGAGTTTTGAAAAGATGTGAATTTGGAGTGATGGGAAAGAGAGATCAAGGAATTGAGGTCATAATGAAGAGTACTTATCCTCCATTATAATCTTTACCTTTTAATATAATCTGAATTTCAACTAGTGTAGCTGACAGACACAAATAGCTAATGATTGATAACAAGATTGGAACATTCACTCTGTATGCGAGCAGTCACTGATGGCCAGATACATAACGGTCTCCAATCATCGGGAAGCTCTTCCTCTAGGGACACGTGGAACGATAAATATTTTATCCGAGATTGTGTTAATAAGTTGGCCGACGCTGTTTTGGCATCCTTGATTTTTTAAAAAAACAGATCTCTCTAGGCTGCATCTATATATATTCCTCTAATTGAAACCGAAATCCTTTAAATAAATACCTTGTTGGTTTTAGTTTTATTTTGATATATCGGTGATTTATTTTATGCTTTAGTTTTATCACCATTTGTACTGATTGTGCGATTATAGTTTTCAGGATAAGATGTGTGCATATAAAATTCCAACCATAAATCTTATTCTTTGACATTGAGTTATCAAATGGTGACTTTCAATGACCTATTGGAATTTCTTCGGAATCAATGCTTAGTTAGGAAAGCCATAACCTTCTAAGTATCTGAATCATTGGATGTTTACTTTCAAATCCCTCGTATAATGTTAGTCTTGATTTAAGTGGCATTTTATGTTAAATGCATCACTAATATTGTGACTGATGAATTGAAGATACTGCCATCATTTCCTTTTTTAAATATCAATGATACAGTAATGTTACTAGTTTATTTTTTATCATGTGCATTTATATTATGTTTTTTGTTTTAATGATGTCCGACACGGTGATATAAATAATTGCATGTTGTCAGTCTCATTTCTCTATATTGCTGTAAAATAATGGAGTCCCTGTCTTATTTCAGGTTCGCATTTGGAACATGAAATCAGTGGGCAGAGAATTGCAGGCTGACGGTTCTGCACTAAAACTTCTAGCAACAATGCGTGATCATTTTGGGTCCGTTAACTGTGTGAGGTGGGCTAAGCATGGTCGCTATCTTGCTTCTGGGTCTGATGATCAAGTAATTCTTATTCACGAGAGGAAGCCAGGTTCAGGGACTATGGAATTTGG
Organism: Primulina eburnea; assembly: GCF_022965805.1. Taxonomy (NCBI): domain Eukaryota; kingdom Viridiplantae; phylum Streptophyta; class Magnoliopsida; order Lamiales; family Gesneriaceae; genus Primulina; species Primulina eburnea. Next base: position 27,817,854 of record NC_133113.1, read on the forward strand.
TAGTGGAGAACCACCAGATATTGAGAACTGGAAAGTTGCCATGACTTTGAGGGGGCACACTGCAGATGTGGTAATACAGATTTTTGTAAATACCTAATTTCCTTCCTTTCTGTTAATCCGTTAAAGTCTTTAAATGGGGCACGCTAGTTAAATCTATGTTACATTATATGACGTTAAAAACACAGATTGTTTCAATCCGATCTTTCGCGTAGTTTAATTTTTGTTTGATTTACTTTGATCATTTCTTTTGATTGTGTCATTTGCCCTCTAATCAAGAAGGTGTTTTTGTTCTGTTTGATTAAGTAGGTGGATCTCAACTGGTCTCCTGATGACTCTAAATTGGCTAGTGGAAGTTTGGATAATACAGTTCATATCTGGGATATGAGCAATGGCATTTGCACTGCTATTCTCAGGGGGCACTCTAGTCTGGTAAAGGGAGTTGCTTGGGATCCAATTGGTTCATTCATAGCTAGTCAATCGGATGACAAGACTGTCATAATTTGGCGAACAAGTGACTGGAGCCTTGCTCATAGAACTGACGGTCACTGGGCTAAATCTGTATGTGGGCTATGGCATTGAATGAATACTTTTTTATTTTTAACTTTTTCTACTTGCCTTAACCTGTCTATGAGTTTTTAAGGATTTGATTTTCCTTATTTATTGATACATGTTGCATGTTGCACAATGCGATTTTTTAAAATTTCAGCTTGGATCCACCTTCTTCAGGCGGCTTTCCTGGTCTCCTTGTGGCCATTTTATAACTACAACGCACGGCTTTCAAAAGCCAAGGCATTCTGCTCCTGTTCTCGAGAGAGGGGAATGGTCTGCCACTTTTGACTTTTTAGGTCATAACTCCCCAATCATTGTTGTTAAGTTTAACCATTCAATGTTTAGAAGGAATATATCCAATTCTCATGACTTCAAAACTTCATCTCTTGGGTGGGCCAATGGTTCTTTGAAGACTGAAGGAAAAGATTCACAGCCATATAATGTTATTGCAATTGGAAGCCAGGACCGCACTATAACTCTGTGGACTACTGCAAGTCCTCGCCCTCTCTTTGTAGCTAAGCATTTTTTTGCTCAAAGTGTTGTAGATCTAACCTGGTAACTTTACCTCTCTGATATCTGCAATTAGCTTATCCAAACTCAGATATACCTTTATTTCTTTGTCTTAAATTTTGCCTGCGATTGCAGGAGCCCTGATGGATTCTCACTTTTTGCTTGTTCGTTGGATGGGACCGTGGCTACATTCCATTTTGATGTAAATGAAATAGGACATAAGCTAACTGATGCTGAATTAGATGATTTGAAGACAAACCGCTACGGTGATGTCATGGGACAACAAGGGAATTTAGCTGAAACTCCTGCACAGTTGTTGCTTGAAGTAGCTACTACAAAGAAGACTACTGGTAAGAAGAAGAATGTGGTTGTCTCAGATAATCAAGCATCTGTAAAACCTGCTGGCAACTTGGTGGCTACAACAAAAACCAACAAGGCACATCTCACTGATGCAAAGAAAATTGAGGATCCTATCAGTGACAGGCCAAATAAAGCAACCCCCACTCGGAAGTCAAGTCCAATCAAACAAAAAGAATACAGATGTCCTGATGGTCGAAAGAGGATAATACCAGAAGCAGTTGGAGTGACAGCCCATCAGGAAAGACCCTCGATTGGTGCTCAGTCCGAAGCTCTTGAATACCCGGTGAAATCCTTGAAACTCCATAAGCATGATAATGGGCTAATACGTACTGATGTGAATTCTGTAGAAGTGCCCATCCAGAAAGTAGTAGGTGGTAATGCTGATCCGAAGGAGTGTTTTGGTGTCACATCTAGAGTAACTATTAGTGAGAACTTGGTCGTCGAGAAGGTTCCAGCTTCTGGGAATAAAGAAAAAAGTAAACATGTCGAGCACAGTGGTCCTCTAGCTTCTGGTGATATTCTCTCAATAAAAGTATATGACAAGAAAGAAGGTGATGATGCTATATTACCTGTTTGTTTGGAAGCTCATCCAAGGGAGCATGCAGTAAATGACATTGTAGGGGTGGGAAACTCTTTTATGATAAATGAAACAGAACTTTCATGCACAAGAGGGTCTCAAATCATGTGGTCAGACAGGATCTGTGGAAAAGTCACTGTTTTGGCTGGAAATTCTAATTTTTGGGCTGTTGGGTGTGAAGATGGATGTCTACAGGTTAGTATGCTTGCTGCCGCACTTTTAATGCTTGAAAGAACGTAGTCAAAAGCGTCTTGCACTGCTGAAATTGAATTTCTGGCAACCCTTCCCTGATAAAATGCTAAATTGAATTTTGTGGAATGTTACCTAGCTGAGTGATTTGATGGATTGACATGATTTTGGGTTTATTCAATTTCTGACATGCAGTTACTAGTATGAATATTCTCTGTCTAAGGGTTCCCATTTTCATGCAAAGGAGAAATGCAATCAGTTAAGCCTACCCTACTTGCAAGCTCTTATCAACGCAAACAAATGGGACTTTTTTCCATCCTTTATTATTTATCAGTCACCCTCCGCCTGATAGCATACCTGTATCATCTCATGTCAGTACCGATATGCAAGTGATTTTGTCAGACTCTGTTGTGGAACTTATGGTCCTTGGTAAAGGTCTAAAGAATCTGGTTATAGGGCAATTGAGCGATTGGTCATTTAGATCGCTGATTTGTTTGTGGGTTTTTCGGACTTTTCTACCTATGTTGGAAGAAATAAGTTTATAGGCTTGTTTTCTCAAAAAACCCTCACGATCTTACTGCCCATTGGAATATTAAATATGATATTTATTCCACTTATTTTGTCTGTTAGATACAAATAGGATACTACTTCAATAAAGAAATCAACGACTAATTATGCAAGAAAAATAAGAAAGTATAATAAATTAGAAAACTAGAATCCTATAGTCTTAAAGCTGGCTGATATCCTCATTCCTTGACTGAAGCTGGCTGATATCCTCATTCTTTGCTATCCTTATCCCTTGACTGGAGCTGGTTCATATCCACCTTCCTTGATTTAAATTTTCCATGTGTGAATCGACAATATACTAGCTCGCTTCCTTGTTGGGCCCCAATATTGAGCTGCTGGTTTGGATCTTCATTTTCCTTGATTCAGGCTTTTGTGCCTGTTACAGACTCGTGATGAATATTTTGTAGTATGTGTTTCGTTTGATAGATTTGGTGTTTAGTGAATAGATTTGACGTGTGAATTTCAAATAAACTTGATTTGGAAGTATTTGAAATTCATTTAGATTGCATTTGGATGGACTTACTTGGATTTGAGAAAAGGATTCGAGGGAACGGATTTTATATGGCACCACTTTGTGGTAATTTGAAAGTCGAAATCTATATATCAATTAATAAACAAGTTGAAAATGAAAATTGGAGAATTTCAAATTCATTGAATTCAAAAGTATCAAAGCAAATTTGATGGATCTAAAATTCTTTGATTTTAATATTTGGATCCACATGCTCCCTTACGGCTTACATAATAGAAATACAAGTTTAAATAATGGGGAAATAATTTAAAATTCAAGTAACTTAATCACAAACGATTGCCATGGATTTGAATAATGAATTTGTAGTCTTTTGATTTCAAATTATCAATTCAAATATTCCTTCATATTTTTGGGCATGCTAGAAATCTCCTTGAAATTCATTTGATTTTCCCTTCCCCGATGCACAAGGTTGATCTTCTTAATCAACTACAAAACATTTGCTTTGCTGGCAATAATCAGAGAGTGGGATAAGCATTGCAAAGTTCTGTATTTTAATGACTGTGAGCAATGGAACCAGCTGAGTTAATGCCACAAACTTCAAGTTTTGTTTGTTTGTGATAAAATTTAGTTTGTTGATTTCAAATACTAATTACATTAGTCCCTGAGAAGGTTTATACAAATCGTGGGAGACGCGCTATGCCAATCATGATGATGGGATCTGCGGCCGTATTTATCGATTGTGATGAATTTTGGAAGCTGTTGCTTGTCACGAGGAAGGGGTCCTTGTATGTTTGGGATCTTCAAAACAGGAAATGTATACTCCATGACTCCTTGGTTTCACTGATTACTACAAACCTGACGCCCAAAGCTAAAGATAACGGTAAATAGAAAGGCAATTGATTATGAAGCAGTATAGTGGCTTTGTAAATGATGAAGAATGTGACTTTTCATTGATTCAAATCTTTGCTTTCTTGAACTTCCTCCAGGCACAATCAAAGTTATTTCTGCAAAGTTTTCAAAAGCTGGTTCACCCCTTGTTGTTTTGGCTACACGCCATGCTTACCTCTTTGATGTGAGCCTTATGTGTTGGTTGAGGGTCGCAGATGATTGTTTCTCTGCATCAAACTTTGCTAGCTCTTGGAGTTTTGGCTCATCCCACAGTGGTGAGTTGGCAGCATTGCAGGTTGATGTCAGGAAATTCCAGGCCCGGAAACCAGTGTGGACTAGGTCTGTATGCATGTTTTACAGAACTTCAATCTTTTAATGATCTTTTGCTGATATTTTAAACATTATGATAAAATTGAATCCCGTGATATTGCCTTCATCGGGAGCATTAAATTACGTTTTGGAGCCTTCATATAATAGTTCTGGCATGAATTTCAGTTGCTGACCTTTCATTCCGTTCTTTCTTTGACGAACTTATGTTATAAGATGATATGAAGCTACCTAATATTCTACTTGGAATATAATAACATTCAACTTTTACATTTATAGTAATGGTTTTTGGCCTTGGATATTAGCGTTTTTGCTCATCTGTACTAGTCCACTTTAGTTGCTTTTTAAGTGGATACTTCGTATCATCTTCCAAGGTTTTTTAGAAGAAATTTACCTCAGGGTGTTTACATTGTGCAGAGGGACTGATGACAAGGTGCAAACACGAGCCCATTTGGAAGCTCAGGTGGCATCTGCGCTGAGTTTGAGATCCCCAAATGAGTATCGCCAATGTCTTCTGTCTTACGTTCGCTTTTTAACAAGGTTTGCTGCATTACTTACTTTTTATGTTGTGTTTAAACCAAAGATCCGGCTATTCTTCATAATAGGAAGGATTTATACACATGGAACTCAGTAGCGTTCGATTAATTGACTTGTACCCATAAATAATTATTAAGGTCTCAAGGCTCATCAAGACACCGGGAGGTTTTGGACTTGAGGGCTACTATAGAACATCACTAATTGTTCAGGCATGCCTTGCGCCTGACCTGAAGGCATGCGCCTATCCTAACAATGTAGTTGCCTGTTCAAGATTAGTATGCCTTGAGCGTCTCCAGCCGCACTGGCTGGAGCCTGATGAGCCTTGCACCTTCCAAGGCATGTTTTTAACAACACCGCTTGTACCATGTAGACTTGTGATGGTAGTAAACATTTTGAGAGATCTCCAATTATTAAAACTATTTTGCTCTAAATTGAGGTGTTATTTCTTACTCTCAATTTTAATCCAAAAACATGGAATTTTTTTGAAGAGTTATGCAAATAATACACGTGGAGTAGTTGACTATCTTTCTATAGAGAAGAACGGCTGTGCTTGATAGTCAGTCAAGTAGATTTTTTGTTTTCAAGTGTCATCACTTCGTATATTCTTTGAAAATGCAGAGAGGCAGATGACGTGCCGTTTACGAGAAGTTTGTGAGAGCTTTCTTGGACCTCCCATTGGAATGGTTGAATCTGGATCAACTGACTCTAAAACGCCAGAGTGGGACCCTTGCGTGCTTGTAAGGCCTCATCTTGTTCTTTGATTATTTTTTTTGTAGTTGTCACCAGAAGTGAAATTCATTTATTTCTCTTTCTGTGTTTTTTAAATGGGATTATTAAACTTGTCCCTATACCCTAATCTTAGGGTCTTGGTAGAAGATTTATACTCGAATATTTTTTTCTTTTTTTTACTATTCTAACCTTGAAATCCCCAGAGCTGCCATTTCACGGTTTCTTTTTATTGTACGATTAGACTACCTTTAATAGAAAAAAATGCCAAAGAAGACTTGCACATAATGAGCAGGGAGGATATGGCTTTCTTGGGTAGGTTAAAGTTGATTTAATAATCTCCTAATTTTCTCGCCAATTTCAGGCTCCATCTCTTATTTATTAGACTGAACAGAATTAGATCGAGATAATAAATTCATTTGGGTTCATACGAAAACTGTTTTATCGTCAACCTTGTAAGCTCTCCTTTTATGTGTTTATACACAACTTCTTAGTATAAGCGTTTTCTGTTCCTTCTTTCATTTTAAATATTTAAAAGTGGTGGAAAGCAATTGTCCATGTGGAGAAAGGAATTGAGTTCCTCTCAGAGTCTCAGTGGCTATGGCTTGTCTGTTTGCGTTGTCCCGATTGAAATCTTGGCCTTGTGACAGGGAATGAACAAGCACAGCCTACTTCAGGAAGATATTCTTCCAGCTATGGCATCGAACAGAAATGTTCAACGGTTACTCAACGAGTTCATGGATCTACTATCTGAATATCACTCAGCCGAACTAAACCTCAAACAGATGAATCTCACCTCAGATAGAATGGATACCGACCCTCCTGCAATGGATAAAATGAGTTCAGATTTGATAGCCCCTAACTTACCAAGTTCTACCAGTCATTGATACAGAACAATAATCTGGATCATTCTGCCTCGGATCAGCTAGCAGTGACTGAAAAGCGTTCTTGATCTCAATAAATTTATTGGGTGATTTTAGGAATGCCAAATGCTAACAATATGTTCGTCTCCCAGCTGGAGCGGATTTTGTAGCGCGCAAGGATGTGACATTGTGGGAGCTGTAAAAAAATTTGTGCGTTATAGCTGTTAATAGTTTTACTGAATCAATCTACTTGTTTTTGGACATGTACATTTTCTAATATCAAGCAAAACTTATCTCCCGCAGATTAAAGATTGTAAAGTTATTCAAGTACCTTTGGTCGGGCCTTCCATCTGCTGCTATTAGTTACTAATGTTAGTATTGTGTTATTGTTGGTCCTGAAGTGAATACGAACGCTTTTATCTATGGGACAATCGAAAAGTATACATGTATGTTAGATTAACTGTCGGTGGAGAACATCTGTATGACACTCTAAATTATGGTTACTGTCTAGTACGTTGTATGAGATAATCAAACTATGATTATTGTTTGGTACGTTGCATGAGATAATTAGATGAGTAGTAATACGAGGTTGATACATATGTAGTGTGAATAAATTGTATGGTATTTGACCAGTACATGAAATAAAAGTTCTGGTCGTATGTTTTGGGTTGATATAGTCAGAGATTGAAATTACTATTTAAAATGAATAAAAGTTTATATATAACTTTGCAAACAAGTCGCCTCACCTGTCACCAAAGTAACACCGTTTGGTGCACCTAAATGATATAAAAGTGCATTAGTTGCCAAAACCCACGAAAGATTAGGTTGGTTTGAGAAGAATCCAGCACTGTATAAAAAGCCCATTAGTCGCCAAAGCCTGTGAAGAATTCTGTTGGTTTGAGAAGGTCGCGCAATTGAGGAAGTTGGCCCACGACCTTTTATATTGATAAATGTGGGAGATGGACGAACGGCTCTGAAGAAGGGAACAAAACTAATAGATACACACAAGTCATCAATCAACAACTCAAGCAAATTATTATGTAAATCTTCATTAATTCTATTTCATTTAAAATAACTCGATCATTAGCTTAATGTCCGTTGTTTTAAGTAAATTCCTCCAACTTTTATTTTTAATTTCTAGTTGTAAAAATGCCGATTCATAATAACATAATTTGTTTTGTTGATGTTTGAATATATTCCTTTCAATTTCTTTTTTTTTTTCTAAATTAATTTTAAACGAGAGAGTTAGAATTAACGACCCATTTGAGGACTCACACCATTTGGTTTAGAAGCGAATTTCACATATCTGGCACAATTTTGTGTCTGACACGCCAGTAAATTTTCGTGATAAATAATTTGGCAAGATAAGAGTGACCATGATGTCAAAGAAGCAAGGAAACACCGAGAATGACAAAGAATACTACAAAGTTATGCCAAAAAAAGTTGAAGAATGCGATGATGAATACTATTGAGGAAGTTCACTGCATCAACGAATAAATCATCGGGAACATGAAGAATATTTTAATCTCAATTCTTCATGTTTATTTGGTGATGTTTTTGGAGATGAAATTCAGATTCCTCAAACCTTTTTTTTATTATTATAGTGAAAATGTTGTAAAATGTAAGCGAAAGCTATAATAGAAGGATGCATTTACAAAAATGGAATGCATTGTTTGACATTGAGGATTAAATGATATCTGAATTTTCAGATCCATACAATTATGTTTCAGACAAAGTAACGCGAGTTTCGTTAGATGTATAGAAGAATCTATGAGTCGGATGACACAAAAAGTGAACAAGCTCATGTCCATGATGGCTTCCAATGGTCGAACCTACAATAAATACCCAATTATTAATATGTTAGTATATTGTAACTAAAGCTGCAAAATCAAATTAAATCCAAAATATAAGAATCTCACTTCTAGGCCGCCTGTATAACTTGAACTTTAGGCTGGAACTTGAGCTCGAAATACAGTCTAAAATCTTCAAGGATCAATGCTTCACAAGATGGACTCGGAACAATATTCTATTGGTCAAAACTCGCCGGAAAGCTATGATCACTGCTGAAACGAACTGGACAAGGCTGGGCTTTACTAGGCTCAAATACAACTTTATAAGTTGTCTGAAACCAAAGAAAACTCAAAACCCAAAACTTGCTGGAATTTCTCGAGCTGACAACACAAAGATCGCGCAGAAACGGGCCTCGAGTTCGGGGCTTTCGGGTCGAGCTCAAGGAGGACACGATTTTGCCTTTCAAAAAATGGTATAAAAATGAAGCTCAAGCCGAGAACTATCAAAACCTCCAATTTATTTGAGTTTTCCGGTGGTTAAATGCGATGATTGATCGGATTTCTTGGGCTGGAGCAGGGGCAACGGGAAGGACATCTCCACTTTACACCAAAATACGTAAAAAATCATTTTGATGAAGGTTGATTGCTTCAATAGGAGCGCTATCTTGGTTGGCACAGAAAAATTTGGTATAGTAATTTTCATTTTTGTAATAACATTATTTGTTTTTAATAATTATTAATAATGTATAAATAATAATCTAATACTTATTTTATTAATTTAGTAATTATATATTTAACGTAAAAAATAATTATAATTATTTATTCATTTTATAAGTAAATATTTAATTATTGATTTTTTAATATTTATTTATTTATGTTAATTATTAATAATTAAGAAATATTTCGAGAATTTTTTTTTTGTAAGGTTTGAAATAAATGAATTGGAGAGGGATGTTGTATTTGGTGCAAAAATCGCATTATTTTAGAATTTGTACCAAAATAGATATTATAATTAGAGATTACCTAAGTTGAGTATATATGTATGTATTTGTGTGTCACTAGATATTATGACTTATGCTCAATTATACCGATTTTCTTTTATTTTTAATACTTGTGTATTTTTTTAATTCGATATATATTTTATATAATCTAAATATCTGATATTTTAAAACACATATTTTTGACCTACTTTTTAATTTTATTTGACATAAATAACTATTTTAATTTAACATCTTAATAATAATTTTAATTATTTCAAATTATCGGATAATTAATTTCAAAAACTTCCGAGACGGACTCATAAAAATTCTTATGTTTCATTCTTCGCATGTCACAACGAGTAGTCATCCCTTAGTTTATTATTATTTTCGTGGAAGAGTGTGACTTTTAATATTTTCTAGTTAACCAAAAAATATCTAACTACATACATAAATTCCCCATCCGAAGTTTATAATAACTAACTCGAGTTTGCTTATATTTTGGGACAAGGGGTATTACAAGTAACCATATATATATATATATATATATATATATATATATATATATATATATATATATATATATATATACAGCAAATTACCCGAATATCAAGTTATGACAGTTGTGAGGTCTTTTTTTTTACAATATACAAATTTGGAAGACAAGCCATGGTAGGTGAACCGTTTACTTGTTTTGCCTCATACAAATAAATTTCGCGTTCAATAATAAAAAAATTATTATATATATAATTTATTATATTTATATATATCCAAGTGTTAGAACTGAACCGGTTTTGTGTTATTTTTATAAAATCAGATTCAATAAATTTATACATTTTTAAGCTGTGACTTTGTAACTACGTCTTATAATATCTATGCAAAAAATGCTTCACAAATTTCAATATCAATATAATTTAACTAAATATTAAAAAAAAAAACGATTTTCAGTAGTTTTATTCTTCCTGCTTAATTTTGTTGACGCAATCTTGAATCAGACGAGTAAATTTTTTTTTATTGGTAGGTCAACTAGAAGCATCGCTCGCCATAAATATTATTGTTCGTTCCAGTAATAATAATAATCTAATATTATATTATACTATACTATACTAAAGGATGAAATTTTATTTATATACGTGTGAATATTCTCTCTTTATATATATATATATATATATATATATATATATATATATATATATATATATATATATATATATATATATATATATATATATATATATATATAAACAATAAAACATGAATTAGCCAGCCAACCTTCCAACCAAAACGTCAATATGTGTTGCATCTAACTTGTATATAACAAGGCATAAGTGCACATCGAAATTAATAAAATTTGTGCATTCTAATTACCATTTTTGTGCATGCAATTCTCTTTAATTTGCAATGGAAGAGATTGAAATTGTCCAATATTTTGAGGGCAAGACCATTTTCATCACTGGTGCCACTGGCTTTCTTGCAAAGAGTTAGATTCCTTTGCCATCAATTTCCAAACACGAGATTTATTTTATTTTTATTTTTGTATAGTTTGGGGGTGATGCCCTTTATTTTTAACCCTTTTTCGATAATTTGTTTGCGCAGTTTTCTTGGAAAAAATTCTTCGTGTGCAGCCAAACGTGAAGAAATTGTTTCTTCTAATTCGGGCGACATCCGAAAAATCTATTGAACAACGCCTACATGAAGAGGTACTACAAGTTATTGAGATATCGACTCATGTCGATATAATAGCCAGATATAACACAACTTGAATTTATCATATATACATACATACACACACACACACACTCACACACAACTCCTCTTTATATGAAAACATACTCAATTATATTGTTGTGTTCCTAGATCATCGGCATCGATTTGTTTCGTGTTCTACGAGAAGGGATGAGAGACGACCTGAGCTCTTTGCTGGAAAAAGTTATCCCAATCTCGGGTGACATTGCTAATGACAACTTAGGAATTCTCGACTCGGAGTTGAGACATAATATGTTACAAGAGATTGACATTATTGTGAACTCAGCTGCAACCACCAATTTTGATGAGAGGTACGATAAGATGGGGCTCATTCTTTTGTTCCTACCAGAAATTTCGAGACAAAGTATAATATCTGAAAATAGTCAAAATTTGCTTGAGAAAAAATTATCAACCCTTTATGATTTTCAATATTTAAGATGACGATGGAGCAACTATATAATATGGTGTACCTAGAAGTATAAGCTAGTGTTACAAATGTTCTTCTCGATTTTATATTAGATATGGCTTATAAACTTTAAGAATATTACGTTGCGTCTTTTGGATTGACACTCTTATGGATTTATAACTTAATATTAGTGCTCTTGTTGAGAGTCTGTATAGTGGAAGGGGCGACATAGAAAAATGTTACCATCAGAAAATGTGAGTGAAAGCCGTCTATAATGGGTCACCGCGGACGTCGGTTTCTCAAAAGGTCGACAATGTTATAAATGTCTGACGTTGATATATTAAACTAATAAAGAATTACTTATAAACTCTAGAATATTACTCTACCTAATATGCAAATCTTTTGGGATGGTACCATTGTGGAATTCATAACCTAACAGCTAGTTTCAAAGCATAATCAAAATTGTTGGATGCCTCTAATTTATTGAATACCTCTAATTTCTTGAATAGAAAACTTCTAGTATGTATGCAGATATGATGTAGCGTTGGCGATTAATGCTTTGGGAGCCATGCACGTGGAAAACTTCGCAAGAAAATGTTCAAAATTAGAGACACTACTCCATGTCTCCACGGGTTAGTAATACCATATTCAAGCTTTTAATTGATTTGAAAATTTGAAACATATGAATAGGCTTTATTTTACCAGTACTCTGGTAAAATATTAAGGCTGAAAGCCAAAAAAATCGAAGTTAATACACCAAAATCAAACTTTGAAACTTAGCAGACCAAATAATAACAGCTTGCCTTTTTTTTTTTATTACCATGAATAGCATATGTGCATGGAAATGGTGTTGGACTCTTACCAGAGAGAGCATTTCATAAGGGAGACACCCTTGATGGAGCTAAGATATCTTATTTAGACATTAACACGGAGACGAAGATCGCGAAGGAAAGGTTGAGGGAACTTCAAACACAGAATGCAACAGAAAAAGAAATCACAAGGGCTATGAAGGATTTAGGCATTGAAAGGTTGTAGCCATTTCATATTTGAGTGTGGATGGGATATAAAAATTTTGATGAATCGAAACTTCTTAATTATACAAATTTTGGGATTTTTGAATTAATCAGAGCAATGCTACATGGATGGCCGAATACGTACGTGTTTACAAAGGCAATGGGAGAGATGGCTTTGGAGAATTTCAAGGAAAAGGCCAATCTTATTATATTACGTCCAACTATAATAACAAGCACCATAACAGAACCATTCTCTGGTTGGATTGAAGGTTTGAGGTAGTAATTTTTCTCATATTGTCGCGTTTATTGCATCGATGGATTTGATTTTCGGAATAAATTTCAAATTACGTACGTGCTACAATTATTAATGAAATTGTTTAACTAGATATAAAGTGGATTTTAAAATTTAGCCGGATTTTCTTCATTCAAAAAAGCATATGAATTTGAAACCCTAAAACTATTTATTTTTATAATTAATTTGCAAACAATTCACGATTTTTAATTGTTAATTAATTTGTTGATGACAGAACTTTGGACAGCATCTTTGTTGCCTACGGAAAAGGGAAACTGAAATTTTTCGTAGGTGATCCTGGGTCAACACTTGACATGGTAAGTTGGTCTACCTATATATCTAACGTATTATATTTATAATTTTAAGAAACATTGCATGGTTCCTCAAAAGCATCGATTTATTATAAAGGAGAAATTTTCTAAATATGTTATAGTATTTTCAACATTATTAGGACATAATTTTGGCAAATATTTAAGAATTTTATATAGTTCGATTTTGTGTGTAACTGAAACAAAATTTAACAGATACCAGGAGACATGGTGGTAAATTGTATGATTACAGCAATGGCAGTAGCAGCCGCGCCACTTCCAAAAAGTGATGAATCAAGATTATCCATATATCATATTGGTTCATCGAAGTGTAATCCTCTAAAATTTGCAGACATAAAGTGGCTGATGTATCGGTTTCTAAGTGAGAACCCATTGTCGGATGGCAGAGGAAAACCTATAAAAGTAGGCCAACCTACAACATTAAATACCATGGCAAGCTTTCACAGATATATTACAACTCATTACTTACCATTTGTCAAGGTTAGTATCTATGTACTTTATAGCCCAAAAATATTTCTTATTGTTTATGCAAATTTTTTATAGGAAAAATGGTATGTTAACTCTTTGAAGAACCAAAATTTCGCGATTCACCACTGGTATTTTGGTTCAGTGCAGCCATATGTCTGAAAAATGAGACAGATCTCGACTTCGAGAACCTGTAAACCTCATGTTATTAGTTGTGTTTTCGTTTACTTTTTTCCTTCTTGTTTACATATGCTATATGATGAACAAATATATACCACTCCTATGTTCTTACAATTATTGTATTATATATGTTTATTTATATATTTGATTTTGCTGCAGGCATTGCAATGTGTGAACGTGATATGTTGCAACCATTTTGAAAGTGCATACACCAGTGCCAAACGACGTATCAGTCATGCTATGCGTCTAGCAGAGCTCTACAAACCTTACATATTCTTCCAGGGAATGTAGGTTTTCTTAACCTTGTTCTTTCTTACATACTAATTAGGTCAAGTTTTCAAATTTTTTTGTCCCCGAGCATAAAGGGTATTATTTGATGTTCTTGTTTTCAGATTCGACGACGCTAACACTAAAAATTTGCGAATGAAAATAAAGAGCTCGCAAGCGAGTATGAACTTGTTGAATTTTGATCCGAAGTATGTTCAATGGGATGAGTACTTTTTGAAAACTCATTTTGTTGGAATCACCAAGTATGCATTGAAGTGATCTACTCTCTCCAGCAATATTTTATTCTTGTTGTAATTGCTGAAAAATGTGACAATTAAGTGTTATTACTCTCCACGAGTTTGTTTGTAAACTGTAATTGATCGATATTTTATATTCTTCCTTCCACGACTAGTTTTTGTTTAAAGAAAAACCAAATGCATCTGATCCTAAGAACATCTCCAACTGTGCCATTTTGGTACATGGAGATGTTCTCCAATAGCACAGCCCCATTTCCTCTGCGCGCGCCAATTTGACGCCTTCTATTTATTTGTTTAAATTTTTAAATTTTTTTGTTATTATTTATTATAAATATTTGTATTAAAGATTATAAATATTATTTAAATAATAGTTTAATATTTATTTTATTATTTTAATAATTAGATATTTAATCATAAAAGTATAATGTATAATCGAATAAATTTATAAATTGATTTTTAAATTGGGTGGTTTGCAAGTTAAGAATTATGAAACAAAAGATTTCTTGGAATGTGTTAATTCTGTTGATTTAACGGACCTGTGTTACATTGGATGCTTCTATACGTGGCTTAGTCCGCTTGTTCGTAGCAAGTTAGATCGGGTGCTTGTGAATAATCATTGGTATAATTCGAATGTTATGGGCTTGGCAGAATTTGTGGCACCGGGGTGTGTCTCGGATCACACTCTATCTGTTGTTTCTTTACTTGAAGAAATGAAACCAAAGAAAAAACCGTTCAAAATTTTCAATATGTGGACTTTATGTGAGAACTTTGAATTATTGGTAAGGAGTAAGTGGAAGTGCAGAGATAGGGGATCAGAGCAGTTCAGATTAAAGCAAATGTTCAAAAATTTAAAGAAGCCACTTCTAGTGCTAAACCGTAATCAGTTTAGCCATATCTCGGCCCGAGCGAGTCAAGCAAAAGATGAGCTTGTTGCATTGCAGGAAACTTTATTGATCACTGATACTATGAATGATGAGTACAAGGCTGTTAAAAGGAAAGCAGAAAGATTGTTGGAAGCCGAGCGATTGTTCATTGCTCAGAAAGCAAAAATCACGTACACGCAGCAAGGGGATCGTTGTACAAAATTCTTCTATGATCTAATTAAGAGAAACAACAAGCGTAATGCTATTGTGGCTCTTACTAATTCTGATGGGTGTATTTCCACTGATAAGACTGAAATTGCAAATGAGTTCATTATCTATTACAAGAATCTATTGGGTACCAATGTTGATACAGCTCCTTTCCTCTCCGGAAATCTGTTAGATGGGCCGAAAGTTCATATGGATGATTGGCAGAATCTAGTAAAAATTCCATCTCGGACAGAAGTTGATGATGCATTATTTGATATTGACGACGACAAAGCTCCGGGTTCCGATGGGTTTGGTGCTTTTTTCTTCAAAAAAACTTGGCACATAATCGGTTCAGATGTTACTAAGGCTGTGTTAGAGTTCTTCCATAATGGCAGACTTTTGAAACAGTGGAATCACTCTATCATCTCTCTGATTCCGAAACTGACAACTTCCTCGACAGTTCATGAATACCGTCCTATTTCATGTTGCACGGTGTTTTACAAGATCATCTCCAAGATTCTTGTCAAAAGACTAAGGCAAGTGATTGGTACTCTTGTTGATAATGCGCAGGCGGGGTTTATTGAAGGAAGATCGATTGGGGATACCATTCATTTAGCACAAGAATTATTACGGAAGTATACTAGGAAA
The DNA here is from genome assembly GCF_022965805.1 of Primulina eburnea. Classification (NCBI taxonomy): domain Eukaryota; kingdom Viridiplantae; phylum Streptophyta; class Magnoliopsida; order Lamiales; family Gesneriaceae; genus Primulina; species Primulina eburnea. The sequence goes on from NC_133113.1 coordinate 27,833,856, forward strand.
CGTGGATCTCCGAGGTGTATACTTAAAGTTGATCTACAAAAGGCTTATGACTCGGTAAGTTGGAGCTTCTTGAAAGATGTTTTAAAATACATGAACTTTCCGAATACTTTTATTGAATGGCTTATGGAGTGTGTATCGACTACCTCTTACTCGATTGTCATCAATGGTCTTTTCCACGGCCACTTCGAAGGCAAAAGAGGGCTGCGCCAAGGTGATCCGCTTTCCCCTTACTTATTCACTTTGTGTGTTGAGGTGTTGGCACGTGATTTAAAGCAAATGGCTCGAGATACTGCTTTCGTATTCCACCCGAAATGCAGGAACTTGGGTATCACACATTTAGCTTATGCTGATGATCTATTGTTGCTTTCTCGAGGTGATGTCTGTAGTGTATCTATGATTTTGCGATGTATGAATGACTTCGGTGATATGTCGGGTCTGCGGGTTAACTTGTTAAAATCAAATGTGTACATTGCAAGTGTCTCTGATAGTGTTAGACAGGAGATCATTCGAATTTCTGGCTTCACTCCGGGCACTTTGCCATTTCGTTACTTGGGAGTGCCACTTGCGGCAAGAAAGCTTACAGCTGCGGATTACAGTTTGTTGGTGGATGCAATCTCTAACAAAATCAATTCTTGGCCGAGAAGCACATTGTCAAATGCAGGAAAGCTTGAGCTTATACGATCAGTGGTGTAAGGTATTGAGTGTTATTGGTTATCTATTTTACCTCTCCCTATGTGTATTATCGACAAAATTTATTCTCTGTGTCGTAAGTTTGTGTGGCCTACTAAGCATCCACCTATCGCTTGGGAGGTACTTTGCAAACCACTTGATGCGGGAGGTTGGGGCCTAAAGAATTTAAAAGCTTGGAACAAGGCATTATGTGCGAAGAATCTGTGGAATATTCATAAGAAGAAGGATAGTTTATGGATAAAGTGGGTGAACCATGAATACATCCATTCAGATGTTTGGAGTTGGGACTGGAACAAAGAACAATCACCTCTTATAAAGCAAATCATTGCTGTGAGAGATGAGTTGATTTCAGCACATGGGTCGAAGAATGCAGTGATTTCGGTGATGAATAATTGGTTCGGGGAAAGTAAAGGAGTGACAAATGCTTATGATTTCTTTGTTTGTAGGTGGACTAGATGGCCGTGGAAACCTCTGCTTGCAAAAAACTGCATTTTACCGAAACATAAGTTCACTTTGTGGCTAATGGCTCACGGTAAGTTGCTAACTAGAGATAGGTTGGGTTATCTTGATGATAGATCGTGTGTTCTGTGCAACGGTGCTAATGAATCGATTAACCACTTGTTCTTTGATTGTCCTTTTACTCGTGGAATTTGGGGTTGTATTCGAGATTGGCTTGGAATGCGGAAACTCATGGGATCTCCAAATGCTATGCTAGCGGCATTTCGAGGTGTGTACAGAGGAAGTTCGGCCCTCAACAAGATGCGCTGTGTTGCTCTTGCATCGACGGTGTACCAAATATGTACTATCAGAAATAGGAAAATTTTCGAGAATGAGGAACCGGAGATCGAAGGAGTGATAGTGAAGATCAAGATTCATGTCCTAAGAAGTGTGCCAAATGCTATTCATATGATTTAATTTCGGTAGTGGTATTTGAGTTGTTCAAATTGTAATATTGATTGTCTTTTTCTTAGATTGTCCCTGGGGATGTCCAGTGTATTTGTATCCGTATAAACTTTTACCTACTTTTTAATGAATTTAACATTAAAAAAAAAAAAGTAATATTATAATAAATGGTAAACTTAATGCTTTTTATATCTACAAGCTAAATCAAATGAGTACTTTCAAAATTTATGTTATTTGATTTGAGATGTCCAATGGGCCAAGCAAATTGCCTAAGGATATAGGCAGAGACCGATATTGGCTTGGGCTCGGGCTCGGGCTCTGAGTATGGATAATTATATTTAAAATACAATTTTATTTTATTTGAATAGGTTAAAATCTTAAACTTATGTGAGACGACTGATCGTATTTTATGAGATATATCTCTTATTTGGGTTATCCATGAAAAATTATTACTTTTTATGTTAAGAATATTACTTTTTATTGTGAATATCGGTAGGATCGACCCGTCTCACAAGAGATCTACTCAAAATATTTGTACGCATAAATTCAAAGATTTATCTTTTAAATATTAAATTAACAATAAATATATTGTAAATTAATATTTTAAAAAAATTCCCAACTTTTTTTTTAACTTTTGTAATCAAACATGACATTTTTAAATTTTTCTAAAAAATGAATAAATAATAATTTTAACCCACGAACGGGCTCTACATATTTCTTCTGAGACAGTTAAAAACATGGTGTGATGTACCAAATCTTGGAGACCGACGTACACGATAAGGTAAACACGTTTAAGGTTGTATTGCGGCAGTTGCCAACCAATAAAAGACAATCTGGTAACTCATAAAATTTCTTTCATAAAAGCGACAATGGTCGACACCTCGACCCATATTTTTTTTTTTTTTTTTGACGCACCTCGACCAATACTTAAACGTGCAAAATGTGTTCTTTCGTATCCTATATTTTTAACGTGGAGTAAGGAAAAAATATTGAATTTCGGTATATCAAGGTTATCGTACAGAAAAATATTGAATTTATCGAAATTTTCGGTATAATAACGATATGAAATTTGAAAATTTGTATATATATATATCGAAATATTGAAATAATATATATACATTTAAAAATATATGTTTTTTAAATAATAAAGTTAAAATTTTAAAAAATATAAAGTAATTTTTCGATATAAAATTACATATATCGATATCGTACCAAAGTCTCAGTGGTAAATATTTTTTTAATGATACATTATATGTATTTTTTGATATTGTAGGATATATCACCACTATTAAGCCTCAACCTCTACCTAGTACCTAGTACGCTTTTCAATTTTTTTCTGACGCGTTGTGAATTTGTGATGTCCAAATCAAAGTTATATCATCGAATTCTTTTATTAAATATTTTATAAATTTTAAATGAATTTTGGAAAATTGTTTAAAACTTATTGAAAATAATATGAAAATGCTCTTTCATTTGCAAAGTAGAAATTTATCGTACATCAGATTTAAGTACATACTTTCCCACATATATTCTTTTAAATTTTCAATTATATATTATTGTCCAAAAAACCCAAACACATTTTTTTTAAAAAATTCAAAGAAACATCAAATCAATTTTGGAAAAAAAAAAAGGGTAAATTGTGTATCAGTACATTTTGAAAACCAACTTTGGTTTAGGTACCTGGAGAGAGAAAATAAGTTTCAAAATGCCAAAATTGCCCTTCTTTTCCTATTAAGTTTAATTGATTTAATTGATCCCCGCGCTCCCGAAAATGGTATCAGAGCATGGTTAATTTATTTCAAACACAAAAATTTTATTATTACTAGCAACTAAATGTATGAGAAGGAGAATTTCGAAAATTATGAATCCGAACTTTAGTTCGAGAAAAATAATTTACAAGAACTATTCCAATATTTTGGAATATACACAAGTTTATCTAACTATTGTTAGAGATCAGAAACGGGGGAACAGAAAACCTCATCTCCTGACAAAAGAAAGCAATGTTTGCAAAACGTTGCATACACAAAAGGTAGACTCTTACAGGCCAAAAAGACCAGATCTTCATTGATCTGTTAAATATGCCAGGAACTACCATCCAGTTCGAAATTGAACTTATTTCGCTAAAAATAATTCAATTAGAACAAGAATTACAGCGAAGTACATGCTTCACTGAACTCAGCACAAAAGGTATGCGTTTACAAGGTCTAAAGAACCGTAAAAACATACTTCAAAATCTACTCAGAAGAAATTCTTCAGAGAACAATGGATCTGTATAGACAGCAGATTTACGAAGCGAAGCTACTGCACCCTCAGGTAAAATCCCAGGTAAACTTATGATACAAAATAATAAGTTTCTGGAGATAGTCCCAGACTCCTCTAAGCTCTCTTTAGATCTTAGAGAAATTCAAAAGACAGTCCAAAATTATGGCAATATGCTGTATCTTGTACCACAACGAGTTGAGAAAATCCTTGAAACCCAAGAAGAAATTCTGGGATTAATAAAGGATATTCAAACAAGAATTCAGAAACTAGAACAACAACCAAGTTCTAGTAGAAGAACTTCCGGAGGATGGTTACCACCATCTTTTGGCACTGAACCTTTGTTACATCAACAAGGGAAGGCCAGAGTGGTGTCAAAACCTTTGACTGAAGAAGAAAAGATGATCAATCTAATCAAGGCTGTCTCAGAAAAGAAATTCATCTGATGACAACTTTAGAAAGGATTGGTTTGGAGGATCTAAAAGAACTTGCGGAATCTTTCGCAAATCTCAAGGTAGTAGATCTAAAGATGAACACAGCAGTAGGTGAAACACCACCTGCAATAACCTGGTCATCTTCTCAGGAACCAAGGGAAAGTATGGGATCTCATAATGTAAATATGAGAGAATCTCAAACTGATTTCCAAACTGGTGGAGGATCACACCCAGCAGGGACAAGGGTAAGGAGAAGTCAAATTCCCTTGCACCAAACACCCTATGGAAAAACTGTTTTAGATCCTATACATCCTTACGGGGTTATGCTTAACCTTGATGTATTAGACTTCAAAAACAGAGAAGACCTCATAGACGATTGGACATCTGCTATGAGAATTGCAGCAGGAACACTTGATCTCAACAAAGAAGGATTCATTAAACTTTTGGAAATGAGTCTTATGGGATCAGTGAAAATTGCTTGGGACATGACTTCATCAGACATGAAAGAGTCAGTCCTAGTTGGAGAATCTCTTAGTGAGATCGCAGGAAAAATGGCTACCCTATTTAAAGCACACTTTATAGGGGTAGACTATTTCAACAGTCAAGATACAGAGAAGAAGAAGAAATACACTCAAGCTCTGTATAGTCTTGAATTACATGACATATGTTTGGTGGATGAATACATTATGTTATTCACTAAATACAGATGGAATTCAGGAGTCGAAGAGGATATAGCTATGCAGCTTTTCTTCGCAAAAATGCCGAGCCCTTGGAGAGAAATGCTCATAAGGGAATACGTACCTGGTAATCCAGATACGTTGGCAAGAAGAGCCTCTTTCCTTAAAGGAAAATTGGCAGAATGGTGCCATATGGCAGCATTACAAAAGAATTACAAACGCTTAAGGGGTATCAACAAAAGAACTCCTTTATGTTGTAAGGAAAATGATCTTCCAACAATTATTGGAAGTAAACCACAGAAGCATAAAAGGAAAAGCTTTAAGACTCATCCTTATGCACGAAGTGGGAGAAGTTCTTGGAAACCAAGAACCGTATGGTCTAGATAGAAAGCCAGATCTTATAAATCTGGACAAAGAAGCGGACCATCGAGAAGTAGGATATCATCCCAAGCATCGAGTTCAACTCGAAGCACAGGAAGAACACCTACAAAGAAAACTTTCAGAAGAGCTCATACTAGAGCCAATGAAAGTTTCAAGGATTGTAATTGCTGGACATGTGGAGCAAGAGGTCATATATCGACCAACTGTCCAGAAAATGAAAAAAGAGGTATTAAACGCTTCGACCCAACTTCGGATATAGAAGATGCAGTTTATTACCAAGATCTCATTCAAGTATACCGATTTGAGGACATTGCCTCAGATGAAAGTATATATGAAGAAGAGGAAGTCTTAAGTCAGGAAGAATCTGATGGAACAGAATCGGAATCTGACTGAAGACGAGGTGTTTCGACACGAAACACATGAAGATTTGTCGGGGTTTTTCAGCCAGACAACTATATCTCATAACATGGTTCAAAGAATCATGAGAGAAAATCCAAGTCTACAGAGATATCAAGGTTTCTCCGCAGGACAGGTAGAAAAGTTCTTAGGAAGTCTTGGCCTAAGAAACAGAAAGCATCATCTAATCTATAAAGTTTCTAGAAGGGAAATGGCAATCCCAATGGAACTTACAGGAAATAGAATGGAGATGCAGTTAATTCCTTCCGAAGAAATTAAGGAGGAATTACAAAAACTAAAGATAGAAGTAGCAAGGACTATGTCCTGGATTCATATCGGAGCAATCCAGATTATGATAAAGGCTACTTTCAAAGAAGGAATAGATTCACCAATTGATATTGCTATATGCGATAAAAGAATGGGGAATCTACAAGATTCAGTACTGGGAACAATCTCAGGAAATCTCTGTGCAGGAAAGATTGTAGGAGTAATCTATCCAAGGATAGCCTACAACCTGGCAGATCGAGATTTCAGCCGAGCCTTGACATTGCATCAAAACTTTAAGGAAAAAAGGCTGATGAAAGAAGGTAATAGGCCATATTCTATTACCTATCAAATTTCATATGCTCTATCTAATACACATCATTCTGAACTGTTTATTAGAAATGAGTTTATTGAAATCCCTGAGATATTTGGAAAAGTTGCTCAGGCAATTTATCCAGAAAGAGTCGAGTTTCCTTTAATACAGGAAACAGATATCCAGATCCAAGACAAACCGATTCTACTAAGGAATCAAAATCTCAGATTGGAATCGAGAAGACTATCTTTTCAAGGAGATAGAATTACAAGTTACAGGTGGGGAAAAACACCTGTCATAGAAACCCAACAGGAGCCAAAAAGTTTTTCTACAATAGGAAAACTTAGATGCTCAGAAGGTTGGAAGGAAATAGAAATAGTATTTGATATTACAAAACAAAGGAATCAATTTCCTTGTAATACCATATACTATTTGGAACAACCTACGATAGGAACTTACCAAGGATTGATTAATATCGGAGAATTGGAAGTCCATATCCAAGGGATTCCAGGGAAAAAATCAGATCGACTGATTCTTGGACTAGAGTTTCTTGAGGAACACAAACCTTGGAAACGTCTAGAGTATGGAATGGAGTTTATGGCAGAAGAAAAGATGTGGAAAATCCAATGACCACAAGTCCATTCTCCATATACATTCCAGTAGGAATGTTGTATGAACAATATAAGACAGAATATTTTGCTGCTTATATTGATTCAGGTGCTGGAATATGTACAGCAAAACGAGGAGTTTTTCCAAGTAATTTGGAAGAAGAGTTACCCAAGATTGCTGGAAGAGACTTTTCCAGGAGAATCTTAATCCTATGTAAAGGTATTAAGATGACTGAAATTATGATTGGCGGTGCGGGACAAACACCTTGGTACAAGGTAAAGACACCACCAATTTATTTTCATGATACAGGAGCTGACATATTGTTAGGAAATAATTTCCTACAAATGTTCAAGTCCTATACACAAGAAAATGAGACTAGAAGATTAGTGTTCACAACACCATGTGCTCACAAGATCATAGTCCAGCGACTTCGAGAGGCGTTTTACAGAAAATTGCCGATCCAGTTTCGCAGCAAGCGTGGTGATTCAGGAAAACTTCTGAACCCAAAAATGAAGGATTCAAGACGGTTTGGAGAGACAATGCTCCAGTTGAGAGCAGATAAAGAACTCCAACCAGAAGATATAGAATGCCTTAAGATAACTCTACAAACAAATGAAATAGAGTTCGAGTCTAAGGTATCATTGGAAGATGTCAAGAAGAGGATCAAAGAAAATTACAACGAAGATCCCTTGGCATGGTGGGACAGAAATCAACTCAGGACTTGCCTTAAGATTAAGGAAGGCAAAGAGTATGAATTTGTCCGTTGTAAACCCATCCCAATGAACATCATTGATCAGAGGGATATGCAGATTATAATCAAGGAACATTTGGACCTTGGATTGATCAAAGCAGAAATGTCACCATATAGCAGTCCAGGTTTTCTGGTAAGAAATCATGGTGAGATTAAACGAGGGAAACCCAGATTGGTTATTAATTATCAAGAAATTAATAAGATTCTGGAGTTTGATGGATATTTTATACCTAGTAGAGAACACTTGATTAGTTGCATACGCAACGCCAAGATATTCTCTAAGTTTGATTGCAAGTCCGGATTCTATCAGATTCGGATGCAGGAAGAAAGCAAGAAATTCACAGCTTTCTCCACACCACAAGGACATTATATCTGGGAGGTATTACCAATGGGATTGGCTAATTCACCACAGATATTCCAAAGAAAATGGATAATCTTTTTAAAGATTATTTTAAGTTTATGTTTGTTTACATCGACGATGTTTTGATAGCATCTAAAGATATGAATGAACATGTTAAACATTTGGAGATTTTCTCTAATGTTTGTAAAAAAGAAGGACTGGTTTTATCGGAAAAGAAAGCAGTCATTGCTACAAGAAAGATTGAATTCCTCGGAATTGAAATCGATGAGTCAGGAATAATTCTGCAAGAACACATAGTGGAAAAGGTGCAGAATTTTCGAGAGAATCTCAAAGACAAGAAGCAACTTCAAAGTTTTTTAGGGGTTGTTAATTTTGCTGGGATGTTTATCAAAAACCTAGCAAAACACAGGAAAGTGTTCAGTCCATTGTTGAAAAAAGATGCTAGATTTATATGGACAGAAGAACACACAAAAGGACTTATCCATTTAAAGAAGGTTTGCAAAAATCTTCCAAAGATGGCTATTCCTCAAGACGAGGATGATCTGGTATTATATACCGATGCCAGTGATCATTGGTGGGCTGCAGTACTAACCAAGCTCACACCAGATGGAGAACAACCATGCAGATATTGTAGTGGGTTATTCTCAGATGCAGAAGCTATAAGATGGCATATCAACGAAAAAGAATTCTATGCAGTAAAAAAGGCTTTTGAAAAATGGCCGTTATTTTTACTTGCAAAGAAATTCACTTTGAAAGTTGATAACACTCAAGTTAAAGCCTTTTTGAGGAATATAATTGAGTCTAAACCCGAGAAGGCTAGATTATTACGATGGCAAGCTTTATGTCAAAATTATATTTTTGATATTATGATAATAAAATCTCATGAAAATATTCTTGCAGATTTTTTAACAAGAGATGGACAGCATTGACATTGATGCTATTATCAATATGCAGAGGCATTTGAGGGAACACCTTGAAATGCTTCAAACCGAGTTCAACAAGTTAGCTGTTAACGCAGAAGTTGCGGGAAGGCTACAACAAGCTGATAAGAGAATTGTCTCTGATCGAATTACAGGATGTTTACAGGCATATACTCAGTTATGGTCTGTAACGCAAAGGCCTATCCTCCAGGGCATTGAGAGACCACTGGTTTCTCAAATGTAGAGTTTTCGAGTACAGGACTCTATACCTGTAGCGGGGGATTCAAATACCCAATCCCCCTTGCACAAGTGTTAAGTCGGGATCATCACCAGATGAGTCGACTGAAACAAAAATTGAGACTCCTGATCCTTATCTTGAGTCTTCAAGTCAACCCTTCACCTCGGGGATTGAAGAGGGAGAGATTAACCTTAGGCCTCGTATTGACAAAGGCAAAACTAAGGTTGATACTAATGAAAGTGTAATTTCTCCATTTCAGGTTTATCAGCAGAATTGGGAGAAATTAAAAACACGAATTGGCATTAACCCAGCTACAAACAGGGTTGATGTTTCAGGAAAATATCCAAGGGTATGGATGAAACAAAATTCATATCCAAAGGAAGTTAAAGCATGATATGAATTTGGGGCTCTTGCCTCAGTTTATACTACATCACCCAGCTTTCCAGAAATTTCAGGTCTACCAAAATGGATCCAGGAAGCTGTTCACGAAACTTGGGCGAATAATGATTATTTGTCCAGAGGAGATGTTTTGGAGCTATACTTTTTTAGTACAGCACCAGAACCAGCAGGGAAGGGTTCTCACGAAGCCTTTCATTTCATCAAGCTAAGGAGGCCAGATTCAAATATCCAGAAATTTTTCAAGGACCCTCCGACAGAAGAAACACCCCTAGTATCTTCAATTACTGAAGATGACATTTCTACCAGAAGAGCTTGGGGTATTTGGGTCTGTCTCACTGAGATGGACAAAGTCCAGTTTCCGTTCAAATTCTACAATCATTCAGTGAACGGATCATTCCTGTTAAATACCATGACAGGAAAAACAACAAGTTTTGCAGAAGATCTATTTGAAAAGAAAAGAAATCTTTTGTGGAATAGCAAGCTGCCGGCAAGTAAAGAAACTCGTCGGAAATTCTGTAATATGGCACATGTAGGAAGATGGTCTGAAAACATCTGTCCAGAATGCCAAAACCAGAAGGAACCGGAATTTGGTAAAGGATTCAAGCCGAGATCTGATCGGAAACACTTTACCGATACCAGTACAAGTGGGGATGAACCACATTCACGTTTTCCTCGAGGAAGCCGAAAGCCGAAGATTCCTCGACAAAATTAAAAGGGACAGGTGACCCCCCATTACAAAAGCAGGACCACTACCATGTGAGTGGTAGAAACAAGACAACCACTAATTAGTGGAAAAGGACAAAAGGAACCACCAATAATAGATGGTGGATGACACATTGGATACCACAAAAGGAATCCAATGAATAAAATAAAAAATAACTGGTCCCGAAAATTCATCTATAAATAAAGATAGAATGGAAACCAGTTAACACACCAGAATCAAAACTTAAAAATGTACCGGGTATATTTGAAAGTTTTGAAAAGAAGATTAAAATACAAGAGAAAAGAGGCAGAAGCTCTTAAATGGTTAGTAAATCATTTCCAAGAATATGAAAAGGATGAAATTACTGCCGATATATTGGAAACTCATCGTCAATGGTATCTGAAAGAGATAAAAGAGGATGAGAAGTTGATGTCAAGATTAATAATCTAGACAGGGACCCCTCAACCACCAAATGGTCCCCAATGCAAGCTGTAAAGGCTTATGAAGATTTGAAATCCGAAGTTCAAATCCGAAGAAGCCTTCTATAAATAAGGCAGGAAGAAGGAAGTGAAGATCATCAAATATTTTCTCCATTTCTTTCATACAAGGTTGTAATATTTTCTTTTAAGTTTTATGAGTATCAAGAGTTCAGCTACGATAAGTAGCTAAACAAGTTTCTCCTCCTCTACAGGAGGTTACTATGTAATAAATAAATGTTTGTGTTTGAATAAAAGAGATCTTTGCTCTAAGCCCCTCTCATGTATTATTTTCAAAATTTTATTTTATACCGTACACTCTAAGGTAGGAAACGAATTAGAGTTGTGCCAAGTGCTGCTGAAGGAATCTACGTCTGTAACCATCGGTTGCGATCGTGTGGTTGAACTGTGAGGAGCAGTTCGTAAAATACGGTGGATATAACCCGGTGGTACTCCGGTCAAAGAGGTATAAGATTTTATTTTATTTTACGGAAGCATGATGGGCCTTTATTTATAAAAGAAAAATCAATTATTTAAAAAAGTAAAGGATGAAGGGTATTATGGGAAGCTAGGTACTAAATTTAAAGTTTGAAAGATTCTTGTACTGATACATAAGTTGCCCAAAAAAAAAACTAAACACGTTTTTAAATAAAAGTTAATTTGGATATTTTTGAAATGACATTAAAAAAATCCAAACATATGTGACATTAACTTTTGCCCTCTAGACAAAAACTTGTGTGAGACGGTCTCACGAGTCTTATTTGTGAGACGAATCTCTTATTTGGGTCATCCACGAAAAAGTATTATTTTTTATGCTTAGAGTATTACTTTTTATTGTGAATATGGGTAGGGTTGACCCGCCTCACAGATTAAGATCCGTGAGATGGTCTTACATAAAACCCACTCTTTGCCTCTAATCTTTAACATCTTACGCATGCTTTTTTTAAAACTAGTTTCCTTAAATAAAAAAAATCCACATCTACGGTCACGTTACAAGTTCTTACATTAATTTCAGCCGACATCGGCCACTGGGACGATGAATTTGGCTCATGTGCAATTAGTTAATTACAAGTTTTAAAAAGAGTTACGAATAAAGCAAGAGTTCGCAATTAACTTCCTTGTTCTTAGTATATTTGACGTTTATTTCTTTTACAAAAATTATTTATATTATATTATTAAATTTGAGATCTCGTACTAACTAACTACGATATGTCAATGTTATATCAAAATTTATTTACGGTTTTACTTTTTATAATAGTTGTTAACTAACTTTGATGATATAATTTTAGAGTAGGTCTCATGTGAGACCGTCTCACGGATCTCAATCTGTGAGACGGGTCAACCCTACTCATATTCAGCATAAAAAGTAGTACTCTTAGCATAAAAAGCAATATTATTTCATAGATTACCCATATAAAGATCCGTCTCACAAAATTTGACCCGTGAGACCGTCTCACACAAGTTTTTGCCATAATTTTATTAGTAATTATTGTGCATCTTGTTATCTTTTTTCGATTTTGTTCGACATCATCAAACTTAATGTGTTATCAGTAGGTCTCTTGTGAGACGGTCTCACGAATTTTTATCTGTGAAACGGGTCAACCTTACCGATATTCACAATAAAAAGTAATACTCTTAGCATAAAAAGTAATATTTTTTCATGGATAACCCAAATAAGAGATCCGCCTCACAAAATACGACTCATGACCATCTCACACAAATTTGTGTCATGTACCATTCGTCTCATTAAGTGCCTCACTAATAATTGAAAGTAAAGACTAGATTGCTCCAATTTGGGCTAATTTCATATGTTAAAATAGATAATAAGCAATTCAATCCATTTGTCAGAGAAAGTGTTTGACACCTAAAAAGGCAATAAAGGAAAATTGGCCATAGTTTAAATATCCACGAACTACCACACTACCAATCTTTATATAATTCGTTCATGTCAATGTTATAATTTATTATTAATATTATACTTTTGAATAACTCGATATTTTGGCAGTTCAACTATATTTATGAAGAAAATATTTAGCCACCCCATGTATTACTTTTATATATTTTAACTACCCAATTTTTTTAAAAAAAATTTAGATCATATTGTTTATATATATATATATATATATATATATATATATATATATATATATAATGATTGTGCTTTTTTAAGTAAATGATGCTATTTAATTGTGTTTTATATATATATATAAATCAGATATGATCTAATTTTTTTTTAAATATTCAAAATGAAATTGCATGTGCTTTTTTAAGTAAATGATGCTATAAACATATATATATATAAAATGATATTGCATGTGCTTTTTTAAGTAAATGATGCTATTTAATTGTGTTTTATATATATATATATATATATATATATATATATATATATATATATATATATATATATATATAACACAATTAAATAGCATCATTTACTTAAAAAAGCACATGCAATATCATTTTTATATATATATATATATATATATATATATATATATATATATATATATATATATATATATATATATATATATATACACAAAAGGTTAGAATAATACAAATTCATTTTCCCGATGATTTAACTATATGATCATCAAACCACGTACACTCCATTTCAAATATTATTATATTTTATATCGTATATTTTAGATGACTAACATCTATCTATTTTGAAATAAAGTCGAAATATATTCTATAATTATTTTTATTGTTAATCTCGATTAATATTGCATGTTTGCACTTGACATAGTCAAAAAATAAAATAACTAAATAACGCTCATATAAATTGGACGTTTTTTGAATTGATTATTTTTAAGTTAAATACAAATGTCTGAAACTAGGGGTGTGTATGATTTCGGTCAAACCGAATTAACTGACCGAACCGAACCAATTCGGAAATTCGGTTTTCAAATTAAAAAAATTCGGTTATATCAGTTAATTTGGTTCGGTTACGGTTTTCAAAATTTTGAAATTTGTTAACCGAATTAACCGGTATAATAAATATTATTATTTAATAAATTTTTTATTTATCAATTTTTATAAATATTTTAATTTTAAATCGATATAATATGTATTAATTTTGTTCAAATAAAACTTATACATTTGTGATGTGTGTGATTTTATGTTTTTATTCATTTGTGTAAACTATAGTGTTAAAAAAAATTACATATATAATTAAAATTAAATCCCAATTTTTTTTTAAACTTATCGGTTAATTCGGTCGGTTAATTTGGTTCGGTTTTCATCGGTTATGAAAATTAATTCGGTCGGTTCGGTTATGACTAAATATTTTGGTTCGGTCGGTAACCTAATTAACCGAATGCTCACCCCTATCTGAAACAAGGTTCAAATGATAGCAAGATTCATTTTTTGTGTTGTTTGAGTTGTTACTAAGAGTTTCGATCTAGGCAGTGATAAGTTCTAATAGAAGTGAGTTTATTCAAGAGTTGTATAAATCAAATTCTTTTAGTAGTTTCCTTCCTAAATAGAATAAGTCACTTAGGAGTTGCTAATCTCCGAATATCCGTAAATATCGTGTCTTATTTATTTACACTTTATATTTGTCTTTTTCATTATTATAATCTAGACATTTAGTTAAACACTTGCTTATATTGATTATATATTGTGTCACTAGTCTAGCTAGATCATTTCAACACTCAAAATATTTTAAGTAGTCTAGTTAATTTTAGCCGAATTCATGGGTTTAACAGCCCGAGTCATTAGCATTCAAGTAGGTGCACTATACACTGTCATGAATATAATAAAGTTGTACTTTGATTAACAACTATGACAAGTACTTGATCTTAATAATTGATATCAGAGCACTTCGCTCACTTTTTACCACTTCAAGGAACAAGCTCTCAAGGTATATCAATTGTATGCTAGCTAGAATCCAATATTTCTTATTTATAGCTTCCTATTTTACAATAAATCATATTTAAGGGACGACATTCCCTAGATATTTAGGGGGCGTTTGGTAGGGGTGATTAGGTGGGTTTATTTTTTTTAACCCACCTAGTCACATGTTTGGTACGGATGATTATTTAACCAAGTCTATCCCTCCTATGAATGATTAGGTTATATTAGGTAGGTTAAAATAATACCTCCTCACCCCCTAAGATTATTTATCAACCTCTTAATCCTTCCTATTTTTCAATTTTACCCTTCTCCTATATCCAAACTCACCACCACTTCCCACCACGGCCGCCGCCGCCGTCGCCGGACCGCCGCCGCCGCCCGCCCCCCGTCGCCTACCCGCCCCGTCGCCGGACCGCCGCCGCCGCCGCCGCCCGCCCGGACCGCCGCTGCCACCGACTGCCGCCATCGCCGCCGGAGTGGAAAAAGAAAAAAAATAAGAAAGGGCAATTTTGTCCTTTCATCAAAAATTCAAAATTATCCTACACTTAAAAATCATACCAAACATAACACCATATATTGCATTCCTACAACAATCATTTTCTTTATCATTTACTTACTAATCATTAGTTTATTTTATTATTCAAACCAAACGCAGCCTTAAGGGAGCGTTTGGTTCGAACGATAAAGTGGGATAGATTATTTTATCTCATTTTATCCGGCGTTTGGTACGCGTGATTATTTAACCAAGTCAATCCCTCCTATGAATTATTAGGTTATATTAGGTAGGTTAAAATAATACCTCCTCACCCCCTAGGATTATTTATCCTACTCTTAATCCATCCTATTTTTCCAATTTTACCCTTCTCCTAAATTCAAACTCACCACCACTTCCCGCCACCAACCGCCGCCGCCACCACGACCGCCGAGCATCGGCCGACCGCCGGCGCCAGTCGAAATTTCCGGCCGCCGCCCCCCGCTGGCCGTTTCCGGTCGACCATTTCCGGCCGGCCGCCGTCGCCGAGAAGGGGAAGGGCAATTTTGTCTTTTCATCAAAAAATTCAAAATTATCCTACACTTAAAAATCTTACCAAACATAATATTATTTTACACCATATATTACAATCCTACCACAATCATTTTCTTTATCATTTATATACTAATCATTAGTTTATCCTATCCTTCCAACCAAACTTAGCCTTAAGATTGTTTGGTTCAACATTTTGAATATGTAATTAGCTTTTAAATATTAACAAATTTACTATCATACCCTTACTAAGTTTACTTATTTGTTGTACACATCTCGAAACAATACATAATATTAGATAATAATAATGTTAATAATAAATATATTTATAATCTTTGAATTAATAAGTGTAAATATCATAAAATTAATATGATAAAAATAAAAATATTATTGATAAGCATAACCAATATTAAAATTTAGTTTTTATTATTTTATTAAAATATATACAAATAAATTATTATTTTTCAAAATAATAATATATCTTTATATTTTTTAAAGTGTGAATCAAATTAAATAATAATGATATATATTAAATATATGATCGACATCTAACGTACAACATTCTAAAATAAACTTTTTATTCAATAAATAACATTAACACTTTAAGAAATAAGAGGAGAAAAATGTAATTTATTGAGTTTTGATAGTGTATCTCACTTGATTTGTTAGATTAATAATCAAATAGTTCTCCACAAAATTGGATCTTAAACTGAGTCAAAATAATTATTAAAACATTTTAAAATTTTAACCAAACATTGGATAAGTGTTTAACTATTAATCTATCATTATTTAATTCACTCAACCAAACATACATATATATAAACATTATCCAAAACAAAACTATTATTTAAAACAATATATCAAACACATATATTTTTCTGAAGTGCTTTGCTAGTATTTTTGGTGTTACACTTTCCTCCTCTATCTCCTTACAATCATGTTCAACGTGCAGAGGCTTGTCAAGTACAACCCGAATATCTCTGGGCTCTACAAGTCTGACATCGTGCTTCACGGTAGGTCGTAGGTCATTCAAGAAATGTCTCAACTTCTCTTGTGACCTCTCTCCAAGCAATGGGACGAAGTAACACCCAATGAGAGTCATATGTCCATCTTTCAACGTCAAGAGCTAAGGAGTCAATATGGATCAGGCATCTTCAGTAAAATATTTGATATAGAACACTCTCTTGAAATCATCCCAATTAAGGATAGCCAGATCCAGAGTCAGTTTGGCGCCTTCCCTCCAGATCCTAGCATCATCCCTCAACACATATATAGCACATCACACTTTTTCAATATCTGCCAGTTGCATGTATTCGAATATAACCGCCAATGACTTGATCCAACCTTCGGCCTCAAGTGGATCAGCGGTTCCTGCAAACTCCTTCGGCTGATTGTGCCTGAAGCACTCCTGAATCGTGTCAGGGATCGCACCCATGCTTGCTTTCTGTCAACTACATTCAGTTGCTTGGCTCACTAACTATTGAAGCAATGTTATTCAACTCAGTTCTCGCTCGTACGTTTGTACACTAGCCAAGTAATTCCCATTGCAAATCGGGCATTTGATTTGCACCCCCTAAGTGGGCGTACACGAGACATAGATTCTTGACTAATCATTCTTAAAATTTTATAAAGTGCAACTTAATATAAGCTCACTCATGCTAAACTTATTTTCTTATGTCGAGTAATACTATACGTCAAGTTAAGTTTACTGAATGTGTTCATTATAAGAAAAGAGAGAGTTTTATATTGTTTAAATTTTTATATGATTGCAACTTTTGAAGATTATGGAATTTTTTAAGTCAAGTGGGTTTACTCGATAACTGAATATATATAGCCTCATATTTATAGATCTTTCAACCGAACTAACATTAAAATCTTGATGTTCTAGTGTTATTTTGTTACCATTTACGTACACTACATTTCATAAACAAATTAAAATTGAAAACGACAGACGATACACATTTTTTCAAGTTAAAAAAATATTTTAATAGATATATTGTATATCTACAAAAAGAGAGAGTTACGCGGTGACACAACAGGACTTTTTCAATGATATATATATATATATATATATATATATATATATATATATATATATATATATATATATATATTGAATTAGATTTTATTTCATAATTATATATTTGGTTTTATGGAATTTCATAATCATATATATTCAAACGCTAAAATTGAGAGAACATTTCAACCGTGACTTTTCCAATGAAATGAATGGAAGTGTCGCCACGTTGTCGTTACACTTCTATTACGTACGCCGCAAGAGTTATATATATCTACTTTGTCTTAACTCTAGAACATCGACGCACACGTGCAAAGAATTCAAAGGCTTTTGCGCACGCGTTACTTATGCTCATTTAGACTTAATGGACAGCACGTGTTTAAATGAAAATACGCGCGCGCGCGTATAAACTCGAAACCACTGTGTAGAGCCAAACTGTGATTTCCCCACTACAACAAAATGTAACAGCTAACTAATCTCTGTATCAATCAAATATCAATATCCACTTTCTTTATAAAAAAAAAGTATTGTTTTCATGTAGGTCATCGTTGGCCCAAAAACTTTCGTTTTTATACGAGGTCAAGCGTGAATTTCACGTGTTTAGTTTGATTGTGATGGTTGAATGTGCGGTCGAGATAACGACTAATCTTTCTAGTATCTCGGAATTAACACTAATAAAATATGCATACGTATTACACGCGTTATTATTATTTTTAATTTTAACAAATAAATAACAAGAAATTCTTTTCAAATTTAGAAAAGTGGTTCGATTTAAAAAATAAGTTTTGTTTAGATTTTTTTCTGTTTAAAATGTGAAGTGATTTGAGAAGGATTTTAGTAGAGTAAGAAAGATAATTATGAAATTAAATATTTTGGTGTACTCTAAGATAATTACTCTAAGGATCTCAAACTTAATAATATAATATATATGAAGTTGTATTTGTATGTAATAGGTTAAAATAAAGTAATATGATGTAACGATCGTATATGAAAAAACTTAAATAATACATATTTAATGAATGATATAAAAAGATAAGAGGAATATGGTTATTATGTTAAAATTCTGCACTCTAGAAGCCAAACAAACATAGCTATGATGTTTTTACTTTCTTATACATTATCTTCTTCTTCTATTTTTTTTTTATTTTAAAAAAAGACTTTTCCGAAAGAACCTTCTCCTTGAAAACGTGAATGTAATTTCCATCTTAACGATCATAATTTATCATCACTATTTTTAAACAAAAATGATAAATAACAAAAAAATCAATTTTCGACTACAGCTTATTTATTCTCTCACTCCTTAGCACTCCATTTATAATATGATTCTATTTCCATTAAATGAACAACATTAAATATATTTTAAAAAATTCCTTAGGACACATTTCGTTGTTATTCTCCATTCGTATTAGGTACTTGCATTTAACGATTGAGTTCATGTTATTTACATGAATAGTATATCAGTTGATAAATAACGTCCATTCATATAACTATATTGTATAGATGCGTGATCATGATTCATTACTCAACACATATATTATATATTAATTATATAAAAACACTGTATATTTTAATAACATCTATCAAACCAGATATTTACCATTGTCGACTAGGAAAAAAAATTGATTATTTTCCTCTCACATACATAGAATAAAATGTTAAATGTCATAATCTCATGCCATAAAAATCCAAATTGAAATTTTAATGTGTCGATTCCCTTCAATAAAAAAATAAAATTGTGCCGACTAGAAAAAAAATTTATGTTCCCCACACGCTTCTTTGTTAATTACGAAAAAGTACAGTCGATCGATCCGTATAAATGAGAGCCCCACTCTCATTCTTCTAACAGTCATCTTTAATTTCCTCTTCTTTTCTATGATCCTAATTGTCTCTCTATTCTATCTTGTTTCTCTTTAATATTCCACAAACATATTAATGGCTTTTGAATCTTCTTGCACATCTCCATTACAGATGATTCTGGGTTTCATCTTCTTCATTTTCACCACCCTTTTCTTCGTCTTCTCCGTTTTCAGTTTCATTTTGAGGCTGAAACCATGGTGTAGCTGTGAAATTTGCCAGAGTTTTCTGACTTCAAGCTGGTCTTCGCAGTTCAATAATCTCTGCGATTGGTACTCTCATCTTCTTGCAATTTCTCCGACTGGAACAATTCATGTTCATGTCCTGAATAATGTTATTACAGCTAATACTGAGAACGTGGAGCATATGCTGAAAACAAAGTTCCACAACTACCCGAAAGGGAAACCCTTTTCGGCCATACTCGGTGATCTTTTGGGCAGAGGGATTTTCAACGTTGATGGTGATTTGTGGAAGTTCCAGAGGAAAATGGCGAGTCTTGAACTGGGCAGCTTTTCTGTAAGATCGTACGCTTTCCAGATAGTCACTTCTGAAATCCAGTCCAAACTCATTCCTTTGCTATCTGTTCAAGCAAACAAAGCTGATTTACTCGATTTGCAAGACGTTTTCCGACGATTTTCGTTCGAATCAATATGTAGATTTTCGTTCGGATTAGATCTTGGTTGCTTGAATTTATCTCTACCCATCTCGGAATTCGAATCGGCCTTTGATCTGGCGTCGAGACTCTCGGCAGAAAGGGCCATATCTGCATCTCCATTAGTTTGGAGAATCAAGAGGTTTTTCAATTTGGGGAAGGAGAAGCAACTCAAACAGGCCATTGAATCAGTCAACGACCTGGCAAAAGAGGTGATAAAGTATAAAAGAAATCACCAAGAAATCTCATCGCAAAATGATCTTTTGTCCAGATTCATGGCTACCGTTGATGACGACGAATTTCTCCGCGACATAGTCATAAGCTTTCTTATAGCGGGACGCGACACGGTGTCCTCGTCTTTAACCAGTTTCTTCTGGTTATTAAGCAAGAACCCGAGTGTAATCCAATCCATAATTGAGGAATCAGACCGGATAATGGGGTCTGCGACTCAAAAATGCCCCACTTTTAACCAGTTGCGAGAAATGCATTACTTGCAGGCGGCGGTACACGAAAGCTTGCGGCTTTTTCCGCCGGTACAATTCGACTCGAAGTTTTCCGATGCTGATGACGTTCTGCCAGACGGCACGATTGTCTCGGGAGGCACTCGGGTAACTTATCACCCCTATGCAATGGGGAGGATGGAAAGTATTTGGGGCCATGATTGTGCAGAATTTAAGCCCGAAAGATGGTTGGAGAATGGGGTTTTCAAGCAGGCGAATCCATTCAAGTATCCCGTTTTCCAGGCCGGGCCAAGGGTTTGTTTGGGCAAGGAAATAGCACTTGTGGAGATGAAAACGGTGGCTTTGTCTTTGATCAGGAAGTTTGATATCCAAGTAGCTATGGCGGATCGGTCTCTGAAATTCGGGCCGGGCATCACGGCCACGATCAGAGGAGGATTACCCGTCGTAGTTCGGGAAAGATGACACACACATACGGTGAATTCATCAATTAGAATATAGTATTTTGCACATTTTGTATGTATCTATTATCTGGCCAAGCTAGATCAATTCCAAGGAATATATTTGAATGATTAACCTGTAATTTCATTTCGTTCCGGGCGATCGAAGAGATGTATGTTAAATGAATCCGCAAAAAAAAAAAGGTTGAAATTTCATGTACAGTTATGCATCGTAATCGTAAAGTCTTCTTGTGTTCGTTGAGCTGAAGAACAAATCAAGAATGTCGTTCATGACTTTTCAATAAATCTAGAATCCTCATCTGCTGCTGTATATCAATTTCAACCGACACTTTTGATTTTTCAATATTTTAGTTTGCCCTACTCTCACAATCATATAATGGGTCTAATGTGAAACCGTCTCACGGATGGTTTCACACGGATCATAATCTGTGAGACGGGTCAAGCCTACCCATATTCACAATAAAAAGTAATATTTTTAGCATAAAAAGTAATACTTTTTCATGGGTGACCCAAATAAGAGATCTGTTTCACAAATACGACCCGTGAGACCGTCTCACACAAATTTTTGTCATTATATATATATTAACAGTAAAAGGATTTGTTAAAGATTTATCAAAGAAATTAAACATCAGAGGATTTTACTGAAGTCTTTAGAAACATAAATTCATAAAAATCACTCATAAATGCCTTAAACGAGATCTCTAAACAGATTGAAGAGATACAACGTGGATTTATTATTTTTTTATTAAACTCGAATTTTATGTTCACCATTTCTTGGTCACATGTTTAGGATGGATGTTGAATCCAGGGCCGGTCTTAGACTTCAAAGGGCCTGGTGCAAAAAAAAAAAAAAGTCCTTTGTATTTATATAAAACTAATACTAAAATCAAGAATATAAAGAAAATTTCATTATTTGATTACATAAACTAATATCTATAATAAAAAAACATTATATTCCACATTGTTAATAATCAGTATCGTTACTCTATTTTGGTGGTTCTTTTTAGATGTAAGGATCAACATGAAAATTTGAAGTGTCCGATTGATAAACACACTACCCACTATTAAATTTTAAAATATTTGATTTTAAAAAATTTGAAGATAAAATCCAAAGTCCAAATATTCAACCTAATATACTCATAACCCCAATTTAATTGGGCCCTATTCAGTCCATTCCAGCTGAGGGCCCTGTGCGGTGGCCCCATGTTGATCACCCCAGAGCCGCCCCTGGTTGAATCCATGGTAATCACAATTGCAGTGAAATAAATTCATCCATACATCAATCATTTGAAATTATAGCTTCAACATTACAAAAAATATTGGTGTTAGTCAAACGTGCATTTACTATATATATATATATCCTTTTTGACATTTTGGTGTCAATTATATCTGTCTGCATGTATGACTTGTCACAAAAATTAATTAGACAAGTGACCATCTTGATATTATGTTCTAACTTGCAAAAAACAAATTATGACAATCATTCTTAATTAAATCACGAAAACTCTTGTGAGATAATTTCGGTATAGATTTTGTGAAACAAATATTTTATTTGGGGTACTCATAAAAAAATATTAATTTTTTATATTAAAATTATTGTTTTTTATTATAAATATGAGTAAAAAGTTGACTCGTCTTACGTATAAAAAAATAAATATACTATAATTAAATTAAAACCATACTGAAGAAACCAGCTACGCGAGTTAGGTGACATGGAGTAATTTAGGACACGATTATTCTAGTTGTTGCAAACGAACCCAACATAAGGAGAGAGAGACTTCAAATATATATATATATAATAATAATAATAATAATAATAATAATAATAATAATAATAATTATATATATGTGTCTCGAATATATATATTAGAAGGCCGATGGTATTAAGAGAAACGTGGGGCGGTACTGGATCGACATACTTTATCAACCTAGGAACTCGCAACTAATTTTGTTTTGTTTTTATTATTAAAAAAATATGATTATATAATGAGATGGTAATATCTACGTGTATGAGAAAATATAAATTCGAAGCAAGTGCCTTCGCACGTGTTCCTCTTTCCAATGCATGGATTTAATTTAATATTTAAACAAGTGAGTAACACATAAAGTTCAAATTAAACGATTTGTAATATTATTTTGGTTTTAAGATGGAGAGAGGAAAGCTTTATATCATAAAATTTGCACTTTGCACATATATATTGCTTTACTCCAAACTCCACCATCGGCCAATTATAAGGTTCACTGATGAAGTTATTTAAAGTCGAAGAAAAAACTGATGAAGTTATTTAAAGTCGAAGAAAAAACGACTTGCGATGGATTTCAAATGACATATATTTTAATAGTGATCAATAAATAAGTTAAAGAAAAGGAAATAATTTTAGATTCAAGAGTGCTCGAACATGTATAATGAATTTATTTATATGATTTTCCACATTAAAAAATTAACAATTATGTGATTTTTTTTTTCAACCCAAATATAATATAACAAATCATCCGTCCAAATTCTCGAGTGCGGAATGCATATATGAGTTGATGAGACCAATAACGAAATAAATGTTCATCGAGTGTACTGTCGGACTCAATCCACTCAAGCGTCAGCGCCTCCCTCAATCTCATCCTCACCTGTAATCATCCAAACCTAATGAATTTAATGATTCAGCAAGTTCTAACCATGAGTAACAAATAATACATATACCGACACATGCATAAAAATCATACTTTTATTTAAAATAGCTAGCATAAATTTGTAAGCATAAATAAATTATAAATTGTTAAATCGTAAACCTTTCCATCATCGTATGTCATTTTTGGGTGAAGTTTGATCCTTGAAAGTGACTAGCTGTAATCGTATCATCATGTGGTCGACTGATCGGTCTTAGCTCACATTGCGCATGGGAATGGGTACTAGGCTTCGTCGTAAGTGGAAATACGATCGTCGGGCTCTCTCTGGGGCCTTCTGCTATAAACGGGCTTCCTCTTAGGCCTTCTCCCTCACGATATTCCCAATTATATCATATCATATTTGTCACAGTCAATTCACATATTTCAAAATATTTTCTTTCCTTTTTATTCATAAAATATCGTGTACTTCAAAATTAGTAAAATAGCATTTTTTCAGGAAAAATCGTACAGCTTTAGCATATATCATAAAATTCCATATTTTCATCATAAACGTTTTAAAATATCATTTAGCTTGTATTATGATTCTTCGGGACAATGTCAGACCTTTCGTACCCCGTGAACCACGGTTCGAACTCTTCTTATTTCCTAAGCCTCATCCGAGCCCTAATCTTAAACTAGTCACGTTCCTTCCCACATTCTCGAACCACCCTCAAGCCACCCTGGACCTAACCCCGACCAGAGCCTCTTGGACCTTTCCCAACCTAGCCTAGACTAGTGCATCAGCATCAGCCCCAACCCTAAGCCAAGCCACGCGCACCCATGCGTGTAAACTCTTTGACCGCGGCCTCCTATCTTTGAGCCATCTTATCCCAGCCGCCTAGGAACCCAACTAGGACTCTATTAGACCTTGCTTGACCAGCCCTAACCTGGCCTCACCGAGCCGCACTCCTCTCCTTCCAAAACAAGCCACGCGCACAGCCCTAGCTACCCAAGTTGGCCGCGGCTCCTCTTCCATGCACGTCCAAGAGTCCAGCGTGCTAGGACTCCTTCTAGCCCTTACACGCAGCCATCACAAGACCGTGACCACGCTTGGTGGAGCCCTGGTGAAGCCTCCCTCATAGCCGAGTCCTTATGTCCCAAGAAAACCCTAGAAACCCTAGGTTCACCCTCCTTCCTTAGCCACCTCGGTTCTGGCTTCCGTGTTGTCCCCTAACGACTCTTTTCCTAGACCTTTAACGTCTTATATTGATAGCATGTCCCTTAGAATTCATAACGTTCTCAAACAAATCGTAAAATCTTCAAAATATGAAAATAATCATCCAAATGTTAAACGATCTGTACTCAAATATTTTTCATGCTAAAATATATAAAACATGCATGATACGATTTGAATAGAGCAAAAAATGTTTAGTAGCGTGTCTTTGTGTTTAAAATGCTCGAATATTCGATCGTTGGCGTGGGTTGTGAAGAGAGACGAAAGGACGACGAAAATCCTTGAATTTTTGCTCTCAAAATTTTGAAATCTTGTGTGTGTTTTGTGTGAAGTGTGCGGCTGGTATGTCTCTCAAGAACCCTAGTTTTCTATTTTATAATTTTCGAAATTTGGGTGTTAATGGGTTAAGGTTTTGGGCTTTTTAGTTTAGGAATAATTCGACTCACTAATCTTAGGTAAATTATGTCCATTAAGACCTATTTAATTTAAAAAATAAATGTTTACAAAATTTGTTTTCAAAAATAATAATTTTTGGGCTTTTAAAAGTCTTTCGTTTGACCAAAACCGACTTTTCGGATAAAATTGAGCTCGTCTCGTTGAATAATTTGGGCTCCAACATTTTTATAAAATTTTAATCATATTTAATCATTTTATCAAGCCTCAAAAACATTTAACAAATTGTTTTTTATTTTGGTCGTCATCGGTCTCTTTTCCCCAGCCTATTATCGAATATTCAGATAAAATATTTAATTTTTATGAAATCATGCACTTAGACTTTCAATCATATACTATGTATCATTTAAACATTTAAAATCAATTAAATAAAACATTTAAGCAATTTAACTAATTTGTATGCATGTGGTTTATGTGGACTGATATTTGGACGTTACACTAATATCAGTCCAGTAGATTTTGAACTTTGTGACGAAGACTCCAGTCTTACCTTTAACCTTCAAGTAATTTCAGTGTGAGTTTATGCGGCTCAAAATTACTCTTTACGTACTGCTTCATGTTCTAACTTACCTTGAGTTGTTGCGGTTTCACTTTTAAGACTACTACTCAGAATGTTAAATTTTTCTCAGCTAAACTCAGTTGATCCTTATTCAGGCGCAACTCTGTATGTGCATCACCATTTCTACATTGGTTTTTTGTTACGCAGTATCTCATTATAATATATGATTTTATTTTTTTGATTGACTGCTGCAATTTTTGTTAGTTATTATTTTATTTATCAACCAATTCTTTTTGGCAGGTTGTCAATGCTGTAGTTATAGTGGATCCTTCAACTTGCCAGGTTATTGCTTCCGCATGTGACCAGGTCCAATCTCGCAATGCTACTTTAAACTTCACTAGCAAGAAAGCTAGCACTGCAGAACAGCTTGAAGCAGCTACCATGCATGAGACCGCTGAAATTAAAAATAATCCATTATTTCTTGTCAAATGCTCATCTGATGAATTAAACCTAAAATATGACAATGTTTCTTGTTTAAATCCTTTGGCTTGGATTGAGCCCCAATTTCATTCAAGCTCTGATTCTTGTCACCCTTTACATCATGCTGCCCTTATGGCAATTGAGAAAGCTGCTGCAAGGGACGTGCATCTTTTTCCTTTAAATGGACATTCTGCATATTTCAGTAGCAAGGATCATGAGGTGTCTTCTCCGACAGGGTCTCCTTTGAAAAGATCGAAGACGGATACAAATGTAAGATCCTCAATTGCTCATTGGTGACAAGCATTAGCTTTATGTATGGTATTCGAAAATCTGTATGTAATGCGAGCTGATCTTTATTGTCCTGAAAGCTTTCAACTAAAGCCTTAACTATGGTAACTTCAATACACTTGTGTGTAGAATCTTTCCATCTAATTTGTTGAATATGATTGTGCTACAATGTATCATTCAGGTTAAGGATGAGGTGGACATGAATGAGCACGCCGATGGGTTTGATTGTGATGCGACGAGGCCTTATTTATGCACCGGCTATGACATATATTTTGTGTGGGAACCATGCATCATGTAAGTTTACTTTATCTAGATTACTGGCACCGTGTATGCACCATGTCTATGTTGGATCTCGGTTTTTTACGTGCCCAAAAACGCAGCGGAAGTTTAAAATTTTTATTTTATTTTGAAAAACAAAATAATTTTGGACACTCGTATAGTTGTAACAAATACATAAACATGCATAAGATGTTAGAAATTGTTATACCTTTGGTGAATATAAATCACCGGGCTCCAACTATTCCGGGGTTAGCGGAGATAGCTCTTCGTGAATCCCCTACGAACGGTCTTCGATCTACTAATCAGGTCCACGACCAGAATATATGTTCCTCTTCTAACTTGCACTAGAAAGTGTAGAAGATTTTGTAATTGAGATAGAACACAATTTTGAGAGCACACCGAAAAATTAATTGGAGGAGCCGAAAGTTATGTTTTCTGATAAGGAGAAATTTTTGGGTGCCTTATTTCTCAATTCCCTTTCCTTAAAAATCCACCGAATGCATGCAATCAATTTTAAGAATTAATAAAATCCTTTTTCCATACTAATCATTCCTTTACTTAATTAATTGGATTAATTAAGTTAATGAAAGATTCTTATTGCATTTCCAAAATTGGTGATTCTCGAAATTGGCACAACTCAATTTAGTGGAGACTATGATTTTAGGTCAAGATTTTTATTTATTTAAAATTCCATGATCTAATAATCATAATTAACATTAATGGGCTTGATTAATTAATTGGACTAGTCCAACTTGTTTAATTAATTAATCAAAGTCCATTAAGAACTTTAATTATTTAGTATGTTGGACTTGTACCCCTACAAGGCCATTAAACATACTTCCCACTATATTTAATTTAATATTTAATAAACTCAACTTTTGAGTTTAATAAATTAAATTCTTAAACTTTACAAATTCAACTCCTTGAATTTATTATCTCCAAATTTCATAAATTCAACTTCTTGAATTTACTATCTCATAAAATTCAATTCCTCGAATTTATTTTTTCAAAATTTAATTATCATAAATTCAACTATTTGAATTTACTATATCATAATTTAAATTCAACTTCTTGAATTTATTATCTCAACGGGAACAAATAATCCAGTACTTGTGTGACCCTCAATGGTTCAGGGATACAGCTAGCCGTGGGTTCACAACTCTTTGTGATTCAGGACATAATCCTTTATTCGGGCTTACCCCAGTTAGCCCCATTCTTTTCATCAACACCTTGATCAAGAATGTCAGAACTCATTTCTGATTGCACCCATCGGATCAATATGGTAAGAGCGTCCAGTAGCATCGCCCCATGATCCCCTAGGTATCACTGATAGTGCCTGCAAGAACCAGTCGATTATGATTAATGTACAATACGGTCCCTTCATCTCATATATCCCGATCGAATCATCAACCATTGGTTCATCGAGGATTGCATATTAATTCGATAACTATGTGATAACTATAATAGTGGCACCGCGTGTACTATTTGAGAACTCCTTCTCCAACGTACATCTTATACTCTGGCCAGAGATTCCATGCACTATTATTACATTAGGTCACATAGGATATCCACACCCGTAGGTGAACGGTGAATTCCCGACTACAATGCACTGGCTCCTATATGTGTCGTAACTGTACCCAACCTCGCCACCTGATGACTCTCCTGGAGCCGGTAAACGAGTCAAAGCACAGCCTTCGCATGTAGAGCCTCAGTGTTGTCCCGGGTCGTAAAGACTAATGATGTACAATCATAACCACGGACTTATCCTCTCGATGAATGATAACCACTTGGAAAGTCCGAGGGAGGGTTGTTCGGTATAATCATCATATGACTACCCATCTGCATGTTTGGACATCTCTATGCCCTTACCAAGAAACGCAGTACACAACATCACAGATACTAGTCTCAAGCTCAAGTGACCTTTATCCATGTTTTAGGCGGCTGAATCGACTAGGAACGAATTTAGATTATATAGTGTTTACAAACGAGTTTCAACATCGAATTACGATTAATTTGTATTAAAGTATAATCAAGGTCTTTATCTATGTTTGATAACATGGGTATACAGATAAAGAGATAACAAACCATAAAATAATGAATTATATTAAAATAAAGATTATTCTTTACAACTGAGTCAATAAAATCCCTAGCCACCAGTTGGCTTGCAGGGCATCTACTCTAACAGTCTAGCCCTTCTCTCTCCCTCCGATCCTCATGTCTTGAGTGTGCTTGCAAATGGAGCTTTAACGAGTGTTTGTCACGGAGTTAGGATCCTAGGTAATATCGTTTTCAATGGTCATCCAGGGTTCAAAATGAGTGTCGCAAGATCCTATCAAATTCATGAATGTAGGCCTGCAATGCAACTTTTTTATGAATATTGCACGCTTACATATCATATAACAATAAAATATATCATCATTTCAATCTACATGCACTATAAAAGGGAGTTTAACTAACATATTTTCCCATGTCTTTCCCGGCAATCTTACCTAGGTCATGAACTACATCTCAATTTTACATTCCTTCGAGGACATAATCATCTCCTTGACTCTGTGATTTAGGTGTGCAATGGCCGTTGTCCATCAAATAATCAAACGTGTATTTTATGCGTTCCCGAATCCAAAGGAAGGAGGGTGCTCTGGGCAGCGTACACAGGTTGCAAGGGGAGAAAAGCTTGAATCACCACTATGCAGTTTTCAGAGTCTTGCTGTCTGAACAGATCCTTAAAGACGATACATATGCGGCATTAACAAAATCTCCACAACATCAATCTATTTCTACTTAGTTTTAGAAGATATTATATAATTGATCCGAGGAAATCAAAATGTATCATTTATATTTCGAAAATTAAGATTTCTTGGTTGAAAGTATCGCATTGGTTGTTGGGGTTATTTGGGAGTAAAAAAGAAGGACCTTGCAGGGGTTGTTGCCTCATTCTGATGTAAATTACTTGAATTGCATATAGCTTTGAAATTAGCTCGAATACAATTATTTTTCATCGACGTTTACATCAATTTATTAAAAATTATGTACAATGTGTTCACGAAGAGTTTAACCACCAGAAGTTTGATTCTCTTATCAACATTTTTTTATGTGAGTATGTTGCACAAGAATTGTCTAATATGGTTTATCAGTTTAATTAATTTTTGTGACAAGTCATGCATGCAGACAGAAATAATTGACATCAAAATGTCAAAGGATATATGTATATAGTAAATGCACGTCCTGTTGACTATCGATTTATCATTATTAATATGACCAAATATATATATAAAAAAAAGAGTTCCAAGTACTCTGTGCAGCAACATCCGGGGGCAGGCCCAAGTGCCAAGATTGCAACCGTTAAAATCGTATAATTTATATTTTAAATAGGACAAAGTCGGACATTGTTTCATTATTCCACCCACAGACCACCCAAATGTCTACTCGTGTATACTACATATTATTATTATTATTATTATTATTATTAATTAGTCGGGCGTATGAAATTTTCGAACAACTGATTTAAAACATTTTTATATTGTGGGGTAATTAATATAGTTGTATATGTGTATATACCTACACCACAATTAAAATGGATTGATTCCTTTATTAAATAAACTAACTGGTGATCGATGCATTATGTAGTCTGTGGAAATTATATGTAGTATGCATGTTTACGTTCACTGACTGACTTGTTGTAAATCGCGTTTAATTAGTAGGAGGTTGGTTACTAACATGGTTCGCCGGAACGGCCGTTATGCGACCGGAACGGGAACGGTGACCACCGTTCCAAAGTTCCAGGGCAAAACGGTGATTGTTTTGTAGCGCTGTTCTTCGACGTTTTATCGGCGATTTAACGGGAAAGCGGAACGGAACGGGAAAACGGAACGGTTTGGTGTTTAAAAAATATGATTATGAGATATTTATTGTTCATTACGGTGTATGGTAATGGTTGTTATAGATGATTATTATTTATGGTTTATTTATGGTTATGGTTATGGATTGGGGGGATATCGACAAATTCAAATGACCGATAATTATGGATCGATGAGTTACAATTGGGACTCTCAGCATGTTTGGTATGATCCGACTGGATATCAATCAGGTGGATATAGATATCAGGGTAATTATAATTCTACACACGAATATTTTGATAGATCATTTGATTTTTCAACATCTGGTACACATGGAATTAGACATCGTGAATTTGATTATGGGTCGTCTCAGTATATTGGTGATAGATATAATGAATCTTCATCATCTATATAGCGTCGTGTTGGACGTCATGGTCCCGAGTATAGATCTTCAAGTACAGCTGATAGTTCTACTGTGTATCGTGGATTCAGATACTATAATCGTCGTGACGAAACACTATTACAAAATTAGTCATCCCATTCTAATGATCTTTCGTCATCTCAATCTAATCAATATCCCTATGAACAATCACGTCAATATCCAAATGTTCGAAATCAATTTAATCTACGTGATAATGATGAAGAATATAACAATGATCTCGCTCCTCCGCGTCACACTTCATGGTATTAGCTTTGGTATGTTATAATTTTTAGTGTGTATTTCTTATTGTGCTATTATTGTAAAATAGTTTTGTATTGATATATTAATTTGTAATAACTTCATATATTTTATTTTTTAGTATGATGTAATTTATATTTAAATTTTTTTACCAATTTTTTTGAATTTATTAATTTTTTTATACAACCATTTCGCAACCGTTCTGCAACATAACATTGGAACTGGAACGGTCGTTGCCGTTCCAAGCACCGCAACCGTTCCGGCGAACCATGGTGACTAATGTTAATAAAATTGCGAGTTTATAGAACATATTGAATTTATCAAGATGTAATTCTCGTGGCGTTCGACACTTGACTTCATTAAAATCGCGTATTCGCGTGCGTGGATGTGGCGTTTTCCATACCAAGGTTCATTTTCAAGGCGTGAGTTTGGTCTTGTGCATCCTGAGCGGCGGGCCGAGGTGAGGTTTCACGTGCCAAGGTTCTCATCTCGGTTATAGACAACATTTCAAGAGAGAATTATATATATCGAGGTTCTTGCTAGAATTAGCAACAGATCAGAGTTCTTCCTAATGATCACGTTTTTTATTTTCGTGTCTTATTTTAAATAAATCGTTATTATTTGTTAATTTTGAGTCTTGCTTGATTTTTTAAGTCCTAAGCAAATAAATTTTTAAATACTATTATCGTGTTTCATTCTTTTGAGTTTATCGAACAAAATCATTTGAGGATCGTATCATCTAGTTTAATATTGCCATGACTATAATAATTATTTTTTTTAATGAATTTAAGTAAATAATACATGTGTTTGTATAGAGATAGAAACACGTACATGAGCGGAATTAGGTGTTTTTTTTTTAATAAAATAGAAAATAAAAACCTCGGACCTTTTACTTATGTTTTTGGATCGGAATTCGAAACCAACGTACATCATTCACAAGGCTCGGC
This sequence comes from Primulina eburnea, assembly GCF_022965805.1. NCBI lineage: Eukaryota > Viridiplantae > Streptophyta > Magnoliopsida > Lamiales > Gesneriaceae > Primulina > Primulina eburnea. Next base: position 27,866,253 of record NC_133113.1, read on the forward strand.
AAGTTGATCCAGTCCATTTAGATATTGGAATGGGAGAATACTATACAGTGGCCCCATGTAAGGCCCAAATGCGTAATTGGCTAGAAGATTGTAATCCAAATGGGTTTCGCAAAGGCCCAATGTTATATACTAGTGGGCTTTGAACTCCATCGGTCCAGATGGTCGGCCCACGAACGGTAATTGTTCTAATTCACGAACTAGGTGCCAAAGCGCGGGAAAATCTTTACCTACTGCCCGATTTCCTCCCAAATTTGCATCCATTTCCCTGACCAGGTACTGATCTTTTGGTGGAAAAGATGAATGGCGGCGATTATCGGAGGAGAGATAGGAAGGATACTCGAATTTCAAAAAAGCAGAAGCTGATACTTAACGCGGAGGAGCAGCTTGAATCCAAACTCGGCTTCAATCTCTTCACTGAAGGAGACAAACGCCTCGGATGGCTTCTTACTTTCGCTTCTGTTAGTTTCACATTCTTCCCCCAATTCTCCATTTTTTCTTATGCGGGTTGCTTCTGTTTTAATTTCCAAATTTTGACGTGGTTTTGTATTATTAGTCTTCTTGGGAGGATCAGGAGACACGTAAAGTGTATAGTTGCGTTGATCTTTATTTTGTTTGTCAGGTAATTTTCTGTAGAGATCAGTTCCATCGTTGTTTGACGTGTAAGTATTGTTTCACTTATTTGTTTGATGTTTGTATCTTTGACTCTAGGATGGTTCAACATTTAAGGCAAAATATAGGTTCCGGCCGTACTTTTTTGCTGCCACCAAGGTGAGTGAAATGCGATTTGAGTATCCAAAAATTGGATTGAATGATCCTTTTGCCACACTTGAGCGTTTATGTGATTATAGGATAAGATGGAAATGGACGTAGAGGCTTATTTGAAAAGGCGTTACGAAGGTCAAATTGCAGACATTGAAATTGTGGAGAAAGAAGATCTTGATCTGGTGAGGCGCCATTTTCTTGGTAGAACTCCATTCAAGCGCTGTTTTCTTGGTGCTTTATGCCACTAGACTTATCAAATAAGTTGAATTCCTTCATCCTTATTTACTGGCCCTTTTTCTTCATGTCCAGAGGTTCAGTATGCGCCATCTAGTTTTCTCAAAATATTATTTTCTGATGCATTACTATTTGTTGCAGAAAAATCATCTGTCTGGCTTGCACAAATGTTATTTAAAGATCTCTTTTGACACTGTTCAACAATTGATACAAGTGAAAAATGATCTAATCCATGTAGTCGAAAGAAACAAAGCAAAGTTGGTTGCCGAGGATGCTTATGAATCTATATTGACAGGGAAAAGGTAGTCTGCTACTGTTGAACAACTACTTGTGGTTTTTATTTATAATCAATAATCTCATCGTCCTTGTTGATAGTTTACAGTTGTGTAAGATCATCTAGCATAATTCTTGGTTAGAACTTATTTTCTGAATTTCTAACTGATTTTTAGCAAACAACGACCACAAGATTCCATGGACTGCATTATTGATCTTCGCGAGTATGATGTGCCATACCATGTTCGCTTTGCCATTGACAATGGTGATTACTTTCTGCAAATAAGTTTTGGGGATTATATTCATTCTTCCTATAAATTTATAATCACCATTATATTCTTCTAACTCATTCTGTTGTTCTCAAAATTTAGATGTAAGATGTGGGCAGTGGTTTGATGTCAGTGTTTCTTGTGCTGGTGTTGCAATGGACAGGAGATCGGATCTATTGCAACGTGCAGAAGTTCATGTCTGTGCTTTTGATATTGAGACGACAAAGCTCCCTTTAAAATTTCCAGATGCTGAATATGATTCAATCATGATGATTTCGTACATGGTTGATGGTCAAGGGTACCTCATCATTAATAGAGAGGTAAACAGAACAGAAGATGATTCTGTTGCTTTGAAGAACCACTGTTATTAACAATAGTTTCTGGAGTCCATTCTTTTACATAATATTCTCCCAGGTTATTTGATTGAACTGTATAATATTCTCTCTCTATTTTTTTAACAAAAGTTGGTCTTTTCTAGGATGCACATCTGCTTTTTGTACAAACATTTAGAAGTCAAAGGATGATCTTGACAAAGACATGGTTATTAGAGGCGCAAGGTGCATGGTACCATAGAGATTAGGCACAAAGCATTAGGTGCAACTGTGCAAGGCAGGCATGTCCCTCATTGAAACAAAGCATGTTAAGGCCTAACATTTAGGACCTAAATAGATGGCTTATAAACTACTGAACTAGAATATAAGATAAATGAATTAAATTTAATTCACCACAAAAGTATAATGGCTCCGGAATATGGATGAAATATGCTTACATAAAAAGTATCAACCTATCCCCATACGTTGAATTATTTATTGATTTAGTTATTAATTAATTCTATGGGTTTTAATTTTCAAGGCATGCCACGATGCATCTTTGTGGCCAAGGTGTGTCATCGGGCCTTAGCTTGTTTTTAGGGCCAAATGCGAGCTATGCAACACTTTCAGCATAACCACAAGTGTCCTTGGAGTTTGGACGTTTATTAACTTTGAAATAATGTATGTAAAATGGATCCCAAAAGCAAAATCTTCTTGCACAGGTTATGTTTTGAATTTTTCTAGAGTCCTTCTAAGAGGTATACATTGATATTTTCCTATTCACCAAAGTAATAACAATGGATGATCAATGGTGTATCCATTTGAGTTTTTGAGTCAATGACATGAATATTTACATTTCAAAGGTGAGGCAAATACTAAATAATTGCATCTATGCTGATATGAGTTCTTTATTCCCGGTGATACTTTCATGAATTCTACAATCAATTGAACTTCAAAGTTATTGATGCGACAGTTAAAATTTGTTATTCTTTATTTGTAAAATGATGTATGTCACTTAATCAAATTGTCTGATGACATTGTAGTTTATGAGTGTCATTTTGTTGCTGCACAGTGTGTTGGTCATGATATTGAGGATTTGGAGTATACACCGAAACCAGAATTTGAAGGGTATTTTAAAGTGACAAATGTGAAAGATGAGGTAAATATTGTGCTTCTAATACATGCTATTTTTTCTTAAAGACATTAAATTTCTACTTTTATTTTATCACAGAAAGGGCTTCTGAGGCTGTGGTTTGCCCATATGCAAGATGTAAAGCCTGGGATATATGTCACATACAACGGAGACTTTTTTGACTGGCCATTCTTGGAAAGGAGAGCAGCCCATCATGGTTACAAGATGAATGAGGTATGTAACCTATTTACACCACCAAATCAAGTGCCTTGTGCTCTAGACTATCATTGCTAATGTATCAAGTGCCTTGTGCACTTTATAATTAACTGTCGATCGAAGTTCCTTTATCATAAGTGTCCAGACTACCTTTTAAGTTCTAAATTTTCCATGGCAAAGTTAACCGTCCTTATAAAGTTGGGAACATCATGATTTAAGCTCCAAGCTACTTTTGTAGTCACAGGATGGGTAGTTTTCCATCACTTTTTACATGTTTCTGGGTCTGTACCCTCATGCTTAGTAAAATTAAATAATATGAACTGCTGTTTTTCACCTTTGTAGCTCTCCGTCTAATCCGTAAAAATAATTAAAATTTTTGACGGAAATATGAAAATTGCTATTTTTTTTGGTTATATTGTCTTAGCGTTAGCTGCATTTTCTTATCAGATCAAGTCTCAACGACTCCAGATACTTATTCTCATTAGCTTGTCTACATTTCAGTTTTGTCAGACATTTGAGAATGCTGATTTAGTTAATACAGTATAAATTTAGTCCACGGATTGCATCCTGAATTATTTTTCCATGCATATGAAATTTTAACTTGTATTTTTTTTATTTAAAAATCTCTGTTTCACTTTCGAACCACAGGAACTTGGATTTCAGTGTGATACAAATCAAGGTGAATGTCGAGCCAAATTTGCCTGCCATCTGGATTGTTTTGCATGGGTGAAGCGCGACAGTTATCTTCCCCAAGGCAGCCAGGGGTTAAAGGTACAATTTTGCTCCATGAACTCCTGATTGCTGCGTTTAAGAGCTTACTTCATATATCATCGTGCTTTTAATGGTAAACAGAACTAGTTTTCTTAAGTTACAAAATAGAAGATGTTTCTCCCGGTGATTATGGCTTTCATTTCCTCTTCTTTGTAATTAAATGTTTATTCTAAAATTTTTCCTTGAGACTGCCAATATAATTTTTGAAGCACTTATTCTACAACATTTCCTTCTTAATCGTAATATCAACAGAATGTCATACCTAAAGTTTAAAGTAACAAACTGTAGAAACTGATATTTTAATCGAAAAAAGCTAAACCTATGAGGTATCCGTTCTTGGTGCAGCCGGCAGTATAGGTATAAATAACAATTCATTTTCTGATAATTAACAATCAAGCATTTCTGGATTCATCAGTGGATCTAGTGAGATTGCATGATTTCTTGTTGTGTCGGTGAACAAGTTATTTATACACCACTTTTCCTATATTGCAGGCTGTTACCAAGGCAAAATTAGGTTATGATCCGTTGGAGGTCAATCCTGAGGATATGGTTCGATTCGCCAAGGAAAGGCCCCAGGTATGATTGGTTCGACAACGGAAATTGACATATTGGTGTTTTTTTATTGAGAGTTTCAATGATGATTAAGTACTTGAGTGGAGGACTCTGCATTATAATCTGACAATGTTAGTAATATTAAGTCGGGCAGGATAATGTCTCAAGTTCATGATTTTGGTTAAGGAACAGAAGTACTCAATGCTTGTACCATAAGAGTAATAGGGCAAGCAGATACTGGTAAAAATTGATGTATTTATGTTAGCTTTTGAAGGGGCTGTGTTTTAACTAATGATTCTTAGATTTCATTGAATCAAAGGCGAATGTAGCAACTTGTAGTTTGTAGAACCAGTGTTTGTTGACTGCTTATAACTTATAACTTATGTTTAGTAGGAGTCCTCCTTTTAAGGTTGCAAGAACATTATCTTCTCATACATAATATCTACTCCAATTCAAAAGATGAGTTTTCTTATGGTACAATATCTTAAACTTTCAAATTCATACTAACACTCAGATGCTGTGAACATGATAATTTCATGCAAAATTTGAATGGAAGAGTTGATGACAGAAAATCACAGTTTTATAAGAAATGCTAATTGCAAAAGATCTGTTTGAACAAGATTTGGATCTACAATGGTTTCCTCACAGAATTAACAGCAACTGTCCACAGTATATGCCCACTCCGGCACTTTTCTCAGTGATCAGATTTTCTGTCTTAATGAGTACTTGTAAAGTTCACAGATTTCCAGCCTCCTGATATTTTAGGTTGATCAATTTAATTGGGGAGTCAAAACACTGCTTGAACTACTCTTTTTATTCAAAGAAATAAAATATTTACGTTTCCTATAAAAAAAACACTGCTTGAACTAAGTGTGCAGATAAACTGCCTTGGGACACGGTTTATTGATTATTGGGTTTTACCTCTCATATTAGGATTGAAGCATTGAATTGGAAAAAATCCTCTTATGTTTTTGGTTGCCAAAGGGGTCAGCATATCTCATCAAGAATGATGTGTCAAAATTAGTGCCTTCCCATCTTTTTTATATATTTAATAGTCAATTCTTCAAAGTTAGTTACTTGATGATATCTGATTGGCATTTTTTACATTTAGTTAATTCATATCGCAAGATATGTGTTTGTTAAGGATACTCCAGCAGATCTCAAAATTCTTATTATTTGCTATGACCATGCAGATGATGGCATCTTATTCTGTATCCGATGCTGTTGCAACTTACTACCTGTACATGACTTATGTTCACCCCTTCATTTTCTCCCTTGCTACTATAATACCCATGCCACCAGATGAGGTTCTCAGGAAAGGAAGTGGGACTCTCTGTGAAATGCTTCTCATGGTTCAGGTGGATAATTGACATGCTATACAATTGAATCTCTGTGTCAAACCTTTTTACATTGCCTTTTTTCCTGATACTTGGGAAATCTTGGTTTGCTTGAACTTATTTATGAATGAGTTGGGTCTAGAATAAAATCTACCTCGCTGTACTACAAGCTGAAATCCTTAAGGCATCAATATTTTTTCTACTTATTCACTGCTCTTTTTATGATTTTGCCTTCTCCAACCTCCTATCCTCACCAAACACCCCAGAAGGGGAAAAAGGAAAGGAGAAAAGGAAATAAAATATGGCAAAATGCAAATATACAACATAATAAGAATCCTCTGACCTCTCCAGTCCTTCCTAAATCCTGTTTACTGAAACATCAGTTATTTTTGTGTTTATGATTCTTGCAGGCGAACAAAGCAAATGTAATTTGTCCTAACAAACACCAATCTGATCCTGAGAAGTTCTTCAATAATCATCTTCTCGAAAGTGAGACTTATATTGGAGGACATGTGGAATGCTTGGAAAGTGGTGTTTTCAGATCTGATCTTCCAACTAGTTTTAAACTTGATCCAACAGCATACAAAGTATGTTTTGCGTTGCCTCTACGATGGATATTCAAAATTCTATTGTGATTGAACTACTAGTTTGAAGTTCACATCTATCAAAGGTTCTTGATATTTCTCGTAGGCTCGATTATGAAAATTTAAAATATATGTAAATAGTTTTAAAAATGATATATTTATGAAACTTAGTTATCTTTTGCATTTTCTAGTGGTGATAAAGGTACTTTATGTGCAATGTGTTTTGTGTGTCTATCTTCTCATTCTCAAATGGCTGGTCCTTACACCAGACTATATCTTATCCACTGTATTTTTATAGTGTAAACTTACTGTGATACTCAATTCAAGAATCACCGTATCTGGGTTTATTCTGGAACTTTTCCACCATGTTTTGTTGAGGGCTGCAGCTTTTATGTTGGAAACAGTTTTTCTATAATTACCTCTTCATGTCTTCTGGTACTTTGTTTGAAGGGAATGCAGGCTTTAACAGCTTCCATGCTTTCTATTTTCCCAGATTTATGTTTTCCTAAGTCCTAACAGTTGGAATACTTTATCCTACAGCAACTGCTTGACAACCTAGACCGTGACCTGCAATATGCTATTAGAGTGGAGGGAAAAATGAACCTGGAATCAGTTTTAAATTATGACGAGGTGAAGAATTCCATCATGGAAAAGGTACGGGTTGACCTTCATAAACCCTTCATAACTCAAAGCATTTTTGGTTGGCTCTCTATATGTTTATGGTTTGCTTGTTTTCATATTGCATGCTTTTTGGCCATATTGAACGTACGGCATTTTGAAGTCGGCAACTGTTAACAATCAAAATAATATTGTTAAGATTTTAAGGAATTTTTTCTTGATTTTGTAGATTTCTTCCTTTGATTACTGACACTTGTTGTAATTGTTCACGCATCATGGAGATCACCATTGAGATTTAAAGTAAGAAAGAAAAGTTAAAGTTCATGTGCCACTTGGGCATTCTAGTGTGTTATGCCTATATATTCTCATTGCATTTTGATGATATTTTAGCTTGGTATAGAAGCATTTATGGGCCTTCTTTACTTTTATTTCATCGACATTCACAGTGCTTATTCATTTAATTTATATCTTTGTTTGCATGTTACATACATTATAGCACAGGGCATGATGTATGTTTCCTTATTAATTCTAAGTAGCAGACATAAGTTGTCGGTCACCTGAAGTACAAATCCTTATTAATTTTAGAGGGGCTTGTTGGTCATAACATTTGGTACTGTTAAGATTATGTGAAAATGTGATTTGATTTTATGCATTTGTGATATGGAGCCGATTAATATACTCCCTCGTGTATATGGACTCCTCAGCAGCAGGCCTTTTGACATACACCTGGGTCATGCTCTGATGCTATCTAAAGAACCACTTGCTACCACAGGATGGGTTGGCCTAGCAAGGGGTTCACACCACATGAATGCATGCATTGGTTGGGTTCTGGAGTAATTGATGCTCCCTGTCTACGAGGGTTACGGAATAATCATGGACCAACTTATATTTCAGATATCCTTCCTCTTTAATAACCTATTTTCTTAGGGTGATTCCAATTTCCATGTATGGCAAATCAATCACACAAAGCTATAATTGTCCATTACTCTATTGTAGTATTTTTTTAATTTAAAATAAGTAAAATTGCAATCATTGAGCCCTTTGGGTATGTATATTTGAACATAAGCAATGTCATAGGACCACAAAGCTCTTCTGTATTGTATCTATCTCCCTTCACCATCTTAATTCATGTACAAATTTAACCAAGTATGCTTGCAAATAGGTAAGGCAGGCAGCTCCTGGAAAACTAGTGATAAAACTAATAGAAATTGGAATATTTGTGTGTGTACTGCATGCTCAATCTGTTGGATGTGAAGCCTGGCTATGAGAAATAGAGAAAATTATAGATGACTAATAGGGTTGCACTTATCTTTCTCAACTCGAGGATGCAGGCATATCGCAATACCTCATTAAGTATATTATTATATCTGTCTTCCCGCTACGCCGACTTGCATATTAATCATTGCATTATTATGCTTTCTGTGGTTTTCTGACTGGCATGTGTAAAAGCTGATTGCTTTGAACCATACCAAAAGTTTTCTGTGAACCAATTTGCTTAGCACGTGTAAATGACATATCATTCAACTTGCCAACTTTTATTTCTTCTGCACATCAACATGCAGCTTATGACTTTACGAGATGAACCTATACGTGAAGAGTGTCCTCTTATTTATCATCTTGACGTTGCTGCAATGTATCCAAACATCATTTTGACGAATAGGCTTCAGGTACTCTTCGTCTTGTGTATCTCCTCTAATGAAACATTATCTATCGTGAACTTTAAGTATTATTTACATTAAGGAGGATATAAACGTTGGGCCTTGCTGATGTATAAAATCAAGATTCATTACGGTTTTATAATACTATGACCTATTTGGAGGTTCAGTCCTCTGTTGTGTACCAATAAAATCATGTAATGTCTTGTTAGCCAGTAATGAAATAGAGTGTTGATTATTGATACTTATACGTAGAAAGAACATATACCTAAATGATATAACAGAATCCTAGCTTTGTGTTCTTTAGCTAGTAATCAAATTTTTGTCTAGATGTTTTTCTATTCTTTGCAAGTGAGCCATCTTCTGAATTTTCAAACTCTGAATTCTCTTTTATTTGTAAATGGCTTTAAACTTTTAGTTTGCGGTATAGGATAGCATTTAATTGTAATATTTCTTATGCTATTGTTGAATTGGACTTCATGTTTGATTAGACACAATGAAGTTATGTCGGGGCTCCTTTTGAATTGGGTAGTACAAATGTGATCTTTCAGAATAGCGTGCGTAGATTTGAATTATTTATTTTTTTGCTGTTTTCTTCATATTAATTCCATTCTCAAATATTTCACTTTCACTGACATTTTCTTAATTAATTTAGTTACTGATGAAGATAAAATTTCAGACTTTTGTACTATTAACTTGAGTATGTCCTTCCTATTTCTAGCCACCATCAATAGTTACGGATGAAGTATGCACTGCATGTGATTTTAATCGTCCAGGCAAAAACTGCCTTCGGAAGCTTGAGTGGGTTTGGCGTGGGGAAACATATACGGCTAAGAGGAGGTTGGATTTCATGTTTATCTACCGCCTTCGCGTTTGATGTGAGAATTCTACTGAAATATATATATTCATCAAGTTTTTCGCATTAACATGACTGCAGTGACTACCATCATCTTAAGAGACAAATCGAGTCTGAGCTTGTCGATACCATGAATGGGCAATTATCGAAATCTTTCCTTGAGCTACCCAAATCAGACCAACAAGCGAAGCTCAAAGAGCGGCTGAAGAAATATTGCCAAAAGGTTAACTGTTCGTCTGCCTCTTTTATCTTAAGCGAAACAAGTTTCTGGGATAAAATTCACACGGTTGTTCTTTCCTTTTCCCAGGCATACAAAAGAGTACTTGATAAGCCCGTTACTGAACTCCGTGAAGCAGGGATCTGCATGCGCGAAAACCCTTTTTATGTTGATACTGTTCGCAGGTAAGCATCTAGAGTGTCATCACTCCTTTGCCGGGTATAATACATATTTTCAAACCTATTGTCCAAAGAAAACTGCTAAAGTTTCGTAATTTAAGTTGACAAACTCATGCTAAGTCGTCTCATTAGTAATTTTCCTCTCTCTGTCTCCTCCCTGCTAAAGTTTTCGAGATAGAAGGTATGAATACAAAGGCCTCAATAAAGTTTGGAAGGGAAAGCTATCTGAAGCAAAGGCCAGTGGGAATTCTATTAAAATACAGGAAGCACAAGTATCTCTTCCTCTCTCTCCTCTCCTATATAGAGAAAAAGTCACATTGTTGTGAGGAAATTAAGTAGAAGGATTTTCAACTTTTACAGGACATGGTTGTCGTCTATGATTCGTTGCAACTGGCTCATAAGTGCATCCTCAACTCCTTTTATGGATATGTGATGCGCAAGTGTGTACTGTGAACGACCATCTTTTGTACTTTTCGTCTGTCCAGGAAATATTTTTGGCATACATATATTAGTATTTTTTAAACTTACAGGGGTGCAAGATGGTACTCGATGGAAATGGCTGGAGTTGTGACATATACTGGTGCAAAAATCATTCAGAATGCTCGTTTGCTAGTTGAAAGAATAGGAAGGCCATTGGAGTTAGACACAGATGGTATATGGTGTGCATTACCTGGTTCATTCCCTGAGAACTACACATTCAAGTCCAAGTATATTTTTTCCCTTTTGTTGTTTTTTTCTTTGTGGAGATAATATTGTTGTTTTTATATTTTAAAGCCAAATGTGCTTGATTCTTCAATCATTGTGCATTTAAATAATTGTGGGCATGTCGTAGTATAAAATTTAGTAAGGTACTTCTAGACAATAAACATATTTTTCATTTGTTTTAATGTTATCAAGAGATGCTGATGATATTCTGTGAAATTTATGCATCAGAGACTCAAAGAAGTTGACCATATCATATCCTTGTGTCATGCTTAATGTTGATGTAGCTAGGAACAATACCAACGATCAATACCAGGTTGGCTAATGAACCTTTGTTACATTTCTGTATCATCCATCCTCAGATTAATTATGATTCTGAACTTTAGTGGCTTGTCTTAAGTTTTGTGCATTAAAAAAAATAAAAAAATCATGCAGATGAGAAACTAAGAACTAATGTTTCTTGCAGACACTACAAGATTCTTTGCGCAAGACATACACGACACATAGTGAGTGCTCAATTGAGTTTGAAATTGATGGTCCGTACAAGGTATTGCATATGCACCTCACTCATGCAATCACAAACTATTTTAATCTTTCATGTGATTGACACTCTGATTGACTGGTTTCTTTGTTAATATAAATTTTTGAGCCTTGTGTATTAATCTTGATGTTCTTAAACATGAATTTAGGCAATGATTCTTCCAGCTTCCAAGGAAGAAGGGATATTGATAAAAAAGCGTTATGCTGTTTTTAATGATGATGGTACCCTTGCAGAACTGAAAGGTTTTGAGATCAAACGAAGAGGTGAGCTAAAGCTCATCAAAGTTTTCCAGGTAGTCCCGTGAATACTTATCCCTTTATCGAAACTGAAGTGAAATTTTTACTGCATCAAAATGTATCATTTTGTTAGTTGGAACTGTTGAGATAAGTGAGACAGCGGGATTCTGACTTTTTTTTGGTTGTAGAAAGTCCTTGATTTCAGCCGTGGACGCCACTTGACTTACTGTTTTTCCAAAAAAAATTTGTCTAAAGAGTGGAGCTGGGGGGCTAGGGGCCAGAATTTTATTATATGAATTGCCACCAAGAACTATGCAATTATTATAATGTATTTTTGGCATATAATTTAGAGTAATGTTTTTTTTCCATGCGTCACTTTCATTTTTCTCTTGCAGGCTGAGCTATTTGATAAGTTTCTACATGGAGAAACATTGGAGGAATGCTATTCAGTTGTTGCTTCTGTTGCAAATCGTTGGCTTGATCTTCTTGACGTATGTTGCTTAGTCTTACTTGAGTTTTTCCTAGTTTTCTGATTTCAAATGTCTGCCAAATTATGCGCTAATCAGTACTAGTTTTGTTTTCAAGTACCATTTAAATATAATTATCTCCTTTAAAGTGGCTGGAACTTTAATTGAGTACCTCTATCTACTCTTTTTCCTCTGTACATTCTGTATATCATTGGGAATTTTATGTGAAAGGAATTAGGTTTGAGCGTGTATAGTAGTGTACAGTAGAATTTCATGAAGTATATAGTAAAATGATCCAACAGTTTGATACCCTTCAATGAAAAAATATTCGATTTTAAAAATTGTAAGTGCAATCTTTGGAATCGCCAATGAATCAATTGCATCAGTTATTGAAAAACGTTTTTAACAGCGAAACAGCGAAGTTACACTGCTACTTATCATCCAAATCTTTCATAAATTCAGAATCAAGGACAAGACATTGCAGACAGTGAATTACTAGATTTTATATCCGAATCAAGCACAATGAGCAAGTCTTTGGCAGACTATGGCGAACAGAAGTCATGTGCGGTGACCACTGCGAAACGCCTTGCAGATTTTCTTGGGGATGCTATGGTTAAAGATAAAGGATTGCGCTGCCAGTATATAGTTGCACGTGAGCCAAAGGTACAAAGTAATCTGACTGTAGTAAGCGAAAGGCTTTCTGCTTCTAGATTCCAATTAAAGCGTCAAACGAAATAATTGCCTATCAAAGTACTTGATTTGAATTGTCACCAAGTATCAATCATTCAAAAGTTGTTGGTATGGAATAAAATTCGGTCGTCTCAAGAAAATATTTGCAAGTTCGTTTGCAGTAGAATTCCAATATACCATTCTGAGTTTCATTTGGGGAATCTCAATGACATTAGTGAGTTTTGGAAAAAAGTCGACAACCTCTCCCAAAGTTAGTTTCTAATTACTTTCTCACCTCTATTTGTTCGAAAATATATATTATTTACTTTTAGAAGAATAAAAAACGCAATTAATTAAGATAATTAAAAGATTTTCTTTTTTCTTTAATAATTCTTATAACCCCAATGTCTAACACTTCGTACTTAAATTCAAAATTACCAAAAAATTTATTGCCATTTTGGTTTCAGTAATATTCAAAAAAGTTGATCTAGACACGATAACATCATGTTATTTGTTTGGTCTAGTAGGAAATGGTTATTTAAAAGTAGCTTTGGGTTGGATGTTGAAGAATAAATTTAGATGGAAGAACTAATATGTTATCCAATAGTATCAAAATTTGATTCTTTTATTTTTTAAACTTATATGTTGTTTGTCAAATAGAAATGTGTTTGAACGAATCTCATATTGTTGGGGAGTTCTTGGGTGTATAATAAATTTACTGCTTGGCTGTTTTGGCGCCAAGTGGCTTTTCAACTAGGATGTTAAAATATTATGAAAAAATGACGCGTGCATTCAATTCAGAACAGGACATATGAAGTGTCACTTTTATAACTTTTTACACCTGGAAGATATGAATGATGTGGACTATTGATATTAGACATTGTCGTATTACTGTAACCTCATAATACTTGTCTGACATTCGTCAATTTCATGTTTCTTGTGTTGTTTATGCTCTATCCCAGGACATTGCTGTATTACTGATACCTTATAAGACTTGTCTGACATTTTCAATTTCATGTTTCTTGTGTTATTTATGCTCTATCTCAATACTTTTCTTCAAGTAGACTTTGATATTCTTTCACTCGTGATTTCTTCTTTTTCAATCCATTTTTTGAACCTTAAGGCTATTTCATCCTACATTGAGCAGGGGACCCCAGTAAGTGAGCGTGCTGTTCCTGTTGCGATTTTTGAAACTGAAGCTGGTGAGCTTTCATAGCAGCTTTCTTGTAATTTTTTCTTCAAAGGTTGCTACATGCATCATTTTATGTATGATAATGTTTCCTTCACAAGATTCACTGTGGCCTTTCAGAAATTATGAAGTTCTATGTGAAAAAGTGGTGCAAAGTCTCATCAGAAGTTGGTATTCGGTCCATTATTGATTGGTCCTATTACAAACAAAGGCTTAGTTCTGCAATTCAAAAGATTATAACAATTCCTGCTGCAATGCAGAAGGTGGAGATGCTGCTTATTAATTCATTATCACTTACTGAAATTTTCTGGTTCCTCATGTGGAGTTGCTCATTTGTCAGGTTGCAAATCCTGTACCAAGGGTGGTTCATCCTGATTGGTTGCACAAAAAGGTTCGTGAAAAAGAGGAAAAATTTCGCCAACGAAAGTTGATTGATATTTTCAGTTCGCAAAAGAGTGATGAGGCCTTGAGAACGAATAATGATCCCTTTGCGGATAAGAGTGATAATGTTAAAGACATGGAAGACTTTAGGAAAGCTGAAAAAACACCTCTTGTTGGGCCGCAACCTATTGTTTGCACTTATGGAGTCAATCACAAACCATATCAAGTCAAAACAAGTCAACCAGTAGAAAGTTCAAGGCTACATGATCGTATTGAAAACGGGAATATCCACTTAAAACAATTGTTTCAAAATGATTTAGAGGAGAATATTGATAGCAATGAAGATTATCTAGGTTGGCTGGAATTAAGGAAAAGAAAGTGGAGAGAGACACGAGAGAAAAGGAAGCGTCAAAGGTACTCCTCCACGGACTTTATTACTTCGAGTGAAGCTTATAGTTGCTGCATGGGAGGGGGACGATGATATTATGTTTGATTGGTGCAACATCATTTGTATGCTTTGAGTCAGTTCAAGCAATTAAAGGACATGAGATGATTTTTTATTTCCCTTTTAAAAAAAAATTCCCATTTTTTTAGTTATTCCCACACCACTCCTTGGTGTTAATTCTTGCAATGTTTGTTCCTATAAAAACCTTGCTGTTAATTGTGTTGGTTGTTGTAATAATCATAATGGGATCTGTTAAAATGGCAGGTTGAACCTGGTTAATGGTACTGATATCCCGAGCATTCCCAATCATGAACGGACTCAAGGCAGAGTTAGAGTCAATTCTTATTTCCGAAGACATGACTTAGCACTTACCCGCTGCCATTGGCAGGTGATAAAGTTAATAGGAGTTTAAATGCGTTTTTTTTTGGCTTCTAATTTTGTATCTTAATCTGTTGCATCTATTGTGAAATGAAATATATATCATTCTTTCCATCTCAGATAATTCAGCTTGCAGCAGGTTCACAGCCTGGCCAATTTTTCGCTTGGGTAGTTGTAGAAGGGACAATGCACAAGATTCCCATATTTGTTCCCAGAGTATTTTACCTGAATTCCAAAGCTACTGTAACAGAACAATTCCCTGGAAGGCGTGTGAACAAGATTCTTCCTCACGGACGACGAAGTTATAACCTGATTGAGGTACTTCTCTTATTCCTTACATGATAGTCATGTCTAGCTCATTGGAGTTACGAGTTGTTTTTTTTTATTGGTTAAAATGGTCTGTCTACAAAGGTTAAAATTGACGAGGACCAGTTTAGGGCCGAAAGCAAGAAATTAGCTGCTCATCTTGCAGATCCTGAAGTTGAGGTATTTTTTCCTACCCCTGATAACATGTAGCAGAAAACCTTTAATATCTTTTCTGATTCCTTATGTGGTTGTAACTTGGAATATAGTAATTATTTTAGTTACTCACTTAGAAAACATGTCGTGTGCTGTGGTCCAATTAGATTTACTTTTATAATAATCCTCCTATGTAATTCAGAGCTATTTACGAAAGATCCACCTCAAAATGTAACCATGTCATCCAGTCAATTAATAACCAAAATACAACCACCATGAGATTTACTTCATTCTTCCTTTGATATTCTGCAGTTTTTCTCACACCAACGCACTTGTCACATTGGTGTAAAATGATATGCCAATTTTCTCATTTTGTGATCCCATATAAGTGAAGCATAAAATATTTGTGTCTACCTTCCAAGTTCGGTATGCAGTGTCCCTTTTAAGAAAGTCAGTGCAAGGGCACAGGTCATTGTGTTTTTGTCTAATTTGTATGGTCACGACCTCGCTCTAGAATAAACCATAATATGACACTATGCACATCTTTTGCATGTCATTTGCAAAGAGGAGATTGAGGGAATGACCCTCACCATCAGAGTAAATGTTTCCTCTGGACTAGGAAAGTAATTTTTGTTACATTGAAGTTTCTACCTTATTCTTCATTCTCAGATCTCTACAGTGAAGAATTTTTTTGGAGTAACTAGTATGTTTTTTATTACATCACGTGTTCTCTTGTTGGTGGTTAGCTAAAGGTCATCTCTTGCATTTCATGTTTATGTATTGGGTGATTTTTGAAAATGGCTTGGTTGAATATTACTAAAATCTACTCTTATAACTTGCTTCATTTCTAACTCTTGAATCCTTTCACATGTCATAATACCCAAAAACTTTGATAGGGAATATATGAAACGAAGATTCCACTGGAATTTAATGCTATCCTTCAGATTGGTTGTGTCTGTAAAGTTGATAAGACGGCGAAAAAGCGAAATTTCCAAGATGGTTGGAATGTGAATGAATTGCATATGAAGACAACGGCCGAGTGCCCATACCTGGAACAATCAATTTCTTTCTTCTATTTGTATAATAGGTACTATGTTTGCTAGGCACTTATTCAACTTTTCTGGTACAAGTTTACTATAATCTCTGGTTAAAGTGTAAAATTGGCATTGCTTTTTCATTTGATTCTGTACTCCATTTTGTTGCATTACCTATGTTTGACATCTAATATTCCCATTTTCTGCAGCATTTCTGATGGCCGAGCTATGTTTGTTGGATATTTTCCTGTATCAAGCCAAATTTTTGTTGTGGTTGCCAGTCCTTTCCTAAGTAAGGAGTTATCAACTCAAATGCTTGAAAGGCAATTTCGTGAATCTACCCAAGCATCATCTTTTCTACCTCCCATGCCAAACGAAAGAATTACTTTCAAGGTAAAGTAACCAGTCATAAATATAATTTCTGATATAATATTACACTTCAATGTTTTTTCTTTGAATTTGCCGTGATTTAGGTGGATTACACGAATAATTTAAAGGATGCTCAAATGACCTTGCAGAGGATAATAACTGAATACAGGTGTTTCTTTCACTTTTTCAATATCTTATTTGTTACTTGTCGAAATTGGGTGGCAATTTGTTTTGATGTCTCTTTCATAGTTTGCTATGTTTTTGTCTAAGCAAAATCTTAACAACTTCTGATCATTGAGGAGATTTTGTTGCTCTTCTGCTTTTTTAAAGATAATTCTGCCCTTTAAACCAATAACATAGGTGGACTTCTGTTGGCTGCAGAAAACATGGATATTACAAAGTGGTAAGCTCCTGAAAGTTTTTAATGCTTGCGTGGATCTCAACAGAATATTTTTTAGCAGGATGCAGCAGCAGATGATGTAAATTGGCTACATTATTTTTCTATGCCATGCTTGCTAGATTACATACTGTTATCAACTACGACAGTAGAGAGGTGTGAGATGGAATGTTGTGCTAACCCACTAGTCTCATGGAATTGAAAAGGGACCTCATCTTCCCATTTGAATTTATGACTGACATTCAAAGTGCAATATGTTTGTTAAAAATTTGAATGGGAAACCATGTTAAATAATTGGATTGGTCTTGGGAGGACATATGTCGTCGGTTGGTATTCCTTGTTTCTGCGTAATTCTATGTATATCTCTGTAAAATAATAATACATGATCCAAATATGATTCTATAACATGAGGAATCATTTGTTTATAATAACTCTCAACCTACAACAAACCCTACAGTGAGAGGTTTTTTGAAATGCCTCTCCCTCCTGTTCCAGGCTAAAGCCGATCGGTCTTTAACTTTCCTAGCTTCCATCCCCTTTCTTCGACCGGTGATGCTGCTTTTTTCTCTTTAGTTGTCCTCCGGTTGCTTTTGTTTAGTCAGAGGTTGGTCGTTTCTGTTTCTATTTAGGTTCCCTTTCCCGTGGTCCGTCGGTCCTTGTCGGCAGCCTACGAGTGTCTTCATTTGATACTTAGTCGATTTCTGGTTTCTAGCTTATCCAAGCCTTGTTGTTTCTTGGCCGCCCATGTCCTTTTTATTCCAGTTTTCCACGGGCTTCTAGATGTTGCATTCCTTGCCAATCCCACATCCCATCCATTATCTTGGAGACCATAAATGCTTGTTATTACCTTTTTCCACAACGGATCTCTTTCTACCGACCCTCTCCACCACCATTTCCCCAACAATGCTCTATTTCTTAAACAAATGTTCCCCAAACCCAATCCTCCTCTGTCCTTCGGTCTTGTAACATATTCCCATCCAACAACATGACAATGCTTGTCCCCGTCTGCCCCATCCCACAAGAAATCCCTCATCACCTTTTCCATCAATTTCTCCACCTGTCTTGGCACTCTAAATAAGGACATGAAATAAGATGGCAAAGCGCTCAACACTGATTGTATCAAAGGCATTTTTCCATGAAGTTAACTTTCTTGCCATTTTTGACAAGACTGGTTCCCAAAAATTTACCTTTGTGGGATTACCTCCCAATGGTAACCCAAGATATGTTATTGGCCAAATCTCTTTCTTACAGCCAATTGTCAATGCCAAAGCATCTACTTCATCTTCCGGAAAATTGATTCCCAACACCACACTTTTATCCAAATTTATTTCAATCCGGATTGAAATCCAAAGCATTTTAGTATTTCCACTAACGCGATGACATGCCTCTCTGATTGAACCAAAAACAAAGTGTCATCTGCGAACTGAATATGCGAAATCTCCAATTTTCTCCTCCCTATTTCGAGTCCTTCAACTTCATTTAAGCCCCTTGACTTATCTACCAACCTTCCCAACACATCCACGACTAAATTAAAAAGGAAAGGTGATAAGGGATCCCCCTATCGAAGTCCTCGCTCCCCTTTAGATCCCCCCCGACCTTCCATTAATGAATACTGAGAAAGACACACTCGAAACACAGCTCGTAATCCACCTCCTCCATCTTACCCCAAAACCTTTCATATGTAACACATAATCCGAAAAATTCCAATCAACGTTGTCATAAGCTTTTTCCAGATCAACTTTAAGTATCCAAACTTTCTTCTGTTTTCGTCGATACTCCTCAACCACCTCATTTGCAATGAGGCAACAATCCAGAATATGTCCCCCCTTAATAAAAGCGCACTGGTTTTCCTTGATGGTTTTGCCCAAAAATTTCTTAAGTCTATTAGTCAACACTTTGGCCAAAATTTTGTACAAGCTCGTCGTCAAACTAATCGGTCTGAATTCCTTTACCTTAATCGCATTGTGGTTCTTCGGGATTAGGCAAATATATGTTTCATTCGTGATACCATTAACCACCCCGCCCTCATAAAATTCGTCGAATACTTTCATTAGATCAGCTTGGACCGTATCCCAATTATGATGAAAGAAAGCCAATGTAAATCCATCCGGCCCTGGCGCTTTATCTCCATCGCAATCAAACACCGCTCTTCTAATCTCTTCCTCTGAAAAGCATTCTCCAACTCCTCAGCCTCGTACAATTCTAAGGGACACCAATCCACTCCCTCCATCCCAATTCCCGCAGCACCCAACCCTTCCATTTTTTTGTACAGATTCCTAAAAAATTAATTATATTCTCCTCAATCTGTCTCTCTTCCGTAACCATAGTCCCGTCATCCAACTGCAGTTTATCTATCATTGCTATATTCCTCCTATTTGTCAACAGTGAGTGAAAAAATCTCGAATTTTCGCCACCTTCCTTTAACCATTTTAATTTTGATCTCTGTTTTTCCATTCGAAATTTTGTAATCGTCAAAGTTTCCAATTCACATCTTACCGATTTTCTTTCCTCGTGTAGAGCATCCGACCACTCTCCCTCCGCCTTTAATGCATCAAGCCGCTTTATCCTTTCTGTCAACTCCTTGTACTTGACTCCTACATCTCCAAATACCTCTCGATTCTTGAGCCTTTTCCTTTCGGTTTGTTCATAAACTTGTATCCTTCCCACCCCCTACAATCCATATTATTCCACCACGAGTTAACCAATTCTTTAAATTTGTGGTGCGAGAGCCAAGCATTCTCGAATCGAAACGAAGTAGGACCCCACAACAACTTAGCGGTGTCAAGTATCACGGGCAATGGTCCGAGGTGATTCTGGGTAGGACCGATTGTCTAAAATTGGGAAACAAGTTCCTCCAACCCCCTGAGAATAAGAATCTGTCAAATCGGCAACAAATCGGATTAGCCCTTAAATTTGACCATGTGTACTTTGCATTCAAGAGTGGAGGGTCATGAAGTCCCAAATCCTCTATCAATCTGTCAAACCACAACATGCTCGTAGTAACGGAGTTGCTATTCATTTTTTCTCCTGTATTTCTTACCATGTTGAAATCCCCTCCTAGGCACCAATTATCACCACAGATAAAGCTCAATCCCACTATTTCCTCCCAAAACAACTCTCTTTCTCTTGGTTTTACAGATCCATAGAACCACCATATGTTGTCGACACTTCCACAAATCTCAACGGACACCGAAAAATTTCCAATCATATTGTTTCTCACCACCACCACTCTCGGATCCCACATGACAAGAATACCCCCCGAACTCCCCACCGAAGGCAAATAAACCCAGTCAACAAATCTGGATTTCCACACGCTGGCCACAAATCTTTGATCCACCATCGCCCTTCGAAACTTTTTGATCATCCGCCTCATCTGTGTGCATGGAATGTATTGGTGACTGTCTGAATTCCTGTACATCTTTTGGAACGACTTTCCCCAGTATTTTTGATACTTTGCCTTCCAAGTTTGTACCCACTGTCTCTTTAATTGTTGCAGATTGTTGTTTTGTATCCCTTACCAAAGGTGTACCTTGCGTGCAATGAATCTTTATTCCAGCGTCTTTGTTACCAATTTTTTCCGCTGGGTTTTGTGCAGTTGTCTTTCCATCCGTAGTACAATTTGGTGGTGCCTCCTTTCTCATCATCTTTCTGTGAGTATTTGTGTTGCCCTACCCCGCCACTGTTTTCTTTCCATTCACCAGTACTTGTGCATAAGTTTGACGTTCGTACTGATCGTAAGCTGATGAATCAAAGGAATCTACCCGAATTCTGATATCTAAATTACCCTCTCCCATCTGAACCTTCATCATGTTATTAATAAAGCCACCAGCAGTGCCCTTCACCTTTATTCTAGCCGCTTCAAATCACGAAATTGCAATGTGTCGTTGCTGATGTCCAACAAGCCCCCGCATTGATCTCCAATAACGTGTCCCTCGACCATTGGTTCCAGGGTATCCTATATATACTAAGCCAGCTGTTGCAGCATCTGTCCACCGAATCTGTAGTATTAATATCTGGTCTCCATTCGTCAAACACAAAGACACCCCACCGTCGAAGAATCCTCTTTTGAGCTTTAAGAAATAAGTATACTCCTCTGAATTTGAGGGCCACCAAACTGCTTTGTTTGATTGAAACTGGAAATAATTCGACTGCTTTGTGTGAAGGTTTTCCAAGTACTATTCGAATCAAGTCCCAGGACAATATTTACCCTGCTTTTTGTAACAATGAGAGCCTCGTGCCATTTCAAATCTTGTCTTACCGTGCTAATGTCTTCCTTAACTGTCATCGGTCCTCGTATACCATCCCTTCGTAATGTTCTATCTTTATGTTCCAATGTGATTCTTCTGAAAGTGTTTTTCCATTATGTAGTGAAGGCCGAGTGTCCCTTCTTGAGTAACTTCCTGACAGCAGCCTTTCCAAAGCATCCGATAGATTCTTCCATCCCCATGAGTTGAAACCGCTTGGCACTATTGTAATTTGCTTTCTGCCCTCGAACTGAATTTGTTCACTTCAACAAAGCCTCCACGTTTGTTATTAAATCTCTGTGCCGTGAATAACGCGTTCTTTCCCCTATATCGATGAAAGTCCACCCTTGACTATGTAGTATTGATGAATTCCTTGAGTCTCAAGCTTAACCATCTTACCTTCTCACGCTCAAAATCCATCATGTAATGCGATTTCCTAGTTTTTTACAGCCCACCAAACCGAGCTGCCCCCTATTCCCCAACCTTAATGTAAACACTTTATGTTCAAGTTTTATCACCTCTTCCCTTGCTTCCAATCCAGAGACCAACCTCCTTCTGCTAGATGCATACATTAGTACTAAAACTATCAAAAACCCCAGCGAGGGTAAAGTAATGGAAGCTAAAACTTGGACAGAACTTTCGGACGAGAAAACAGATGCTCTGACAGAACTTTCCGGCAGAGCTTGTTGAATCTCTATGAAGAGACTAATATGAACGTTCTAAGAAGAAGAACAGACTGCCAGCAACGATAACAAGCAATAGAGAAATGACGAACAAAAGACCAAGTAAACTCAGCTAATACGTCGCGAAACTAAGAGAAATGAAGGACCGTCGTCGGCCGACGGCCGGCGCAGGAAGTCTGGGCTAGGGAAGATCGACAGAGCTCAGTAGTTGAAGGCGATGAGTGAACAGAAGGAGGACTGCAGTTGCTGGACGATTGGGAGAAGGATGGAGCATTTTCAAAAAAATTCAAAAATTTAAAGTAATATTTTATTATGGAATGAAGAGGTTTTCGGGAACGTAGGAATGAGATGTGCGGAGTTGGAAAATAAAATCGGATGAGCAAGAAAATGAGGGTCGGGGGCCAGATGAGTAGCAATCAAAAGAATGGTAGTCAAATGTGCATCAGAATTGTTAGTAGTCGTAAGAAGCTGATAGATAATTAAAAGGCAAAAGTGAAATGTTGCGAGAAATAATAGAAAATTTTTCATTCCTTGTTTAACCATCGTACAGGTCATCTATTGGTAAGTTGGAGCGAGTGGATGTGTTGGTAAGTTGGAGCGAGTGGATGGGTCGATTAAGTTAGATGGTGAGCAGATTGAATCGACCATTGTAGAGTTTTTCAGAAATTTATACCACATATCTGGTGAAAAGGTTGATGCATAGAAAGAGTGGAATGATATTCCATCACTAGAACGTTCATAGTAGAGTTGGACAAACCTTTATCAAGTGTTTGAGAGTGATGGAGAAAAGGCTCTGGACCTCCAGATTGTTTTACATTGGCATTTTATCAGCAATATTGGGATATTGTAGAAGAAGATTTAATAAAGGTGTTTGATGACTTTTTTGAGGGTGTGTTATAAATGGTATTACCGATGAAACATATATCTGTTTGATAATGAAGAAACAAGGTTCAATCAAACTACAAGACTTTCGGCCTATCAGTTTGACAATTAGCTTGTATGAGATCATAGTTGTCAAAGGCGTGCCTGAGCGCGCCTCAGGCGCTAGGCGAAGCTTCAGCGCCTTATGGGCAACCAGGCGACGGTGCATGGGTGGGCGAGCGCCTTTAGCGCCTTGAAGCCGCCTTTCTCCGGGCGATAGGCGTTCCTGGCGTTGCGCCTTTTTTTCAGAACCATGATCGCATCGCATAAGCAGGTTTCTCCTTTATTTTTTAATGACCTAAAGCCCAACTAAATAAGCTCATAACTAATTTCAGCCCGCAAGTAATTTATTTTTAAAAAAAGCCTAGTTTTGCTTTGCATGTCGATACGTATTCTCATTTCTCCCTGCCGATTGAAGCTTCTGCCGCACACCATTCTCCCCTGCCATTTCTGCGCACACCATTCTCCCCCTGCCTATTGAAGATTGAAGCTCCTGGACCTGTTCTTCTCTGCCACAAGCCGCAGGCTTCTGTTTTCAGGGCAGATTCTTCATTCTTCTCTTTCAGGCTTTTGTTTTGCATTTATTTTTTAAAAAATAGCCTAGTATGGCTTCTCATCCTCTCTATATTATCGCCTCGTGGCTAGGCGATCGCCTTTTGTCGCCTAGGCGTTCGGGCGCTAGGCAGTGGCTCGTCGCCTTGCCGTCGCCTAGCGCCTTGACAACTATGTATGAGATTATTGCTAAGGTCTTGTCAAGTAGATTAAAGAAAGTTTTATCCATCACAATAGCAGAAACTCGAAGTGCTTATATCAAAAAGAGACGGAATCTCGATTGTCGGCTTATAACGAATGAGGTGGTGGAGTTGACTTTGAGAAAGCTTACGATAATGTCGATTGAGGTTTTTTGGATCATGTTCTGCTGAAAAAAAGGGTTGGAAAGAGACGGAGAAAGTGGATTCGGGGATATGTTTTGACTGATTCATTTTCAATTCTTATTAATGGAGGGGTAAATTTAAGGGTGAGAAAGCCTGAGACAAGGTGATCCACACTCACATTTCTTGTTTAATTTGATAGTAGACGTGATGTGTAGATTGGTTGATAAGGCCAAGGCAAGAAACCCCATTCGGGGTATGCAAGTTGGTAAAAAGAGAGTTGAGGTGTCACACATTCAATTTGTGAATGATAATCTGTTTTTTGTCAACAATGAAAGTTATCCGCGGTTTTTGGTAGAGATCTTGTGTGATACCCTTGTCCCACATCTGAAAAATTAAAGATTTAAAATGAGTTTATAATGGCTTACAATGGACTTCTATAGCAGGGTTAACATTTTCGTGCAGGTACGAATAGTTGCTATAGGGCCCATTGTGATCAGCAACGCGGCGGGTCGGGCGTGACAGAATGTATCAGAGACCGCATGAACACCGAAATAGTGCTAGGCGGGGCAAAGTATGCATGGAGCCACCTGGGCAAGTTACATAGGACCACTCTTGGTAGAGCCACTCTAGATTCTCGGCTGTGATCGGGTCAGGCCCGACAGGATCGCGTTCAGGGGGTGATTGTGAACCCTGACTCTGAAAAATAAAGATTTAAAATGTTTATATGCTTACAAGCTTCTTAGCATGGGTTAAGTCATTTTCGTAAAGCGAGACGAAACGTAGTTTATAGGAGCCATTGTGCAGTCAGCAACGCGTGCTCGGTCTCGGGCGTGACATCTCATTTGGTCAAATGTCAGGTTTAAAAATCAACATGGCAAAAGAGTGCCTTGTTAGGCATTAATTGTCTAGGAGCAGAAGAAGAAATATTAGCTCGACAGATTGGCTGTGGGAGAGGAAGTTGGCCTCTTACATATCTGGGGGTTCCACTATGCAGAAACCAGATGAAAATGTCGTTCTGGGAACCTGTTTTATCCAAGATGTCTAAGAAGCTGGCAAGTTGGAATAAAGTGTTTTATTATAGGGGAAGATTAACTTGATTTATGTGGTGCTGAATATGGTGCAATTGTACCTTACGTCTCTTTTTATGGTCCCAATGGGGTGTAGCAGAGATTGTAGAGAGGACTATGAGGGATTTCTATGGGATGGAGTAGATGGAGATTCACATAGTCATATGGTTGCGTGGAAACAAGTCTGTAAACCAAAATTGGGTATTGGAGAACATTTGTATGAGGGATAGGGTTTTTCTGGGGAAGTGGTGGTGGAGGTGTTCTGTTGAGGAAGAACCCCGTGATTCTATTAAAAGCGAAGGCAGCTCTCTTGGATCCTACCGATGCTGGGGTGCGAAATCAAGACTCCATAGCCATATTTTTTAGGGAAATAACGAAGCACATGGGCTAAAGCTGAGTATGCTAGCTTAAGTCGCTAGTCAAGTAGTGGAATCCAGTGAAAGACAGAAAGGAGAGTTAGACTTGAATGCAAAAATGAATCTCAAAAATGTTTGCTTCTGCAGTTAGGATTGCTACTTTGTATATTTTCAGCAAAAGGTAACTGCAACTAAATATTGCCAGAAAGAAGGTTTTTGGGTGAAGCCTTTTTTCCAGTAAGAAAAAGACAAAGCCAGCTTGCCCAACTAATGGTAAACACGTGAGTGGTGAAGTTTTTTTATTGTTATGGAAAAAAGTTATCGTGAGCAAATATGAGTTACATGATAATGGTTGGAATGCAGGTTTAGTAAGAAATGTTATTTTTAGGGCCCTTTCTAGTTTATTTCAAGAATTTATCAGGCTTTTCACCCGTTTGTGAGGGCAATGGTGATAGGGGGCAATAAGATCAGGTTTTGGGGGATAAGTAGTGGGGAAATTTTTTTTTTTTTTTGGAGGACTTCTATCATATTTTATTTCAGTTGTTATCGGTTCATAATAAATTCATTTCTCATTTTATCTGGTGGGAGGGCTCTTCCTCTTCTTCTTCTTCTATGTCCTCGGTTTTGCATCTTCGGAGGGATATGAAGGATGAGGAAGTGTTTGAGCTGAGCTCCTTGTTAGGGTCTTTAGAGAGGATCATATTGGTTGAGGGACTTATGATCTCAGGGTTTGGGACGGGGATCCTTCAAGTTTATTCTTAGTCAAATCTTTCTACGAGTATTTCTTTATGATCAGTGGTTTTTCTTTATTCCCTCTCTTTCATGTCATTTGGAAAGCTCCGATCCGATCAAAGGTTCAACTGTTCTCGTGGACCAAGGTGCTGAGTAAGCCGTCAACTTGTGAGTTAATGCTAAACGGATGACCTTCGTGTAATTTTTGTCTGAATTGGTGTGTTGTGTCGGAAAGAGGTGGAGAATCGGGATCATTTGCTTATTCATTGTTATTTCACAAGTTGTCATTGGTTTATAGCTTTGGAGGAGATGAGTTTGGTTTGGGTAGTTACAAGATCTCCGCACGAATTATTTGCTGCAGATCTTTGACGCGATCTTGGCCGGAGAAGTAGGATTTCTTGTACAATAATAGCTCATTGTATCTGCTGGTCAGTATGGTTGGAGCACAAGAAGAGACGTTGAATGAAGAGTGTTAGGACAAATGAAGATTCAAACATCTAGCTCGATTGGGTAGCATGTAGAGTTAAGAACTTCTTGATCTCATATTTATTGAGAGATTGGATTAGAGTTATATTTGTTGTTAATTTGAGCAGTGCTTTTGTCTTTCTTTTTTGTTAATATACAGATCACTTGTCCGCCAATTGTTAAATACTTTTAATTAATGAATATAATATTGTTTCTTATAAAAAAAATATATGATTGTATTATATAAAGGTGGTTTTTAATATTGTATTGGAATAAGTTTATAAATTTTAGGTCCACTCTACATGAAAATAATTTTCCCAAGACAAGCAAAGTCTGCCAATTGGTTAGCACTTTTATGCTACAGACTCTTTGCTCATAGTTCTTGTCACCTTAGTGCAAGACTATTTAATTTGATTAAGTTTTTATTCTCCAGCTGGTCCACCCCTATTTGGAGGTTGGAGGTCAGCATTGATCATTGATCCTCCTCAAAATAATGGATAAATAATTTTTTCCAGGTTCTTTAAATTAACTTATCAAAGATTTTTTTGCCAATTTAGCCCTCGCCATTCCACCCGTCTCTGAACAAACTGGAGGGAAACTGAAGCCTCACCTACGAACTGTGATATAGAATCCTTACACAGTGTAATTAAAATATCGATACATGAAAAATTATACATGTTATTAGGAATATAATATTGGACATAAAGTGACAAATAATGAAAATCTCATGAACCAAGTAAAAAACTAATTAACAGAGTAACTTGTTTGTAGTACTGTTTAAATAAGTGACTCCGCCATTCATCTGGCTATAATCAACGATATGGAGTCCAGAGAGTATGCTGAGATGGTTTGACTGATAACTGGTTTTGTCCAGTGTACTTCTATTTTAGGCTTGGGTAAATAACTATATGAACAAATTGAGTGTTGTGTATAATTATGCCTCAATCCTCTCCTCCAGTGGACCAAAAATGGTGCAATGTTAGTCTTGGAGGTGTTCTGTGATTTTCTGAAGCTTTCACAATCAAATTGTACTCACATTTTTGTTTTTGGTACCCTTATCTCTTGAACAAGTAGTTGATTTTTGTTTTTTATGTTGAAAAATAACAGAGTGGGTAGATCTACATTCACCATTATCTTCGTATATACTTTTGGCAGGCAACGACATCAATGGGCCTGTAATTGCTGTTGTCGAATGCCCAAATATCCAATTATTGAAGTCTGGTCTACGGGCATTAGAAGATTTCCCCTGTGTCACCATCCCAGCTAATCTTCGTGATAGCCAATATCAGGTTATCCTAACTTATTAATCTCTACCAATGCTTTAGGTTTGTAAATTTTACCATTACATGATGTAACAAAAGACGTAGTTACACTCTATTGTATAGGCTATTGGTTGGCAAGTACTTGCAGCGAAAAATGGAATTCTACGTTGCGCTTCGTCCTCCCAGTGGTTGAATGCGAGAGTTTCACTTTCACGATATGCTCATGTAATACCTGCTATACTTGTTTTTTGTGAGCTACAGTTATTGTGTAAATTGTTTTTTTTTTTGATAACATGACAAAATAATGGTGAATGAGCAGGTTCCGTTGGGAAATTTTGAAAGTGATTGGCTTATCCATACAGCTGATATCTTCTTGTCGAGAGCTCTACATGATCAGCAACAGGTTTCTGCTTTCATCCTGGCAACATTGAAATTTTATTTTCTTGCTTCTAATAACTGGATTATTATCTTCACAACCTTTTATATCTTCCAAAATGTGGTTAGAGAGTTTGATGAGAGCAAAATATGTTGTTGATGTCCTTAATTTCTCTTAAGGAAGGTGCAGTGTCAGGGAAGCTGTAAAATAGTACTGTATATCTGAGAGCAAGGAGAGGTGTATAATGTTGAAAACCAAATGAAAAGTGTTATATGTGTGTGTGACTAACATTAGGGGAGAAAAATGTAGTTATCCTTGTTGAATTATGTCATCAACTAATAAAGCAATCTAAATGATTCTTAGCTGCTTCAATCAGGTTTGCTTGCTTGATGAAATTGTATTTATCCTAATAGGTCCTTTGGATATCTGATAATGGCATTCCGGACTTGGGAGGCATTGACGAAGAAGTACCATGTTATATAGATGAGGTGAGTGATATAGGACTTTGGACAATGTTATCTTTTTCTGGGTGAATGATTTACTTTCCACCAGTTCTAAATATTTTAGCAAGATATAACAGAGGGAATAATGTCACATTGTTGCAAGGTGTGTGACTTAACCACTATTTTTCCAACCAGGTCACTCAACCTGTTCTCACTTATCCTGGTGCATATAGAAAAGTAACCGTTGAGCTTAAGGTCTAAGTTTGCACATGTTCTCTCTCCTCTTTCTTCTGTTTGCGATGTTATTTAACCATATGACAGTAGTTTATTTTGTACAAATTTTAGATTCATCACCTTGCAGTCAATGCTCTGCTAAAAAGTAACCAAGTGAATGAGATGGAAGGAGGTGCTTTATTTGGTCTAGAGAAGGAGTTGAATCCTCCACCATCTACTTCTGATGAGAGTTATTCCTTTGATGAGGCTATCTCATGTGCACCTGCATTCCGTGTCCTCAAACAGTTGATACAAAGATGCCTTGCAGATGTTGTTTCATCTAGAAATGTCTTTGCAGACACTATACTGCAGCATTTGTACCGATGGCTTTGCAGGTTGCTGAAAGTTAACCATTTCAAAGTTACACTTTTCTTTTCAAATAATTACACCTTTCTTCGCTAAATGCAGTCCAAAGTCTAAACTTCATGACCCTGCTATTCACCACATGCTCCACAAGGTAATTTCTTATTCAGGAAAACATAATGGCTGTTTGAAGCTAAAAAGAAATATCAATGTACCTATGAATGAGAGATCGATCGTTATCTAAATATCTGCCTCCATGTTTCCTTCTTTTATTCAACAATGTTCAATTTTCTACAAGTTCACAGTTGAACGATAATACTATATTTATAATTGTCCGTTCAATATAATGTCAAGGGTCGAGCATTTGTTGCCAAATGTTTCAATGAGAAAAAATGCCACTGTGCTATTTTCTTTGCATAATTTCATTTATCAAAGAGTGTCAAGAAACTTTTTGATCTGTTTCTACGCAATTGACAAATAATGTATCTATGAACAGGTCATGCAGAAAATTTTTGCTTTGCTGATGGCTGAACTTCGTAAATTAGGCGCGACAATTGTTTTTGCAAGCTTCACTAAAGTTATTGTAGACACAGGAAAGTCAGATATATCCGCAGCCAAAGCTTATTGTGAGAGTGTTCTCAAAACCTTGCAAACCAGGTTAGTCTTTTAAGAACCTGCGGAGTTGTTATTTATTATCGCATTTATTCTTGAAGCTTCTTCGTGGCAGGGACTTATTTGAGTGGATTGAGCTCGAGCCCTTCCAGTTTTGGCATTCCTTGCTCTTTATGGACCAGGTTTGCACACTATGCTTACAATCCGCCACCGTAACTTTGAATGCCTATTTTTTTATTGATAACATTTGGTATGATTGATTCAGTAGGGGAGTGTTTCTCTTGCTTTGTAAATTAGTAAGAGATGAAGAATTGCCTTTAGTATATTGTATGATGCAACTTATTAAAGCTTTGGTTTTCAATTACGTAATTATCATTATGCGATTTCTTCCATATTGTTAACTGATTGGCATGGTGGAATCATTACTATGCCTCTGTATGAGAGTCTGACACTTCCCTTAGCATATGCTAGGCTTTTTGTGTTTCCTATCAATCATATGAAAGGTACTTTAGAGTTCATTATCAGCATGTTAGACAGTCATATTTATGAATATATTTAAGTCCTTTTTAAGCAAAGCATTGACGTCCAGTGCTAACTTCAGATGAATTGTGGGTGGTTGAAGTGTTCCATGTGTTAATGTAGGTTTTGTGGCATCACATGCTACTTTTTTTCTCGACCCTTTTTTATTTGTTGGAGATGGATATTGGGTTTATTTTAACTACGTTTATTGTTTGCAATTGTATGATTCCAAATTTGCAACTCAAAGTAGACAACCGATCCAATTTTTGTATCATGATTTTTTGTTCCTCCCTCTCTGACGTATCCTTCTCTTTTTTTTCTCCTTATCTTCTCGATGTCACAGTACAACTATGGTGGAATTCAAGCAAGACTAAAAGATGATTCCACAGAAGAATTTTCAGATGCAAGTGTAGAAAGCATGCTCAACAATTCACAAATAGATATTGTCTCCAGCTGGACAATTGCGGAAAATTTGCCTAAATCAACCCAGGTGGGGCATCCATTTATTTAACAATTGACGTAGCTAGTTCAGTGCTCGTGCAGGGTCCAAAGATTCTTCACCTATATGTCTGAAGTATATTGCATGTCAAATAATACTTTTTTCCAAGTCTGTTGTAAAAAAACCGTATGAAAGCCTGTCATTATTGGGTTCATGGCAAGATGGAAATGGCCACCACCTTGCTATGAGTATATCATCAATATATTAATCAATGTTGTATGTTTCATGAAAAAAATCACTGGCTCAAGATTCTTAATCATGGTTGTAAAAAAAATTGCACATAGGTGTCTTTCCAAAAATGGTAAATGAACGTCTCTACTTCAATATACGGCCAATTCTCAGCAATCTTAGGCTACCTGCCTCCAGAGGTCAGCAACCGATAAGAATAGGAAAAAAAAACCTTTTTAGTGGAAGAACTCTGACAAATTGTCATATCCTAAGGTGATGTGGAATAAGTAGAGAATTTCTTCTTGTGATAGGCTCATGGATTTTGGTGGCGGCTGCTGTGATTTAAGGCCTTTTCTTGTATTTTTTTCTAATTTGTCTTACTAAAAGTTTCTCTTTCCAATTTTTTCTTATTAGGTGGCAACATAAATGTGGTATTTAATTGGTCTCAATGTTTGATAAGAACAAAGCTTTTCCAAAAAGTCAACATTAAGTTTTTTTAGAGAACAAAGCTTTTCCAAAAAGTCAACAATTAAATTTTTGAGGAGAATGTATGCTAAAGGTACTTGCTTATCTATGTGCTTCAGGGATTTGTCTCACTGATGACATGGAATGAAAAGCTTTTAAGCTCTCTAAACAGAATTTAGAAGTCGCAATTAAACATCAAGTTTTGATCTCTGCCTTGTTAAATTCTATTTGTTGTTTTATGCAGGATCACTTCATCTTAATTGTTTCTGAATTTTTGTACTTTCCGTGGAAGAATGCTCTAGAGGAATCTGAGAAACGAGCATCTGCAGTGGGCAATTTATGCACTCCATCGATCACAGCAGTCAACTGCTGAAATTCTTGAATCACAGATGACAGAGTTTCTGAAAATAAAGGTATTGAATATTGATAGATTTAATTTTAGGACATCCCTCTATTCCTTTCTTTGTTTTTTCTGGACAATGTGAAGGCTGATCCATGTTTTGTATATCGTACAGATCAGATCTCACTTTACAGAGAAACTTCTTAAAATTGTCTCTGATCCAAGTCTTCATATGGATGGAAGAAACAAGTCTCGAAGTGATCATAACACCTTGACTAGAAGTTTGCAATCTATAAATAGTAGTTACAAGGGGGATCCTGCTTTAGATTTCATTAAGTATGTTTGTGCAGTTTTGGCACTGGACCAAAAAGTTCAGCATGAAGTCCTGGTAACCATAGCTGTTAAACTTTTTTCTTATGCATATCTTGGTATTCCTACATATTTCCCTTCTCTAGTGAGCTTGTGCATATTTGCCTGCAAAGTCAGTAGCAATGTTCATACACCTGCTCTGCTCGTTCAAATTATTTAGTTATGGATATTAGAATCAGAGGAAAATAGGTATGTCTAAGATTGTGATTGTGTGGCACTAGAGAAATTGCATTTATGAAGTTCTTTGATTCCTTCTTTCATATTTCCTTATGGCATTCATAGGATTTTTTGTTTGATGTGATCTTTCAGTGTTTTCATAATCATAGCATTTTTAATTCTTTTTAATTTTGACGTACTAAAAGTCGATCTTTTCTCTTGATTTGAAATATCATTTGAAAGTTGTAACAAAAAGTGGAGTCTCTACATAAAAAACGAAAAGCATGAATCTTTTTATTTTTAAGCTCATATGGTATTTGGTCATGTTTATATCGTTGTGCGATTGAGATGCATCATAGTTGTCTCTACTTATGCTCACATTCAAGCTAATATCTCACATTTAATTAATTATTCTAACACGCTGTCAGAAATCCATGAAGTCGTACTGTAAACTCTATGATTGTTTAGTTACTTCTAATAATGTTTTTGTGGTTAATTGAAGAGCTTTGATCTTTGGAAACCAATGTCTTTGTTATTATGCAGATAATGAGAAGAAATCTTTTGAAATTGGTCAGCATAAGGGAATTTGCTCCAGAGGCTGAATTTCATTATCTCTCTTTGTCTCTAACTCTACCAAATGTCATTTGCAGGTAAAGTTGTCGAATTAAATATGTAGTATAAAGGAATTGTAAACAATGGTCTTCTTTGGGTTTTCTAATCTTATGTATAGTTTTATTTCTCATTATTCCATTTCTTTTTTCTGTCTGCCAGTTACTGCAACGACTGCAGGGATCTAGATTTATGCCGTGACAGGACCCTAACATCTCAGGAATGGTGTTGCGCGGCGCCTCAGTGTGGGCAACCATATGACCGTGAAGTGCTGGAGAATTCTCTTCTACAGATATTACGACAAAGAGAACGACTCTACCATCTTCAAGACCTGGTGTGCCTCAAGTGTAGCCATGTCAAAGCTGCACACTTGGCTGAATATTGTACATGTGCTGGGTCCTTCACTTGCAAGGAGGAGTCTTCCGAGTTCCACCGAAAAATGCAAGTTTTTTGGAATGTTGCACATGATCAGAAATTTCAGCTACTCCAAGAATGCATCTCTTGGATCTTAGAGGTTCGATAATTCTGAAAACTAGCTCATCTTATTTGATCTTACAAGGCATTTTAGGTTCCGGCTCTCCATTCAATGCAAGATCTTAACCCATTCAATGCAAGATCTTAACCAAAAATTGTTGGGATCTAAGCCCATCTTGTATGAACTTGAAAATGTTGAATCTAAGTCTATAAAGCTAGTGAAAGGCCGTCGATCCTAACAATTTTTGGGCATGAGTTTAAACTTTAAAAAGAGGCCCATAAATAATCACGTGTTCACAACTTTTTTTTATAATTATAACATTTTTTCAATTTAAATCAATATATTAAAGACTAAAAATTAAACAATACATAATAGTCAAATTTTTTATTATAATTGAGTAATAATATCAAATATGTACAAAAATATCATAGAAAATAACTTGTCTTACATTTTTAGAGTTAAAAATACTAATCAAATTGTTCAATATTTTATTTCTC
Organism: Primulina eburnea; assembly: GCF_022965805.1. NCBI lineage: Eukaryota > Viridiplantae > Streptophyta > Magnoliopsida > Lamiales > Gesneriaceae > Primulina > Primulina eburnea. Next base: position 27,900,195 of record NC_133113.1, read on the forward strand.
AATTGACAACATAGTCAATCCATTCAATATTCTCTTGTGGTATAGTTGATGGAAGAAATTTTTAATGATCTTTAATTTTGAGAAATTTCGTTTTACACTTATCATCGTGACTAGGATAATTAAAAAGATTTTATAAGCAATAGTGAACATAAAAAAATATTCATTTATTTTATTAAAATAATTCACTACACAAGTATCGATTTGTTTCTCTTGATAATGAGAACTTCAAAAATGTCAATTTCCAAAATAAATTATCTCATTAAATATCATAACCTTGTGAGTCCTTGAATATGTTTTTATATTGGTCCAACTACATTACTATATAATATAATAAGATTAAGGAATAATATATTTTTTTAATATTGAGCTCAAGAAGAATAAATTTATATTAATAAAAATTATCATGAGACCTTGAAATAATAAATCTAACAAATAAATTCTTCAAAAAGCTTGGGAATAACAAAAAAGTTTATATTGGACGCTGAAAAAAAATATTTTTTTGTGATAATAAATTTATATTGAGGCAATTTATACGTAACAAGTGTTTTTTTTAAAAAAAAATTATGGGTAAAAAAATGGACCCGAGTCGGAACACTCTTTTGCCACCAAATAAAAAACGTCATGCACGAGAACATGGAGATCCTAATGTTGGCATGGTGCATAAACAGAAGGATCCAAAAGCGAAGCATTTTTCACTCGAAAGCAATCTGCGTTGGAGATCAACAAGGATCTATCAAAGTTAATCCTTAATCCTTACCACCACCACCACTCATACTTAACACTAGTAACCGTGGCACACGCGTTGTCCTGAATACATGTGACTAATATATTAAATATTCATGATATTACAACATAATGACGTCACAACATAAAGAAGAGAGTTTATTTTTCACGGTGGCTAGTTTGGAGAAGAAATAATATTATTTTTCACGTGAGCAGTTTCTTTATGACGGTGAATGTAATATTATTTGTTAAGAAAAAATATAATATAAAAAATGAGAAAGGATAAATTAAGAAAGAAAGTTGGTGTCTTCATAGAGCGGTTATTATTAGGGGATCAACTATAATAAAATAGTAAATAGTAAATATAAAAAATAAAAAGAGGTAAAATAGGAAAGAAAGTTGATGTCCTCAGTAGAGCGGTTATTATTAGGACCTCATATTTAATATAATAGTATAGATGATTACGGAGGTTAATTTTGAATAACTTGATTTTAGACATTTAGTGCTTTGTGCGTGCTCAATGGAATACTTAGAAACAACAAAAGGACACAGAATTACTTGTCTGTTTAATTTGCTACACGTACTACAGTACCAACTTAGTAATCGAGATAACAAAATTGTATGTTTAGACCAATTTACACAAATATTGAATATGCACAAACATGTCATGGATGGTAAATTTGTTTTTTAAGCCCAAGAATATTCTTTAAAGGAAACTAGATTTAGAAAGGAATAAAAAAATGTTTACTCGCATTTTATGATCCACCCGTAATTTTGTTCAATCTTCTCAAAAGTTTTTCTTTGAGAAACAAGGACAGCTAGACTGCATTGCCCCAAGATTCAACATTAATGATATAACACGACATTACACATAGATGCATAAACTGCTATACCCAATTGAGCTACATTTAAAATCCACAAGCTGGTAACGATCACATTAGGTAGTAATAGGCAATAGGTCAAGTAGCATGAAAAAATGGGTTCCATGTTCACCAAAAGAACCATCTTTTCTTGGTCGTTAAATCTTGAACTGACTCATCTTTCTTTCTGGTCTCCACGCCAAACTTCAGGGCTTCCAATCTCCTCCTACAATTTGACGCACACGTACAAATAATGTCATGGAATATCTAGAATGAGAATGAACTAACCGTTTTTGTTTTACTTATAACAGAGCAGATGTAGAGGACTCTTATATAAGTTGGCACAATCTCTATGCTACCCCCTATGACTCTTTAAAACATGAGGATCACTTGGTACTACTTTGTATCGGTAAGGCGACCATGCAAGCTCCATCTTTGTCGAAATCCTTCGATGCCTTCAACCCCACTTGCCAAAATCAAGCGCCTACACAACCAAATATTTTTAAAAGAGCCATAAACAACCATGCTAATGTGGTAAACATTGTAATCGATAATTTTGAAACTTCCTCACATTCCATGGGTCAGGGAAATGTAAAATTTAATATAAAATATCACATTTATTTGAATACACATCAGAGTGTGCGCAGAAGCAATTAATATATAATGGACATCATTGATATTTGATCATTACACAAGCTTCATGAAACACATCACAAAAACATAGAAAAACAAACAAGGACCTCTCCAACAATGTGGCTTCTGATTCCAACTGATTACATCTCTCCTTTGCTTGTTCTACAGGCATGGACATCCCTAATTTTCGCTCACTATCCTCTAGCCGCTGTCTCAATTCCTTATCCTGCATAAAAGAAAAGTGACCGCAGAGAACTGGGGAATTTAATTACACAAAAGAGAAATAAGCGAAGGAGAAACATATAACGCAATGGTGAAGCTGACGGACCCTCCTCTCCGCACATTCCTGATACAACACAATCTCATCTTGACAGAATGGCTCCACATCGTTGATGTGTAGACCTATTAACCATAACGATCAAAACAGGACAAACCTTTAAGACCTGAACATAAGATTACTCCCTCACAATCCTCCCTTGCCCTCTAAGGTAAAAAAGTTGAAAAGTTCATGAGAAGAATACTTTACATAGGAACAGATTCCGCAATATCCCATCACACAAATCAACACCTTCCAGAACATGAGAAGCTATTTCAGGTGGAATTAGAGGTGATGGAGGACCCATCATTAGATCATCACCCACCAACACCGTGTCCTCCATCGTTTGCTTCGAATCCACTATACACACAAACAAGAAATCTCAATTGCTAGCTACTTTTTGAGAAACCATGCTTAGCAATCTGACCAGAACATTCAATTTGAGCTCAAATGCACAAAGACCAAAGTACTGCAACTCTTCATATTTCTCCAAACAAAACCATAGTTTCGATAAACTAGAAATCACAGTTTCCACCCTTTCGACTATAACATATAAACAAAGCAAATGTGAATCGAGAAGGGAAAGGGCAAAAAGTAAAGGACCGACGTACCATCCATGGCGTTCTATTGCTCGACGAAATCACTCTTCAGAAAAAGTCCTCACCGAACAAAATGCTTCAGAAACTGAGAGACTGACTAGAGAATTTTTCCGAGGGAAATGACGATGCTTATTGGGCAGCTAAAAACAGCTTAGGTGGGCTCTAGTTCGTTTTTTGCTCATTGGGCTGGGAATAGGACTCGAGCCCAAAACATAAAGCAGGGGCCCATAACACCTAAACCCTAGCTATGAGCACTAAATATTTCGATCTTTTTTTAGTGGCTCCCATCCAATCGCCAGCAATTTTTCACAACCCTAGCAGCACCTTCATCTCAGATATTATCATCCCAAGTAATTCTTCTCCCTCTTCCTTGATAATTCATCTGCTTTTGTCTCTGCCTGTGGTTTTTTGATTTTTTTTTGAGTGTGTTGTTTGGACTACATACAGATGAAGATATTAGCAGCTTATTTGTTGGCTCTGTTGGGTGGCAACGCCAATCCTTCCGCGAAGGACTTGAAGAAAATTCTCAACTCAGGTTAATCTCCATCCATCTGTGTCTGTATATTTTTGTGTTTTTCTTCTAATTTTAGTTACATTTTTTCAAGTATTGAATCTTCATATACACTGTTATTTGATCTGATTATGCATATCGGAATGATTTTATGTTTAAAAACGGGTTTAGAATTTTACATCTGCTTAACTTCTTGTACGAGGAGTCTTGTGATCACTTGGAGCCTACCTTTTTTATGCTATTGAGTTTTTTAACATTGGATGAGGGAATGCTTTGTAAACTCATTTCTGTTAATTATGAAATTTGAAGGTTTGAGTAATTTCTTTAGTTTAATGGTTAATGGATGACAAGATATAAGCAAAGCTTTCTTTGTTACATTCGAGTTCTTTTTGAAGTTCCAAACTTGGGAACTTGGTAATGAAATATCGGGAAAGATGAGAGAAATATTTGATAATGTACGTGTATCTGGTCTTCCATTACCTAAAAGCTATGTTTCTGATTGACATTAGTGCACATCATGATAAGCCATGACAGAGGGATGGATCTTCGTTGCATAGTCAATGTACAAGATACGAAGATTGGAGGATGTTTATAACATTCGCTGTTTTAAATATGAACAACTAGCTCACCACTAGAACCTTTTGGCTTTTGCCTGATTGTGGGAGAGGGCGGCTTCTGCCAACCCCCTGATATAGTTGCCAAAGAGTTTATCAATGAACTTTGGAGCATCTTGTTTCACGCCATTAAGATTTCAGACCCTGGAATCAGTTCTTTGACTACGATTGTATTGACCTACTACTTTCTCGGTTCAGTTGGAGCTGAGTGTGATGATGATAGAATCAACTTGCTATTGTCTGAGGTCGAGGGCAAAGATATCACTGAATTGATTGCTGCCGGAAGGGAAAAGTTGTCTTCAGTGCCTGCAGGTGGGGGGGGTGCAGTTGCAGTTGCTGCTCCTGCTGCTTCTGCTGGTGGTGGTGCTGCACCTGCTGCGGCTGCTGAAACCAAGAAAGAAGAGAAAGTAGAAGAGAAAGAGGAGTCAGATGATGTAAATATTTGGACATGACCATATTAAGCCTTATTTATTATGCAAGATTTGGACAAATTTTACTTGTCTCTCAACTGATATTTTGTTTGATTGCAGGATATGGGCTTCAGTCTCTTTGACTGAGAGGGTGTGACAATGGCTTTTTGCCTGAAACAGCAATCTTCGGAATCTTGTTCTTCAATTTCCGGTATAAGGGAACGTTTGTGTAATTTTGCTGTCTAAATGAGTCGCCGACAAAATCCATCAGAACTTTAGTAATTCAACATGAATTTACATGTCAGTGTCGTTTCCTTATTTTATCTGACTTTTGTGTTATGCTTTTGCAAACATGTTCTCATATTGATTATCCGCATGAAGGTGTCATGAAATTGTTGTTTAAATATTGAAGTATCCCGTTTACATACGTCTGAGTTGCACCCCGCGAAAAAATTTATTTTAACGACTCAATGAGAAGATGATTGTCAGCTGCAATAAAGAACATGGAAAAGTAAAAAAAAAATTGGAGGCTGACGCATTTATTTTAAAAATGTTTAGTGTTTTATAATGGAATAGTTTTGTAAATTTATGTGTCTTAAAAAATATGTTAGTTGAAAGATGTTTTTGACAATTAGAATTTTTTTAAAAAAATTTAATATACAAATATTTTTGTTTAATAATTGTTTAAATATATATTTATTTTTAAAACAATTTTAAAAAGATTTTGTAAAAACCGTTTTTATAAAAACATTTTGTAAATATTCGATTGAAATCATATTGTTTTATGAGTAGGTCTTTTTTATACGATTTCATGAATCTTTATCTGTGAGACCGGTCAATTTTACCGATATTCACAATAAAAATTAGTGCTCTTAAAATAAAAAATAATATTTTTTTATGGATAACTTAAATAAAATATATGTCTAACAAAATACGATTCATGAGATCATCTCAACAAGTTTTTGCCTTCGTCTTCTGAATAGCATCAAAGTCTTGGGGTTTAGAATTTGGGACGAGCCGAATATGTGTTCTCTGTAGCAACACTTGAAGAAAGAGCCCAAAACTCGGAGAACCAGCCAGTGAACGATGCAACAGACCGTCGAATTAATGCGTAAGCATCGTGTAGGCCATGGCTCCTTATCCCTTATTAAATGCGTCATAAATTATGCCCCAACAAGAACGAATAGATTAAGAAAAATGCAGCAAATTTTCTTTCGTCCAAAAAAATCAGGAAAAACATGTTACTTGAACATGTCGATTGCATTAGTTGTATGTAAAGTGAAAATTTTATATAAAATAATTTTCCAACTTTTCATGATATTGCATTTAATTAAAAAAGCAAGCGAGCTATGATTCAAATTCCTATTTGTTTAGATAAATCATTTCACACGAGGTTTTATAATTTTGAGCAGTTGTATTTTAAGTCATTACAATGAATTTTAAATCAATCTTATGTGAAGTTTGTTAATATTAGGACTTGAACATAATTCAATCAAAAAAGATTGCTCAAGAGAGGAGGATTGTCCAAGTCTATATTTACAACTTCTAGAGATTTTTATCCAACTGATGTAGAACTCTCCTACTCCCTCGAGCGAACTAGTTTTTAGGCAGAGTAAAATTCAAGTTACAATCTTAATAAATTTATTAATAAAGTTATTTCAAATCATTATATTATATACAAATCTTTCTATCCAAAGGTATTGAAGTGACATTCTCCTTTCAATAAACACTCTCAGTGGACTAAAATTGTTAAATGAAAAAATGTAACGTCATTGTCAAAGATTCTCGTCCATATGTAACTCTATACATGAATTTGTGTCTATTTTGAGAACAAAATCAACCATACTCCTATTATTGCAAGTTCATAAAATGTAACAATTAAAACTAATTATTTTCTATTTATGATTATATTATCATACGACAACTCAACCTCACATCCTTCCCTCACATGCTGGGAGAGCTTGCTTTCTGCAACCAGCCACATCTCGGTCCTTCGTCTGGGTTTAGTTGGTGCAAGGGTGAGACCGAACATTGGACAATTATCGGGTCGAATAAATAAAGTAAATAAACATAATATTCTTAAATAATTATAACAAAATCATTATTTTAATCAAAATTATTGAAATAGTTACATATCAAATTGTCAGCAATATGGATTAAATGAGGTGGGAACAAATACTTTGAACATGTTTTGCAGCCGTTGGCAAATTTGATGAAGAAAAATTCAGACAGAGAAAATGCGTTTTTATCACATGGACAAATTTTTTTATAAATAGAGCTTCCTCCACATCCTGAAATCATCATTTTTTCGAGTTTTCTTTTATCTTATAGTATTTGAATACTTAGTTCTATAATATTTATGAGATACTTTGTTCTCCTGCATTAAGAAAGTATGTGTTCTCTTTGGAAATACAGTGAGTGGTTATACACCATAAAATATTATAGTAAAATTTTTTTAATCTTGCCTGTGGTTTTTACCATAATAATTTTTAGGGATTTTTCACGTAAATATCGGTGTCCAATTTATTCTTTATTTTCATATTTATTATTTCAAATTGTCACACGTGAGACCGACAAGTGGTATCAGAGCCTTGATTTAAAATTTCTTAAAATTCTAAGTATGCTATGTGGTTGCAGTCTAGATTGATCTTCTTTATCAGACATTTTTTTAAAGAGTTTTTATTAAGGCGTGATTATTTTGTCAAGTCTACTAAATTGTTGTAGATATAATGGCGAACAGATACGAGGCAACAAAGTTCAATAGAAGTAATTTTAAGATGTGAAAAATAAAGATACGAACAATTTTAAGAAAGGAAAATTGTTTGGCGGCTATTGGAGATAGATCGGTGGAAATGACATACGATGAAAAGTGAAATGTGATAGTATCCTTGTGGATGATAGCAATGCAAGAAGAGCTGGAGGCATTAGACAAAAATAAAACTTGAGATATTGTTACACTACCACGAGGAAGGAAATCGATTGGCAACAGATGGGCCTGTAAGATCAAGCGTGATGACAATAACCAAGTGGAGTGGCATCGTGCTAGATAGGTGGTAAAAAGATATGCTCGGAAGAAGACATTTACTTCAATGAGATATTGACATTGTGTACGGTGTTTGATCTACATCTAGATATGAAAACATCATTTCTTCATGGAGGTCTTGAAGAAGAAATCTATATGCTCCGGTAGAAGGTTTTGCGGAAAAATACAAAGAGAATTTGGTTTGTAGGTTGAACAAATCTATGTACGGTCTCAAACAGACGGTGAAATATTGGTACAAGAGATTTGATTCCTATATCACGAGCCTTGAATACAACAGGCTAAATGCTGACCCTTGTACATATTTCAAGAGGCCTGATGATGATTATATTATTTTTCTATTGTATGTGAACGAAATGTTGGTAGCAGACCCCAAAAAAGATCAGGTTTGAGGATTGAAATCACAGTTGGCTAGTGAATTTGATATGAAGGACTTGGGACCAGCAAACAAGATTCTAGGAATGCAAAGTTTACCGAGACATAAGTAACAGAAAGATTTGGCTTTCCCAAAACAATTATTTAAAGAAATTCTTGTAACACTTCAACATGCAAGATAGTAATCCAACTTCGACTTCTCTTCCTGTTAACTTCAAGTTATCCTCCGAGATGTGTCCTAGCAGTGAAGCAGAGAGGATGAAGATGTCTCGAGTACCATATGAGAAGTTTGATGTTCGCCATGATCTGTATAAGACCGGACATTGCTCAAGCAGTTGGAGCAATTAGTCGGTATATGGCGAATCCTGGAAAAGAGCATTGGATTATTGTTAAGATGATCCTTAGATATATTAAGGGACCTCAAATGTTGTGTTATGTTATGGAAGATAAGATTTTACACTCAAAAGCTATGTCGATTCAGATTATGCAGGTGATCCCGATAAGAGAAAATCTACTAAAGATTATGTGTTTACATTTGCAGGAGGAGCAATAAATTGGGTTTCAAAACTTTAAACAGTTGTGATGTTATCTACAACAGATGCAGAATACATAACATCTACTCAAGCTTGCAATGAGGCAATATAGATTAAAATGTTATTGGAGGAGATCAGATACAAACAAGAGAATGTTTCTTTGTTTTGTGACAATCAAAGTGCTTTGCACATTGCAATGAATCCAGCATTTCATTCCAGGATTAAACACATTAAAGTCCAATTTCACTTTGTACGGGAAGTAGTAGAAGAAGGAAGTGTTGATATGCAGATGATCCATACAAAAAAATAATATAGCTAATGTTCGACCAAGCCAGTGAACACTGATAAGTTTGAGTGGTGAACATAAACAACAATTGATGGCAAGATTGAAAGGATGAGTGTAGACATTTTTTATTCTCTTTCAAATCTTCAAGTGGGAGAAATGTTGGCAATATGCATGAAATGAAGTGGAAACAAACACTTGGTTTTACAGCAGTTGGCAAAATTGACGAACGAAAATTCAGACAGATAAAATGTGTTTTTATACGTGTTTTCACACGGACTAAAAGCTCTATTTTTCTCTCCTCATTCTGAAATCATTCCTTCTTGATTTTCTCTCATTTTATGGCATTTGAATGCTTAGTTTCTATAATATTTGTGAAATGCTTTGTTATCCTGTATTAAGAGAGTATACGTTCTCTTCGGAAACACAGTGAGTGGTTGTATACCATATAGTAAAATTATTTTCATCTTACTCGTGGTTTTTATCCTAATAAGTTTTAGAAATTTTCCACATAAATTTAGATGTTCAATTTATTTTTTATTTTCATATTTATTATTTGAAATTGCCACATGTGGACGAACACAAATCACAATCATATATATATTAAGCAAAAGCAAAATAAGATTTTTTTTTTTAATCTTAGAACCCACGGCTGCTCTCTTTGATATGTTCTCGTAAACTCAATAAGTCAAAAAAGGGATTTTGCATTGCATGCGTGGATGCCTGCATCTTGGAGAGAGATGACGAAGGCACCGAATGCACAAGTTATTATTGCAACAAGGCGTGGATTAGCAAACAATATGGGCCAAACACTAATTCTATCATATAATCAATTTTGCGACATATGTACATATATGTCAAAGCTCTCACGTGATATTCATTTGTTTTGCCTACTCTACAACCAACTAGTGGAGCCCTATGTTTTTATTTGAAAATTATACAACACAACTAATTGTCTACGACACACGACAAATCAAGCTAGGCAATAAACTATTGGTCATTAGACTGAACCAACATGGGTCTCGGCCCATACACATGCACCACTATTGGTCATGAGTCGTTAGGATGGTCCAGCATGACTTCTAGCTCATGCTCATGCACCGTCACTCATAAAATATCTCACCCCTGAAAAGTAGTTTATTTCGCCTCGCCAAACACTTGAACCCAAAAACTCAATGCATAAGTAGCTAGATTCTTAAAGTGTTGGTACCCGATGCTAATTTTGTTTATCTGTACTTTCTCAAGATCTCCGGACATAAGTACCTAGATTCTTAAAGTGTTGATACCCCATAAGCCTCGGATATCAACACTTTAAAAATCTAGGAACTTATGTCCGAAGATCCCGGAGAAAGTATAGATAAACAAAATTAATTGGCTGAAGGATGTATTAAATGACCTGCATATATGTCTCGTTGAATAAGGAAACTGGCTTGTTACTTGTCCATTCATTGTCAGGTATGGGTGTATGCTCATTTAAAAATGAATTCACCTCGTCTCAGTAGCAAAACATCGCATCGTCACATGTCAATTCTATCCTACATCGGGTGAGATACTCCCTTACTTTTTTTTCTTACGTGTGTCTTTTTTTTATTATTATTATTACATTTCACACCGCTTTAACCAAAAATGACTAATCATTAAACTAATTTCGTTTAATGTATATAACATGTGTTATATCATTATATTATTATTATTATTCTCAAAATTTAAAACTTAATATTTTATATTTAAAAATTACTTGAAATTTTTTTTGATAGTAATACTTTTACGTTTGAGGTTTGAGATTTTCATTTCTATTATTCTTATTTTTGTGGTAGAATCATATGCAATGTAAAAAATCAATATTTTAAAATTTAATTATTATAAGAAATTCTATGTTCTACCCATTTATAAATGTTAATAAAATTATTGTAGTAATTTTTAAATGCTATACATGTATATATTATTTAGTGATAGGGAGTAAATCTCCCAGAGTAGGATAGAATTGCCCTCGTCACAGTAAATAATTAATCTATCACTGAGAATATCGCTAACCACTCGATTTTTTTTTTTAAGTTAGATATTAGTATAATATATTTAAATTTCGAATCAATATCTTTTAGCCCCTTATCGCCGTGGGGGAAAAATCGGACTGTTTGGAGGAGCTGGGGTTGGTAAAACGGTACTCATTATGGAATTGATTAACAATATTAATATGATATTTTGATGTCATATGAGTTGTATTTATAGACGATTTTTTTTAAATCAGGTCTGAAATATGAGAGTAAGTTTCCAGACAGCCTGACATATTTATATATGTGAGATAAATTGACATGATCCATATTTATAAAAAAAGAAAAAATTGATACTAAAAAAAATTATTTTTTCAAGGATTGGGACAGATACGGATCGAATATCTGTTTCACATAATTGACCTATATAAATTTTTATACAAATATGATATTTCCCGAATTAATATTTTGGTGTAATATGAGTTGCATACAAGCTATCGGCAATCGTTTTTCTTTCTTTCTTTTGATATTATCTTAGAACATCATAACAAAATTTGATTGTTTAAGTAGATTATATTATTTGATACCCCTATAAGGGCCCGGGTCATGGAGGACCCGGGAAGTTTCATTGAGTAGCCCATATAGAAAACGGGAGAGCGATTGTTACCCACGCGACTGGGCGCTTCATGCATGACCGGGTATCTACTTACCTCCTGGGCAACAAGGGACCGGGCTTTCATGCTAAAGCCGAGGGCTCAATACTCGAGTAACTTACTTAGAGGATCTTATAGATTGTAGGGAAGAAAACGACTGGGCGGGAAGTCAACGTCTTTCGCCTGAACATATCCCCGAAAATATGGAGAAGAAAGGGACTGTACATGCAGTCAACGTCCCTTATTCTTGGAGTACCCACGAAGCTATCGGGTAGAAAGGGACCCGACAGGCCGTCAACGTCCGAGGGTACAAGTAGTAGGTGAGCACGCGCATCAAGGTAACCCTAGCTCCTCTTCAAATAGCAGGTACCGTTGACATTTTACAGGTCTGAAATTTCTTCACTCTCAAGCGTCCATACATATTGCTTTAAGTTTCCCTCTCGACAACCCTGCTGACTTAAGCATCGGAGTGGTCACGCCGGACACCCTTCCGGCGCCCATTCACGAGTTCCTTTCATTGTTTGCAGGTCACGATCGAAGCCATCTACCTTGCTCATTTTCCTAAACAACACTATAAATTCTTGATTTGACCCGGTGGAGCACCCGACCCTGCTCATCCATTTTACCCGGATCTTATCATTATTATTTATATATTTTCTAACACACAATTACACATATATTTACTTATTGTATATAATAATATTTGATGTCAAGTAATTTTTTTTATAATAAAATGCATAATTTCGAATATGAATTTCCAGAACATTTTTTGCCATAGTTGATCAGGATAATTATTTATATTGAGTATATCTATACTATTTATTAAGGCTGAGCACCTTATAAAAACTGCCAAGGAAGACACCATCTTTTTTTTTTCAGTTTTACCCTTACAGTTATAGTAATATTATACTTTTGTTTTTTTGTTTTTTTTATTTCAACACACTTTTATTTTTATTTCAATCATTCAAATATCAATTTAGTCCCTCCATAATTTGTCAATTTTCACTTTAGTCCATCGATAATGATAAAAAAGATTGTACACACACGCAACGCGTGTGCAAAGTAACTAGTATATATAAAAGCTGAGTTGTGCTTAACATAGCAAGTTCCCGCCAAAATGACAATGCTAAAAAAAGAAAGATATAGATATAATAAATCTCGAAATAGGTGTAATGCAATAAATGATAACTTCAATTATTATTTGAATTTTATTATTTTTATATCAATTTAAATGTAACTTATTATTTTCATTACCAAGAGGCTACAATTTTTTTCCATATATTTTATTTTTTTGATATATATGTATTATTTATATTTTTTTATTTTATGTGGTTCACACATATATGAAATAATCAAGCGTCCGATCATGAAAAAGAGTGAAAAATATTCTCAAATAATGTCATATATATATATATAAACATAGTTTTTGTTCTATTTAAAAAGTTTCCGCCAACACTAATATGCTAAAAAAGAAAAATGATAATTATTAATATATGAATATTTGAAACAAATAAGAAATAAATATGTATTGAAATGTGATTTTTTTAAATTTATTTTTTAAAATTTAAATTTAAATTTGATGTTTTTTGAAAAGATAAACTACATTTAAGTATTTGCATTGATTATATCATTTTATTTTATTTCAATTATGTTTTTAAGTTGTGTGTTATTTTATAGAGTTAATTTTTACTACTTTATATCATATTAAATAAAATATCAAATTTTAATATAATATTAAGTTTTCAACTATTTTAAAAATTGTCATTAATTTTTGGTATATTAACTGCCTGTGAAATGTTATTATTATTATATATCTTAATAGAATTTTATTATATGTATCTTAATAAAAATTTAATTTAAATATTTTTAATATTTTCAAAAATTAAATAAATTTATTCATCTAAATAAGTGACATAAAAATTTAATTTCAAAAAATTATTTATTTATTATTTAAAATTTTGATAAACAAATAATATATGATTTTTTAAATATTTTTTATTTTTTATTTATTAATAACAGTTTCACTTAAACAAAATAAATAAGTCAATTTAATGACAGAATATTATTTTCATCATTTGAGTGTTATCTCAAATGACATAAATATTTTGATATGATAACTTTTTATAATAATATTTAAAATTTAAATATATTCATTATATTATATTAAGTATTTTAAATAATTATTAAAACATTAATACTTACTAATTTTAATCATTAATTATATAAATCAACACTCCGTGCATCGCACGGGTGAAATGCTAGTATATATATATATTTGAGGATAACATATATTTATTTGAACCGGTATAATAATATAGACATATACTTGAAACAAAAACTTGGGCTTTTTTTTAAAAATATAATAAATTTAAAAAGTTTTTATAAAAATATTGTAATTTGAAAACGTTTACAAAACTATGGCAATCCGTGGGAATCTGCTACGGATTCTACAGCGACGGTTTTTTAATCCGTCGCCATTAGCGACGGTTTGTCATCCGTCGCAACGAGCGACGGCTTAAAACCCATCGCCCATAGCGTCGATTTAATAATCCGTCGCTATTGGCGACGATTATTAACCGTCGCTGTTTCTCTGCCCCTTTCCTTTTATATTTTTTTTATTTTGTTTTAATCCGGTGCAGTGAAATCCGGATTGTACTAGTTTTATAAACACTTTCATTTTACAACATTTTTATAATGTTTTATTTAATTTATAATATTTTTAAAAAAGCCGACAAAATATTGCATGATATTACTGTAAATAATAATATTGACTGCGTGCGATTAATGTACTCCGTTAATGTCTAGACACAATTTTTTTTAAAATTTTTTACCACTAACAACAGCGCATATAAACATGCACACTTTTAGTAATACTATTAACGACGTGTTTTTATTGTGCGTTGCGAAAATTGCATATGTAATTTTAACAGCACAGGAAATTGCATAGTAATATCCGCAAAATGCATTTATGTGTGCTGTTAAAATAACATATGCAATTTTCGCAGCGCACAATAAAAACACGTCGTTAATAGTATTACTAAAAGTGTGCATGTTTATATGCGCTGCTGTTAGTAGTAAAAAATTTAAAAAAAAATTGTGTCTAGACATTAACGGAGTACATTAATCGCACGCCGTCAATATTATTATTTACAGTAATATCATGCAATATTTTGTCGGCATTTTTAAAAATATTATAAATTAAATAAAACATTATAAAAATGTTGTAAAATGAAAGTGTTTATAAAACTAGTACAATCCGCATTTCACTGCACCGGATTCAGACTTATTTAAAACAAAATAAAATAGAAAAGGGGGAAGAGAAACAGCGACGGTTAATAAGCGTCGCCAATAGCGACGGATTATTAAACCGTCGCCTAGGGCGACGGGTTTGAAGCCGTCGCTATTTGCGACGGATTAAGAAACCGTCGCTGTAGAATCCGGAGCAGATTCCCACGGATTGCCATAGTTTTGTAAACGTTTTCAAATTACCATATTTTTATAAAAACTTTTTAAATTTATTATATTTTTTAAAAAAAGCCCAAAAACTTGTGCACCTGCGAAAATGGGCGATTACAAATGGACCTTAAAAGACTATAAAATATCAAAGATGGCCCGCTTTTTATAAAAATATTGGGCTTTTTCTGTACACTGCGACGTTAATTTTATTTTAAGCTCATCGAGCTTTATTTTTATTTAAATTTCTGTTTCCAAATAAGTCCATCTTTTATTCAAAATCTGATTTTTTTTTTTTTTGTCAAAAAGTAATTTTTGAAATAATATTCTTATTGTCATTAATCATTAATAAAACTTGTTACAAAAAACCGGGTTTTTAGCCCAATGATCTCATTTGTCCGCCAACTTGAGGGGGACTCAGAGTTCGTCCTGTCCCCCTCCCCAGTGATAATAATAATAAAAATTTGTTACAAAGTTATTGGATTATTTACGTCGTCTTTCTTCAATATAGATAATTAAATGTCAATAGCAAAACTTGCTTCCTTGTTATTGTTATTGTTATGGTGATCATATTAATAGTTTTAAGTAATTTTTATTCGAATTATTATTAATATTATACGAGTAAGTCTTTTCTGAGACAATCTTATATATCTTTTTCCATGGAACAGGTAAACCTGATTCACACTTTAAGTGAAAAATAATATTTTTTTTGTAAATCGAGTCAGATTGAAGATCTGTTTTATAAAATTAACTTACATGAACATGAGTTTTTTGTTATTATACACCACTCATGCATGACAGTTTTTTTTTATTAATTTAAAAAATCAAAACTAAAATAGTTGCTGGTGTTTAGAAGTATACTGCAAAACGCTACTCAGACCCTGTAATTTTTGCAGGGTCCAGTTGCTGATTCGCATGCTCAAAACTTGCAGCATCAACTGTGTGTCCGTTTCAGGATTTTTGACCATGACTGATACTATATAACAGGTGAATTGAATGATTTTTCCAACCCAACTTCGATTATCAAAGCATCCTTGATTTTTTTTTTTTTTATAAATAAAGCTTAGCATCCTATTCATATTCACAAAACTTTAGAAAATAAGTTTTTATCATATATGTCTGCTCCTATGCGTCGATACACCGAACGTCTAGTTTTGACAAATTGTCAATGACTCTCCTATCTCAATGTTTGTATATAAATCTATAAACACAGCATTATCATATCAGGAGATTTGAATATAATCTATAAACGAATCAAAACATATCAAAACATAAACAATAAATCTAGATGTGATTTGGTTGAGAAACTCCAATCAGATCTGATTCGAGTCGTGTATTCCCTATAATCACATGAATTATACCTTTGTCGTCCTGGTCTGACGAAGAGGAAGTCTCGAAGTCTAATCTGTTCATATCAAATCTGAAATGACAATATCAAATACACTGTATCAGTGAATAACTCCAATCACAACCTGTTCTTGATCAATACTCAAATCAGTACATAATCTGATCAATGTCTGAACAAGATACAATCTGATTCATATCAACGATATCACGATGAAATCTAAATCATTACTGAATCTGATCAATCTAAATCAACTGATGTTTCGACGGTATAATAATACAGTCTTGATAAACTCATCAACTCAACATCGCCAATATCATATCAAATTCATACTCAATACCATATCATTGCCATTCTAATTCTAGCATGTCAATATCTATTCAATTCAACTCAAGATATGCTGAAATTCATAACACAGACATACGGTATAATTTCTTCAATCTGATTTGACAAATATACTGAATAATTTATCCAGAACACATAAGAATAATCATCTCTCTATTCTTAAATCAAGAACAATACAAATCTAGTGTTCCATCTAAATCAATATCTTTCGAAATTCGTAATAATTGTATAAACAGTCTATTCATCAATCTGATTTCGATTACACAACGTCTACGGTAGCAGAAACATCATATCTGAATCATATTCAGTTCTGACAACATCATATTTCCAAAATATCTCAAAACGTAATAAAACTTACGTCCTTGTGTAGCCCGTAGCAAGAGGAGTACGATACTGCTTTCTGATTCAAATTCTGATACACGGATATCTCAAAATCCTAATTTATATCAATGAAAAGCTCTAAAGAGAGGTTTGAGAGGAAACTCACGATTTCAGTCTTCTTCTGAAATCGTGAGAATCAGATATATATATATATATATATATATATATATATATATATATATATATATATATATATATATATATAGTTCAGTTGCATGTCAAACAAGTGGCTAAAACTTCATACTGCATGTTGCACCGCGGGTGCGCTCAAGCTTCGGCAGCCCTTTTATTTTTCAAAATTCAACGACCGCGGGTGCGCTCTGATTATTACCGCGGGTGCGCTCTGTCTACTGTAGCCACACCGCGGGTGCGCTCTGTCTGGCACCGCGGGTGCGGTGTTGCTATGGTAAAAAAATACCCCACCTTACTGCCACTCCACCGCGGGTGCGGTCTCTTCCTCACCGCGGGTGCGGTCCATCAATTTTCAAAATTCAAATTTTCTGTCCATGAAACATCTCATAATCTTGTCTTATCAATTCTATAATTCTTGGGCATTACACAACCCCCCTTCTAAACACTTTTTATCCGTATAACCGATCCTTTCACTATCCTTTCCGAATTCAAGACGATTTTCAAATTTCTTAGCCAATTGAGGTAATTAGGTCCAGTTAAAATGTGTTTGTCGGGTATTTCAGATAGCAGATTGCGAATCGAAGACATTTTCAAAATTTGTACTGAAAAGTAAAACAGATAAATGTTAATGACTATTTTAAAATATTTAATAAGATATAAAGTATGAACTCTTACTTCAGAAATTTTCGTTCCCAATGTTTTGACATTTTTCACTACCTTCTAGTGAAAATGGAAAACTCTTTTCCTCAGAAGGTACGTAAGGTCCAATTAGCAAATTATGATACCGAATAATATCAGCCAATCATAATTTCCAAAAGGTAGTTTCCCGTTGCATCTCCATGCAACCCTTAACGTAAACTTTTGTCTCACGCTTGATTAGGACCCAATAATATGACTTTGTTTATCTTTATGTGTCAAGCCTTACCCATCGATGTTGAACCTTAATGGACGGTCGTCATGAGTTCCCTCAATAATATGAGACGAAATAATGGGAGTTCCACGTAGTTCATATCACCATGTCAATGGATGTCACAGCTTTCCGGTGTCCAGGTCCCCCCAATAATATGAACCGAGCCCCGAGAAAGGGTAGCGTTCATCATGCATCCATTGTCGATGGAAGACATGGAAATTATAAACACCTTTATAATTCTCTTTTTCGGTCTTGATATTAATTTTGAATCTTATTCAAAATGAGGGTTTTTTAATTTTGAAAGGTCTCATCATTAATTTTGTTTAAAAGATCGCCATGTTTCATCGTATGTTTTCCGGATTCATGCAAATTTGTTATTATCAGTAAAGTACTTAAACAGAAAAATAAGTCTTCGTGCAGTTGAAAAAAGAAATATTCAATTTTTTATTGCACATTACATTATTATTTTTGATTTTTTCTTAATAACTTTTTAATTTTTAGTTTTATGTATATTATTTCTTGTCTTATTAGAATATTTGTACTAACCTACTATATTGACAATTTATTTTAAAATGTAAGAAAATTGAGGTTTAGAAGATCTCAGTGTCCTCTATTTACACGCAAAAAGTGATACATATATCAACAATAATTTCTTTTGAACTACTGATGATATTGTAAGAGTTATATGTTGGGAATTGTTTACACAATCGTGTTCTTGCATACTTAAGAAATATGAGTTTTACAATGTGATTTTCTAATGTTTGAAAACCAGTTGATTATTGCTTTTGTTGAACAATGGTGATGCGAGACACACATTTTTAATTTTGATGTGGCGAAGCAACTGTTACGTTATAAGATGTTTCGATAATTTGGGGTCTAACAATTGATTGTGACTAGTGACTATAATAGATGTTTTACATATATGAGGATGTTGAACATAAGGTAAATTCTCAGTTGTTCGCACGATTCCCTTATGCCT
Source organism: Primulina eburnea (assembly GCF_022965805.1). NCBI lineage: Eukaryota > Viridiplantae > Streptophyta > Magnoliopsida > Lamiales > Gesneriaceae > Primulina > Primulina eburnea. Next base: position 27,919,281 of record NC_133113.1, read on the forward strand.
ATAAAAAATCACGCATACACCATTAGTACCACCAACAACATGTCGACCAAGATTCTCCAAGAACCATTGTCAGGAATCAGATGTTTCTTCATCCACAATGACGAATGCTAGCAGTAAAACCTGATTGTTCACATCCAGAGTGACATCGATCAAAATTTTCTATATGTATTTTGTATATATATAAATGTGTACCATCGACGCTAAATTTTTTTTGAAAGTGCCAAAACCCATCTATGAACGTCTTATATGTCTAGAAAAAAAATTGTTCAATGTCTTTTATCGCTTTTGTATTTGGTCTGAGAAGTTTCCACTTCACAGTTGTTACCTAATTATATTTGGACATGACACACATATATTTTGGAAGTTTTTGCACGGAGCTTTTCCATAGACCATAAGCAATTTTCACTGTATATTTCAAACTTCGTCATGCTTTTATATACGAGATTTAATATCCATATTTATCTTTCACATTTTATATGATATACTTAATCTCGTATGAAATATCTCATCATACAACTCTCAATAGCGTTTGTGCTACCATATCACTGTTCAAGTTGTGATAGTCTATACCGACAGTGATAAATATACATGTGTGAGACACGCCATATTTTGTTATTTTCCAGTAACTCGTTTTCGACTTGAAAAAAGTTCGAAAACCCCATCAACATATGACCGTAGGAGAATCATTTCTGCACCATAATTTCCATAAAATGCATGTGCCATCAACGCCATGATACTTACGCCTGACAACTCTAACAGAGTAGTCTTTCACAGATGTAATAAGATCATTCTTATCCTTAAAAAACATATTTACGCATATCTCATCTCTCCAGATTATAGTAGCTTGTTCACATTTCAGAAGGTACACCGACAAAATTATGATGCTTTTCCCCGAAAACTTTATTAAAAAATGATGGTATTTCGGAAGTGTTGAAAAGAAATTATACGACTTGCTTCTGTAACGTTTCACGAGGTGGTTGACAAGATGATGTCACATCATCAAGATTTGCATGTGTATTCACATCTTCGTCGGCATTCACTTCTTTTCTTCTTCAGACTCGTTATGTGACATCTCCGATTAAGTATCACTCCTAAAAACATCCTCATCAGTGGCTAGATTTGTAAAACGAGCCCCATATCTAAGCCAACATTGTTTGGCTCACGATTATATCTTTTATGGATTCCAACTTGCTCTATCAACGTTTAGGTCTCAACCTAGTGTCGTATTTGGTCAACATGTAGCAGAATTTGGTTTAGATGGGTTAGGAGACGTTGCGACGCTAAGAGCGTCCAATGTCAGCTGTCAATAAAAACGGATGCCGCCTTTACCACTTACAGTGGATGCTACTACTATACTACATGGGCAACATCCACTAATGCTGGTGTTTTGAGTTTTTTCAAAAAATTTATACTAAAAAAACTCATGCATTACTCCTCCAACCCCCCTACATCCCACACTCACAAGCCTAGCATAGTGTGTATGATTTACTGGAGACAAAATCTGGAAGCTTATTTATTTTGCGGCATTTTTCAACTCCACTTTCCGCCAATCTAGTGCCAGCACAAATTAAATGAACATCATCATAATTCACGGTGCAGGACCAAAAACAGACCACAGTGTTTCTTCTCGTGAGTTGAATCAAGAATTTCCCATTCTCATACGCTCTTCTTCCTTATATCTCCACCACTCAACGTACAAAACTTGGGCTGTTTCTTTTTACTCCCCTTTAATCAATTTGCCTGTAAACTCGACCCCTCCGTTCCTCGTGTTCTTAATGGAGGGAAAAGCTATGAACTTTTCCAAATATACTGGCGGTTCTGCCTCTGATCTGTTTCAAATTTGAAGAGAGCATTGGAAATTTGGTTCTTGATGCTTTGATCATTTCATCAGGTACCATTTTGAGTTCTGTCTCTCTGTTTCTTTTTTCAGAATCAATATCTATTATCTTTGTGTGTCTACTACGTTTTTAGGTTAATTGGTAGTAATTTTTTAAATTCGGTTTTCTTGTTAGTTTCTTGCTTTTTTGTGCTTAAGTTTTTTTTTTATAGCAGTTGGTCTGCAAGTGCTCCAATTTATTGGTTTATCCATGTTACTGCTCCAGAGATGGAGCAACAAGAAATAATGAGCGATAGTGGTTTCTTTCTTCTCCTTTCCATCTCCGGTTATTTGATGGGCATTTGTTGTTTCGAAGGAAGAAAATAACTTAGTTGTGTTATTGGTTAATGCTGTTTTTTTTTTTCCTTCTTTTTTTTCCCTTAATATTTTGTTCACGAATTTTTTATATTTTTGCCTACTATTATCCTATTGTTGGTATGTTTTGGCTTTCGCTAGTTTTCTGTTAATTTCTCAAAGCTGATGATAGATGGTTAGTTCATTTTAATCAGCGGAGGACTGTTTTTTAAATTCCTGAGTTTTTTACATGGATACATATCAAATTTTTGGAGAAATTAAGAATGAGACCCAAGAAACTAGAGGAAATGGATGGGTGAGCTTCATGGTCAACAGCATATGTTTTCATGGAAGATTGTACAATATTTTAAGAAAATCTGGGAACAGAATGAATTATTTGAATTGGAGCTATGAATTTCAGTTTTAACTAAGTCGTGGGAAATTATTCAAATAGCCAGTTTCACGGCATTTAAAACCATTTCGAGATAACGGAATGAGGGTCAAATTTCTTAATGTGAATGCTTTGTGCAATACAGTATCTGCTTTTCTATTCTTGATTTATATTGAAGAAGTAAGTTTATTATCTGCTTCAATTGATATACAATTACTTTCATTCTCTGTTGTATTCATCTATGGCAAAATCATTAGAAAGTGAGAATGGAAGTGCAAAATATAGCTGTATAGCATTTCTTAATCAACTAATTTTAGCTCATAATTTCCTGGAAGTGTTAAACTTTAACCGATATTTTGTGCTGTAAAATGAATACAGCCTAGGAAGTTTGCCTTGTTGAGGGCTCCAACATTCAAGATGATTGAGGGATCCCCTGTAGTATTTTGGTTTAGCTTTCCAGACCCGGGCTTCTTCGTCACTTGAGCGCATGTCTGAGATTGATAGACGGTTTCTTTTGTTTCTACGACTAAATTTTGTTGGTATAGATGTCTCTAATCACAAATGTGTTGCCTGGGAGTTGTGAAATAGTAGAGTTAACCGAAAAAACACAATCCCGAAACTGAAAGAGTCGGTGGAAATAATAGAAAGTGGCATTCAGGAAAGGCTCGGAAGAAGTACTACTCTATAGAGGATGAAATTAATGAACTTTTTGATACGATTGATATTAGGCGAAGTTCTAGTCTAGATGTTGACTGGCTAGAGCGAAATGCTGGAGGTACTTTTAGTAAAAGAGCCATGAAAAGACCGATGAGAATCGGCCCTTCTCAAGTTTCTGGTGTCGGAACTTCAGAGTCTGGGAGCTTGAAACAAGCCTTGAGAGGATCATGCATCTCTCAAGCATCAGAAATGGCCGCAATGAGGAAACGAACGTCAAAACCGTCAGCATCACCTGGCGCTTCATATGCAGGAGCTATCCATAGGTTATACAGGGCTGCCTCCAGTGAATCTGATCAACCCCATGATGAAAGCAAAGAGTTATCCTTAATACCGGAAAGAATCTCGTTAAATATTTCAGAAAAACCTGAATTTGGACATTCATTCATTACAGGAATATCTGAGAGAAACACACAATTTTCTGTTTTGAATGAGACAGTTCCTATCTCTGAGGAGGGTTCAATCACGAGGAGTGCAAAGGACAAGGGAGAAAGGTTACAGTCTGTATTTCTATCGTCAAGTTTTACTTCAAAAAGCAAGTTTATCGAACATTCAAGCAGGGTTTTTGGTTTTAACAAGCAACGTCTAAGAAACAAGAACAATCTTGGTCCTAGTATCATAAGCAAATCAAAGATTGTATTGACAAGAGCTGATGAAAGATCGAGATCAAGGGAAAGAGGGGAGATATCTCAAAGCTCAAAAAGTAGCGTAGGGGAATACAGCAGTACGACTAGTAACAGCGACGAAAGTTATGTAAGTATGTCTAGTCGCAGTGGCTATAGGCCTCACATGTCGAAAGACTTGAGATGGAAAGCCTTACACTCTGTTCAGAAGCAGCACGGAAGCTTGGGTTTGAAACACTTCAAGCTGTTGAAGAGACTTGGAGGTGGAGATATTGGGACAGTTTATCTTTCTGAGCTGATTGGCACTACTTGCCTCTTTGCTGTGAAAGTAATGGATTATGATTTTTTGGCAAGCAGAAAGAAAGTTATGAGGGCTCAAACTGAAAAAGAGATACTAGAAATGCTGGATCACCCATTTCTCCCCACACTTTATGCGCACTTTACAACCAAGAAATTCTTGTTGTTGGTTATGGAGCACTGTCCGGGAGGTGATCTTCATGTGCACCGTCAAAAGCAGTCCACGAAGAGTTTTCCTGAGCAGGCAGTCAGGTAAAGATTCAAACAGTAGTTTCCCAATAGCCCTTTCAGACGTATAATTGGAGAAGTAAACTTCACCATAAACTTCAATGAGCATGCTAGAAAGTATAGGACCCGAAGTCCTCAGCTTTTGACTTTGTACTTTCTCACAAGAGCTTTTTCGTGTTTGCAAAGTTCAGAGGTTTATTAACAAGGCTTGTTAAGGAATAATAACTGGATTTGTGTTTCAACACTCTATGCAGGTTCTATGTTTCTGAAGTCCTTCTTGCACTGGAGTACCTTCATATGCTTGGCGTAGTGTACAGAGACTTGAAACCCGAAAACATATTGGTTAGAGAAGATGGGCATATCATGCTCTCAGATTTTGACTTGTCTTTTAGATGCACCGTAAATCCTGTGCTGCTCAACTCATCGTCGCCACTTTCGGAACCCCCAAAGAAAATGTCCAGTCCATGCTCTGGTTCTAGCTGCATCGACCATTTTTGCCTCCAACCATCATGGCAGCTATCTTGTTTTACACCAAGATTTTTACTCGCAGCCTCCAAAACACGAAAACTAAACCCTGACCAATTCATTCCATTGCCGCAACTTGTAGTCGAGCCCGACAAATGCTCGGTCCAACTCCTTTGTAGGAACACATGAATACCTGGCTCCAGAGATAATCAAGGGGGAAGGCCATGGGAGTGCAGTGGATTGGTGGACACTTGGGATTTTTCTATACGAGCTTTTATATGGCAAGACGCCCTTCAAAGGATCAAGCAACGAGGATACTATATCAAATGTGTCGTCCCAATGCCTCGAGTTTCCTGCTTATCCTATGGTGAGTTCTCGTGCTCGAGACTTGATCAGACAGTTATTACAGAAGGAACCAGAGAATAGACTGGGCTCGACAAAGGGTGCAGCAGAGATCAAGCAACACCCATTCTTTGAAGGTCTGAACTGGGCTTTGATTCGATGCGCAACGCCTCCTAAGTTCTTCGATTTGGGAAGCACCATCCCTGAGTTTAGAGCGGATGAAATAGAATTTGAGATGTTTTAGCAAATTTTAATGTGGAAGTATTACAGCTAGGAATTTCCATTTTAACTCAAGTTTCTTCTTACAGTTACAGTTTGTTACTGATATATAGAATATGGTGCAAATGTATTTCAAAGAATATGCTACCCGTGGAAAATAAAATAACTGTTATTATCCAAAGTTGTGGTGAATCACACCTAAAATCTCTCAAAATCTTGGTTCATCTTCCAGCGCAAGTCACAACCGAAAACCGATATCAAGGAATGATGAATATGGCATTCAAACAAATTTGAAATGATTATTATGAAATTTATTTTCCTGAAATTTCAAGTCAAACGCGAGTTAAAAAGGGGGAAAAAGAAATGCACTCGTAAAAACTAAAAATATTTTTGGACAAATTTACAAAACTAGAGGCCTTCGATTTTCAATCTCTCGTGAAATTATATGCGTATGAAAAAATAAAACAAGATTCTCCCTTGATGGGACAAGAACACACCACCACCATTACAAATTCATTATTCCTCTAGCACAGGGGAAAAACATCTTCAATGAAATCCTTATGCACAGCTACTATTTTAATACCAAATACCTCGAAGTTACCAATTTGTCACTACTTTCCTAATCTCTCCCTCAAATCTTCGCCATTGCTCCGATATTCAGCCGACCCTTCACACACACACACAGGAAAATCAAGAATACCCGAAAGAATCAAAGCTTCATCAATGGCTGCCACACCATCTACGGCCTCGAGTGATCGTTCACAAACCCCTAAGCCATTCTCAGTTCTATTTGTTTGCCTCGGTAACATTTGTAGAAGCCCAGCTGCTGAGGGTGTTTTCAGACATCTTGTCAAGCAGAAGAATCTCGATTCTATATTCTATATTGATTCTGCGGGGACCATCAATTATCATGAGGTTTATATTTCGTCGCTGTTTTTGTTTGTTTTGCGTGTCAGAGATGTCTGAAAGTTGAATCAGTGGATTGATTGAAAAGGGTTCTTGTTAGGACTGACCACATTTAGCATAATTTTTTTTCATACCTGTATTGAATCTGCGGATTCTTGGAATGCTAATGATGCTGTGTGTGTTGTGGCGCTTCTTTGAAAATGAAGGGTAATCCAGCAGATTCAAGAATGAGGGCAGCTTCTAAAAGGCGTGGAATTGAAATAACTTCTATCTCGAGGCCGATTAGGCCGTCTGATTTCAGGGAGTTCGATCTTATTATTGCTATGGATAGGCAAAACAGAGGTATATTTATCCGTAGAACCTTTTTACTCAATTATGAGTGTGCTTTTATTTCTGAGTTTCTTGCTTTATGATTCTGTTGGTGTTCAATATCTTTCAATAATATTTAGTATTTGTTTAATGCTTCAATCGATCTTGTTGGATGAAGAGGATATACTAGAGGCATTTGAGAGGTGGAGGCACAGAGAAGCATTTCCCGTTGATGCGGATAAGAAGGTTGGTTAGTGGACATCGCTCCAAATTTAGTTTATTTTTTTATTTTTTTTTAATCTTGAACTATGCATGAAATAATTATCATGGAATAAACTGTTAGGTGAAGTTTGCCAACTAATTTGAAAAGTTTGTTAAAGTGTGACACAATTGTCAATTGTTGCAGCGTGAAGTGTGAATTCCTCCACAAAAGTTGGTTGCACATTCAATTGTTTCTAAGAACTTGCATCTATTTACCATTTCAAGATATCCCAACGAAAGAGCAAAAGTTTTTTTTGGCTGAGTGTAGAGGTTCTCTTTGGTGAGTTAGATAAAATATATTATTGGTTATTCTCTGGGTTGAGATAGATCGAGTTTTCTGTATATATTTGTAGTTTAATATTTTTTTCAATAAAGATTTGAGGTAGCTCCGTGGATATAGCTTATAGTGGGTAAACAAATTGTTTTAATTCCGCGTTTTTTTGGGCACTATATTATGATCATGATCCTCATTGCTTCGGCATAATCCACAACAACGGCTATCAGAGACTTGTTGTAAAATATCTTAGAATTTTGAGTATGTTATGTGGTCACAGCTTTGTCTTATCTTCCATGTTAGAGAAGATTTTTTGAGAATTTTTTGCTAAGGCTAGAGAAGTGATGACCAAATATCATAGTTATTTAGGACACAAGGCGCACTAAAGCGCTAGGGTGCCTTGGGGCCTGAGGCACATGGTGCAAGACGAAGCGTCTGCTTTATCGAAAGAAAGCGCATTTGACTCAAATTTTAAAATTCAACATATATAAAGTAATTTATACTATTTAAATTAAATATTTTTCACAAAGATAATAAATAACATAAATAAAAATCCATTAAAAGATAATATAACATAAATCATAATTAGAAAAAAAGCTTCAGTTTAGTAAGTCATAAGTGCATCGTAGTATATTAAGGGAAAAAATTTCAAAAATCTAAATCGTCAAATTCATCTTCATCCTCCTCGAAAGATGTCTGCACGAAATTCAAGTGATTTCAAGTTGTTCAAATTCATATTTTGCAGCACGTTCAATGGCAAAAGACGCTGAACCGATTTTTAAATTATCTTTTGAATAATGAATCCAATCATCCGGGAAGCAATGGAAGTTGATATTTGTGGCTAGCATTATCATTTTGTATGAAGCACAATATGTTGATGGAGCTAGAAAATCAAGAATCGAGAATATATTAAAGTTTTAAACGAACAAAATTTTGTAATTTGGATAAAGTAGAAGTAGTAGCACCACGCCTAGGCAGAGGCGCACACCTGTTTAAAGTGTTGCACCTGGGTAATAACCCAGGCACACACATTTTATGACTATGCCGGAGATGATGGTTCGGAACTTGGTATCAACAAGTTCGACGGAACATATTTTTCATTCTTCCGTTACTTAGAGATTATCTATACAGCAGCAAGTAGTTGCATCAACCTCTATCTGGAAAGAAGCCGGAAAAGATGGAAGATGATGACGGGGAGCTCCTTGACTGATAGATGTTAGATGTGATGTGATTGACCCTAACGAAGAACGCGACACATAACATGGCGGATACACAAACCACAGAACAAATGATGTCCATTTTATTGGACATGTACGAGAAGCAATCGGCAAACAACAAAATACATCTAATGAAAAATTGTTCAACTTGAAAACAGGAGAAGGTGTTTCGGGCTAAAAACATCAATGAGTTCAATACGATTGTTTCTCAGGCCTCAGCTAAGATCGGTTGAAATTAATTTGATTTTGAGATTCGTGCACTTATTCTTTTCTCGTCTTTACCCAATGTTTGGGAATCTATACGGGCAACAGTTAGCGACTCTATTGGAAAAAGAAAACTATAATTCCATGATATCAGAGATCAAATTCTTGCGGAAGAAATTCGCAGGATGAATTCTGGTGAAGGAACATCATCGAGATCTTCTCTGAATTTCGAAAACAAAGGCAGGGGCAGAAGTGGCAAAAAGAGTGTTAACCGATGGCGTGCTAGAGATCCAAGTTCAGAAATGTAAAAGACAAAAACACATTTGAAAAGAATCCGAAGTGGTGGAGTTGTGGTGAGACCGGTCACTTGAAAAAGAAGTGCAAATCAACAAAAAACAATGCAAATGTTTTTACTGATGAGGTATATGATGTTCTACTACTATCCATAGAAAGCCCAGTTGATTCTCGGGTTATGGACTCGGGATCTTCGTTTCATATCATTGGTAGTCGTGATGTTTTCGACAGTTACATTGCTAGTGATTGCGGAAAAGTTTTCTTGGCAGATGGAAAACCTTTTGAAATAATTGGTATGAGTGATGTCCGTATGAAGATGTCAAATAGATTTGTCTGGAAAATCAACAAAGTCGGGCATGTAATTAAAATTGACATGTAATCTGATCTGAGTGGGACAACTTGATAACCAATGCCATAATGTGACCTTTGGTGATGATTCCTGGAAAGTGAACAAAAGAGCCATGATTGTCGCTCGAGGAAAGAATTGTAACATTTTATATGACTACCAATTGTAGAGATACATTAACAGTTGTGGATGTTGGATTTAATTCAAGTCTACGACATTGTAAACTTGGGCATATGAGTGAGAAGAGAATTAAGATGTCGGTGTCAAATGATAAACAACTGGAATTAAAGATCATTGAACACAAGCTATGTGAAAGCTGTATTTTCGGAAAGGAGAAAAATGTGAGCTTTTCTAAAGGCGACAGAGAACCGAAAGCAGGAAAATTGGAGATGGTTCATACTGATGTATGGGAACCATCTCTTGTGACATCTCTTGGAGGCTCCAGATATTATGTTACATTTATTGATGATTCGAGCAAGAAAGTTTGGGTTTAATTTATGAAAAATAAATATGATGTTTATGAGACCTTTAAAAGGTGGAAAACCATGGTTGAGAATGAGACAAACTTGAAGATGAAGTGCTTACGGTTTGATAACGGTGGTGAATATGAAGATGATGAGTTCAAGAAATATTGTGAACAGAACGGGATCAAAATGGAAAAAACTATTCTTGGTACACCTCAACTGAATTGTATAGCTGAAAAGATGAATAAAACCCTGAATGAACGCGCTAGGAGCGTGAGATTGCACTCTGGATTACCGAAATCATTCTGGGCTGATGATGTTAACATTGTAACATATATGATAAACAGATGACTTTCGGTATCGCTTGAATGCAGAATACCCGAAGAGGTTAGGAGTGGCAAAAAAGTAAACCTTTCTTTCTTGAAAGTGTTTGAATGTTTATCTTATATTCATAATGATTCAGCTAGCAGAGCAAAACTTGATCTGAAATCAAAGAAGTGTTTCTGTATTGGTTATGGAGATAATGAGTTTGGTTATCGTTTTCGGGATGACCAAAATCGGAAGATCATTCGGAGCAAAGATGTAATCTTCAATAAACAAGTCGTGTACAAGGAAAAGTTAAGCATTGGAGTTGGATATTAATGTTCTGAAGTCAAGAAGACTGGTGAATTATCATTGACAAATATTCATGTGAATGAATCGAAAAGCAGTAAACAGTCTGATTGGATGACAGTGAATCCATTTCATCTTGCATGGCTAACTTCCACTTGGTTGAATTATCATTTTGCATTGCCACTTCATAATAATCCAGTTCACCTTTGTCTGTCACAAAATATAGTGAAGTGCAAGGGGTTATCTTTCAGGTGGTGTAATTGTTCTCGAAGATCTCTTGATTTCAATCACCGGGAGTTGACACAATTTCTGCAAGAAAAAAACATTACATAAAAAGTGGGGGTACCGGTTAAAAGAAGAACATAATGGTAGCAAGCAGTACAAAAGAAGACTTGTTATAAAAAGTTTTTGACAAAAGGAAGACATTGATTATACTAAGATTTTCTCTCAAGTGGTTAGGTTAACCACTATCAGGACCATTACTTGGATTAGTGGCAAAAAGAGACTTACATCTAGAGCAGTTAAAGGTAAAGACGATGTTTCTTCATGGTGACCTAGATGAAATTTATATGAAGTAGTCACAGAGATTTGAAGTACTAGGAAAAGATAAAATGATGTGCAAACTTCAAAAAAGCTTGTACGATCTCAAACAAGCTCCAAGACAGTGAAACTAGAAGTTTGATGGTTTCTGAGGTGTCAGGCTTATGATTGTTGTTATGTGAAGAAGTTTGATGGTTCTTATATCATTCTGCTATTATATGTAGTTGATATTTTGATAACAGAAGCTTGTTTGGAAGAAATTGATAAACTCAAGAAAGAGTCATCAAAAGAATTTGGTATGAAGGATTTGGTTGATGCAAATCAAATCCTTGGAATTTGGATCTAAAGAAATCGGGTGAATGAAATCTTGAATTTATCTCAAGAAGAGTGTGAAAAATGTGGTTAGCAGATTTAATATGGATCAAGTTAAACCCGTGAGTATTCATTTGGCTAGTCATTTTAAACTAACCAAAGCACATTTACCATCAACGGAGCAAGCTTATATGAACAAGGTTCCTTATGCTTCTACTGTCGGAAGCCTCATGTATACAATGGTGTGCACAAGACCAGAAATAGCACATGCAGTGGGAGTTGTGAGCAGATTTATGAGCGATACAGGAAAACAACACTGGGAAGCAGTTAAATTGATTCTTGAATATTTGAAAGGTAATGCTAGTTTATCTTTAGGCTTTAAGAGGTCATATTGGGGCTTACAAGGTTTTGTTGATGTCGACATGAGTGACCTGGATAGCAGAAGTTGCACTTTCAACTCCTGAGGCTGAGTACGTTGTAGTTAAAGAAGCTAGCAAGGAGATGAAATGGTTGAGACCATTTCTAGATGAACTGGGTCAGAAGCTTGAGAATAGCACATTATATTGTGATAGTCAGAGTCTTATTCATTTAGCAAAAATCCTGTTTGTCATGATAAGACAAAGCATATACAGATTCTGTACCATTTTATTATATCAATGCTGGAAGATGGAATCTCGATGCTTGAAAAGATTTTTGGTAGTAAGAATCCAACCGATATGTACAAAAAGGCTGTGACCATTGACAAACTGTCAACTTCAGTTTGACTGCAAGTATAAAAGAGGAGATATGAACTATTGCATTGATGGTGTAAAGACATGATTGAAAACAAGTCTTCAAGTGAGAGAAATGTTAGATGAAATGGGTCAACTGGTTTGAAAACTTTGTAGAAGTGTGACACAATTGTCAATTGTTGCAGCGTATAGTGTGAATTCCTCAGCAAAAGTAGGTCATGCATTCAATTGTTTATAAAAACTCCCATCTATGCGTTCTTTGACCATTTCAAGATATCCCAATGAAGCTTTTCAGCATCGTAAAATAGAGAGCAAAGAAAAAGTTTTTTTCCTTGAGTGTAGAGGTTTTCTTGTGTGAGGTTGGAATTGTGAGAGATCGAGTGTTTTGTATACACTTGTAATATTTTTTCTTATAAAGATTTGCAGTAGTTCCGTGGATGTAGTCTATATTGGGTGAACTTAACAAATCTTTGCGTTCTTGTTGATTGTTTTAATTCCGCATTTTTTTGGTACTATATTATCATCATAATTGTGAGTGCTTTGGCGTAATCCACAACATAAAGCTCACCTTTGGTGCTTGTAATCAAACATGCCTATGGATACTACAGGTTGAGTTGATGTGTTCCTATTGCAAGAGGCACGATGAAACCGAAGTTCCCGACCCCTATTATGGAGGGCAGCAAGGTTTTGAGAAGGTAATGTTATATAACACTCCTCTTTGGGAATGATATGTGATATCAAAAACTAGATTGCAGTTCAAAATTTGTACACTCTGATATAGAGTTCCTCAACCTAATTTTATCGTACATGTGCTCCTGCATTTGTGGTCCCTTCTTGTGAATCGAGACTTAGTTGAGCACTAACCATTACAAGCCAAGGTTGTGTTTGAGCCAGAACAAGGGCTGGTTTCTGTTTTGGTCAAACTTGATTTAACAGATTCGATTGTAGGACTATATTTCTCAGATACTATAGATGTTCCAATACTGGGATTATATTTATTAATCTACAGTCTGCTAATGAACCGTGACCGTGAAGCTATTATGGATCTCATTGAATATTGGAAAACATATCTCTTATTGTCTAACGCCAGAGAACATTTTGAGTTATCAAGTAGTTGTCATCTGTTGACACGAGTTTAAACACTCTAGCAACAGCGATATGACTGTTTAGCTGATTCAACCGAATGAGTTACATGTAATGATATTGTGAATTCACTTTATTTTTCTCCTTGGAAATATTCTACACATCTGTGGCAGGTTCTGGATTTACTTGAAGATGCTTGTGAGTCGCTACTAGATAAAATTGTGGCCAAGGGTCGTCAAGTTTGAGCTTCTTAGCTTTTACCCAAGATGCTGTACATTGTAGATCTTTAGTCCTTATTATCAACTGCTTGATTCGAAACGTTCATGCAAACTGCATTGTTTGAGCGAACAAAGTAGAGGACTCTACATCCCCAACACCTTGATTTCTTTGTGCACTTTGTTCACTGAAAATTTTATTGCATCTGTTCGGTCCTAAGATTCTAAAAATATAATTTTTTATTATGTTTCCATTTGTTAAATTATCTGAAGGGATGCCAAAGGCTACTATATAATAGAAACTCGAGAGAGCTACAAATGCATCTGAACTCAGACCTTTATCCTGGAAAATAATTCTGATATCATACAGCTCGCAAAAGTCAACAAGTATGTGGCCACCTCTCTGGTGTGCCACGATCTAAGTCGACTGTTTGAATGGTATCCTAAAATTTGCTTCTTTCCCCTATGAAATCTGGCACAACAAAAATATAGCCAGCATAGGAGAGCGGTGGACTGACAAATTATAGTGGTATTCAGACAATGAAATTCTGGCTTGTTCACGAAACAAATTATAACGGTATTTAGATAATGAAATTCTGGAATGTTCCTTTTCGTGGTCGGTTTCTCCTTGGAGTGGCTAGTGCGCAGGAAAAGGCATTCAAAAGTGCTGTGTCCGCGACGTTAACCAAGATATTTGCTGCAGTTGGGTTGGCAATAAGGAGTTTTGCTACTAGATATCCTGCAATGGACCAAGTTTGAAAGAGGTGTGCCTGTTTCCCGATGAATCTTGCTCCTTGGGTGTCGTAGTATTCGGGCCATTTGTCTCTTGCTAATCTTTTTTCGGCAATCTTGATTGCATTTTCAGCGATCTCTGGTCTCTCCATTTTTATGCATGCCACAGTTAGCTGAAAGAGCACATATATGAATCAATAAAAATTACAAAATCTAATAAATCAAATAATTGTTGGAACAAAAGCCTGATCACGGAATAATCTATGGTTTTATGCTTTCCTCGTTGAAAAGCGAGTATGACATGAAACTAAAAAATGTCACCGCTCGTGATTTTTCATATTTGTCGTCCTCTGGGAAAAAAATGAAACTTGGAACTCTTTTCAGGCCACCAGTATTAACACTACTCCTAAGTGGAGTAAACTGAAAGCAGACCTCAAAATGGCAGAGATTAAAGCAATAGTACGATACAATCCTTTTTTTTTTGCAACTCAAATCCATCATACGTATAAGTTCTATAAAACCATATATTCTACCACAAAACTGCTTGGTTAACACAACAATTCAAACAAGTGATACTAGCCAAAATAAGAAGAGAAACAAATAACTAACCTGCCAAAGCAAAGTTGGCCAGGAACCTCCGTTATGGTAAGACCAAGGACTGCAAGGAAAGCAACAACATGTGTTATTAACCTGTTCACGAAATCTGATTAACAATACAAGACGAGTCCATTAAAGTAGAACTGTACGTGTTCTTTGGATCGCTGCCTGTAATTATTCGCCATTCCTTGCCCTCTAATGCTGGGTAACAAAGTTTCATTGGCATGTCTGCTACCAGATCAGACCATTTTGCTTCAATAAGATCCAAAATCGCATGAGACTGTTCGGTTGTAGCAAGACCGCATACTATAGCCCATAAGTTTCCTAGTGAAAATAAACGGAAGTCCATGTGTGCCGGCTGCAGGTTTCCAATAAGATAGCCCCCTTTTTTGGGCATCCATTCTACAAGCCAGGGAGGAATCTGATCTGGGTAGATATTGAACTTATTAACTGCATCAAATGAGTACTCTTCTACCTTGTATCGATATATTTCATTCAGTTTCTTCAAATCAATCCAATAGTATTCTCGGATGTGAATGGATAATGCCACTAGACGATTGTTAAGCGCCTGCACAAGATTAGCTGAAACCTCCTCCGGAACAAGCATCTCACGAGCACAGAGTAGAGCTGAATAGAATAATGACTGCAACAAAAGGCAGCATATCAGCACATATGTGTGACACACCTGTGCAATAAATATTCTTTGGCCACTTGTTCTTGTGACTCCTTTTCATGTGTTAAATGCGTATCATTGAGCCTGGAGGACATCTCTTGCTTACGGTAATTTTTACGCTTGCTAATAATTCCCAGGTTTTCACCAGTAAATGTCACTGGTCATCCCATCGAACATAAGCATGCACAACACTTTGATATTCCATAATTTGTATAAATATACCCACACCTTGTAAATAGAAAATAGAGGGAAAGGTATAAAATGAGATCAAAGCCAACCGGTGTTCAGGATATTTTAATTCAAATGCCGCATAAAAATACGTAGTTATGTTATTCTCAAAGGCCATCATTCAATTGCTATTGCACGGAAGGTGTCATGATGTTCTGAGAGAATTTAATGGCATTTCAAACATATGTTCCACGTAGACAAACGTTTACTCAGCCATTAGAATATTGAAACACAAAAAAGGCTTCCAAGAATTGTGACGACCTAGCTTTCACACTTAGATCACAAGGCTCCACTGGACATTATGAAATTCGAATACTATATAGAAAGACAAATATTGGGCAACCTGCCACCAGTAGAAATTTTGTCTCAGTTTCAATCCTGAGAGCAGTATGGACTGTATGGTTTAGAGATAGTAGGATTGAAGTAGGACAAAATATATCTTTCTTTGTCCAGTTTGATAGTGTCTCACGTTATCAATCTTGGGTTCTTCAGTTTCGTAGGGAGGTGAGAGATGAGGAACTTGATCAGTTGTCAGAGTTACTAGGAGTCCTAGATTCGGTTAGGATAGTTGAAAGGGTAGATGATTTTATTCAATGGAGTGGGGATTCTTCGGGTATTTTCTCGGTCAGATCATTCTATGAGTTTTTTTTTCCCAAACAATCTTTATCCTCCTTTCCAAAGTTTCCAGGCCATTTGGAAAGTTCCGGTTCCAAGCAAGATCCAGATTTTTTCTTGGACAGTTATTCTGGGTAAGCTACCTACCTCGGAGATAATTCAAAAAAGATGTCCGGAAGTGCTTTGTCTCCAAACTGGTGTGTGCTGTGCAAAAATGAATTAGAGACTCAGGATCATATGCTTATCCATTGTCCATTTTCGATATCATTGTGGGAGCGAGCGTTGCAAGAACTACAGTTGGTTTGGGTTATACCTAAGTCGACCAATTATTTATTCAGCATGGATTTGGGATGCCTTACAGGTAATAGAGGAAGAATATTTTGGCAAGTAGTTGTCCATTGCATCCGTTGGACGGTTTGGTTGGAAAGAAACAGAAAAAAATTTGAAGATATTGAAGCAAATTCAGAGATGTGCTGGGACAATATAAAGACTACCATTGCGATGTGGATCGGAACTCATAAAGATTTCGAGAATGTTGCAGTTTTTGATTTGATGAGACAGTGGGATCATGTGTATCACTAATTTATTTTCAATATTGGTTACAAACTTAACTAAGTGAACTTCTAGTCCACTTAAGTAACCTCTTATGTATTCACTTTATCATTAATAAAATATCGTTTCCCATAAAAAAAAAATAGAAGGAACGTCTGAGACAAAACACCTGAATTTCAAGGGGGTGACCATGGACACCCATGCGACGATCGATCATGCATGACCCATCTGTTACCAACAAAGTTGGAAACATATCAAAACCATCTGCCAAACAAAGTTTTAAAATCATTCTGATTCCAGTCTGCACATCAATCCGTTCCTGGACTGAAAGGTCTCCTGAACATTTTCCATATGCTCGTAATAATATGATCCACCACAAACCTGTGAAACCAAGTCTTAAGCTTCTATATGTCCAGATAGTCAAAACGACAAGCCTGCCAAAAATGACAAAACTAACCAGAATCAACTGGTGCCACCCGACCAATTGCTGCCTCACCAAAGTCAGGATCTAAGATCTCTTCAGTTGCAGATTCATCACCATCAAGTGGTACAGTACGCACCTTGAAGCTTGCTGGCATCAATCCTTGCCCAGGACTATGGCAATCCATGGTTTTCTCCCAGCTCTGAGTCAAACAAAAGAAATCATCCAGTAGAATCAACAGCTATCGCCCCAAGCAGCATTTTCATTCAGTAAATAGCCCTAGTTGTGCAAAAGACTCGGGGATGTATTGGTGTCAGGTGCAGAATACCAAACGTGATTTTACTCAAACAGGAAAGGAAAAAAATAGAAACGTTTAAAAACTCAAATATCACTTGGTGGATCCACACAATTATGAGGAAGTCCTAACATCTAGAAGTAGAGGCATAGGACAACGAAGCCATGCACAACTACAAACTAATCATAATAGTTTCAAATGTAGCGACAGAAGAACAGACAAACAAATGACACACAAGCAAAGATACTGGTGCAAATATTTTAGAGAAGATCAGAAACAATCTTAATTTTGCTTTTCAAGCATAGAAATAGTTGATATTGCAGTCACCAAAGTTAACCAACTTGAGAAACAGGAAACTTTTCATCCAATTAAGATAGTGATATTACCTGAAGCTGAAGAGTGTGCAGAATAAAGTTCCGAACAATTTCATACTCTCCTTTTAATAGGAAAGCAATCCCAGAAGGTATAAAATCACGCATAAACACTTGATCATAGTTGAGAGTGTTTGCGACGCATGGATCATTAGCAGCAATGGTTCCAATGGGGTTGCCACAATAATATACCATTGATTCTCGCAACAACTTCCAAGCTTCGTCCTCTAAAGATTCTGCAACTCCTGTAATTGTCGTCTTATTATTTTCTGTAGCATATGCCGATCCATTGTTGGACGAAAGGCCTTCCTTTTCAGAAACCAAATGCTCTGTTGCCTCATAACTTTGATTTTCAATCATCAATATTTTACTTCCATCTTTCGAAAATGTCTCTCTAACACTCTCGGCCCTAATGCAATTGCATTTGAAAGATTTTGACCAGTTACCTGGTTCCTGCCCTCTTACATGTTCTACACCTTTCATCACACGGTTTCCTTCATGATATCGAGTTACCCCACGGCCCTTCCGCAATATGGTTCTATAATCTCCTTTTTTTGCACTTTTGAGACTATATTTAAAGGGGAGCGATGAAGTAAAATTTAAATTTGGGTAAATCTGACATGGCACTGCCCATGATAGAACTTGTAGGGATGTGTCTGAAGCAGCCATCAGAACGGGAACTTCAAAATTTGGTATTTGCGTTGATTAGACTAGTCTGGCTTTCCTAAACAAAGCAACATTCAACTCCATAAGCATAATAATTAAAACATACATTTCTAACTGTATAGAAACACATGAATTTCTAAACAAACCCAGCCTCTTCATATACCAGGCTGAAGTGGACAACATTAACATGAAGTAAAAACAAAATAAACTAAAAGAGAATATAAGAAGATAGCAGAGACTCAGCAGACAGTTTTCAACTTCTCATTCTACGTGCCCGTCTTTGTCGTTCCCTCTCCAGTCTGCTCTAAATGATCGCGATCAAACAAAACAATTAACTAAGAAACAATGTCCATACTAACAATCGCAGCATGTTTACCAAAAATATTCCTCTCCTTATTTTCACGAAAAATTATTCCCCCATATAAACGAAAGAACACCGAGAAGAGGAAACGAAATTCAACGAACCAAAAACGAAAACAAAATCCAGAACCGTGTACGATTAAAGAGATTCTTTCATCACAACTATGCACTAAATAAATATAATATCAAACAAGCCCAGTAAACAAATAGTACTCACTTTCTTACTAGACTTATGAGGGTAATTACGGAAATAATTTAGAGAATCGGAGGAAAATCATGCACAGCGACGGCAGGTGTGGTACGGAGGAAGCCAACTCTTGGCGGAACGAAAGATACAGGTTGGGTTTCACCGAGTTTGCGTGATACACACGACTTTCGGTGCACGTGGACCTTCCGAATTCATTAAAATAACATGCAATTGATACACCTATAGCAAATGGCAATACATTTAGGCTTGTTTTCTGTGGAGTGGATATATATCAAACAAAGAATATTACGTTTTCCTTTTTAAAAATTATTATTATTTATTAGAAATGAAATTTTAAAAATGTATATAAAATATATTATTGCTTTTAAAAATATCGATAAATATATGATTGAAGATTTTTTTAAAATGACTATTTTTTTATTAAAAAAATCATTAATATAATTATATAAATAAAATTTCACCGAATTAATTAGGATAAAAGCCTCAACTTTAGTTACTAATTGTCTTGTATGAAAATCAAAAACTTGTGTGAGACGATCTCACAGATCATATTTATGAGACAAATATCTTATTTGGGTCACCCATGAAAAAAAATTATTTTTTATGCTAAGAATATTATTTTTATTGTGAATATGGATAAGATTGACCCGTCTCACGGATCAACGGTATCATATGAGACTCACTCTGCATGAAAAAATAGACATGGATCCTTAGAGCCACTGGATTGGATGGTAATGCGGGTTATCAATTGCCAAGGATAGAGTCGAGGATTGGAGATAGAATTTATATAGGGCTATTCTGTAGTGCTTCCAAACCAGGATCACTGAACCAACAATTCTGTAAATGTTATAGGCACTTTTTTCAAAAGCAAAATCTACCAGGAATAATAAAGTGGCGTCATTAACGAGGAAGGAAATGTATCAGCTACTGTTAATACTTCTGAAATTCAGAAATTATTGACAATGAACAAGCAAATACTTCAAAAACACAAAAAACCATTTTCGAAATGGATTTTTCCATGAACAGAAGACATTATTATATCCTCATTCCTTCTTCCCGATTCCATGGGACATATTATAGATCCCTCTTCCCTGCACGACGTTGTCGCTAAAAATTAGTGCTTACGTCAAAGAAATGGATAGAAATATACAAATCGTATGAAGAAAAGAAAATAACTCACAATGAGAAATAAAGAGGTGCCAGCCAAAGCCAGAGGAATGGCAACTGAGGTGATCTTATCAACTGGTCCTTTCAAATAAGTATGCTTGTGAATACTTTGAAAATACTTTTGCTTCTCGATGAGCTTCTCTCGGGGCCTAAAGGGCGTTTCTGACATCCTGCATCATTTGAACGCTATTTAACTAAAAAATGTCAACAACCTTGCACGATTCTTCTTCCCTCCAGATCCTCGAATCTCTCTCACACAACAAATGGGGAGAGGATAAGAGTGTGGTCGTGGCAGGTAGACAATAGATATGCAGAAATTTTGAAAGAGTGAAATCATCATTTTATTTAACAAAAAATTAAAAATTTTGGGGAAATATTATGGGAAATAGTGGGGTTGAGAAGGAAACAGATCTCGTGTATCTCAAAAGTACACTAAGGTTGCGGCTTTTTTATACTATGGCAAAGTGAGGGATTTGAGATAGTCCCCTCTTCTTCTGAGGGAAGAAAATTGGAACATTTTGCGCATGTACATAAATCCACACTGCAACTAGCCAAAATAAAATCAGAAAATAACAACCTTATAGTTTTACCTAACTAACCGGATACCTTCTCAAATATATCAATCTTGGTATAAAAAATTCTAGACAGAAAAAATTACAATCAAGCTCGATTTTCCTTGACGCAAAACTTGGCTTGGCATAGTGAGCTCTTTTACACGATTATTTTAACATCAAATAATGTATATATTTTCGGAGCAGAAAAAGTTAAAAAAAAATTGACAACAAATTTCAGCCAAGAAGTTAGACTCGCTACTTTGTGTCTCCCTTGCGGAGTAACATAGGGCAGTTTTCTAGATATTTGAATCCAGACATGCACAAAAATGCACAATATGATTGAGATGCATACATGGCTCTACGACATCATATATTGGTCAAAGGAATGGAGATTTGGGTGTTCAATAAGTTACTATGTGTTGTAACTGTGGTAGATATATCAAAATTAATTACTCATGAGATTTAGCATCCAAAAAATAATGCATAAAAAAAACTCTCATTCACTTAAACTAATAAATAATCATCTGAAACAGAAGAATTTATTTAATGAAAGTTCGTTGATGCCACCGTGCCCTTACAAATGCACGACTATACAAGCAGTCGAACCATTAAAAAAAAGCCAACCAGTTTTAGGCAGAGGTTACGCAATACAAGTTCCAGTTTATTACCAAAAAGCACGAGTACACTGAAAGGAAAGGGGATGGAGAGAGGCACACTGATGAAGCAGGAGGGCTATGGTAACGCTCCCCCCGAAGAAAATATCAGGATTTTGATTAACTATTTAAAATATGCAAATTTTGAGACTCGACTTTTTTATATTTTGATAAATATTATATAAATGTTTAGTCTCCCCTGATTAAATTTCTTAGGTCTCCACTCACATGGTACCAAGCTCCACTGAAAAAATTGAAAGAACAACACTTAAGTGACAGGAACAGTCAAGTGAT
Organism: Primulina eburnea; assembly: GCF_022965805.1. Taxonomy (NCBI): domain Eukaryota; kingdom Viridiplantae; phylum Streptophyta; class Magnoliopsida; order Lamiales; family Gesneriaceae; genus Primulina; species Primulina eburnea. The sequence continues at coordinate 27,940,884 of NC_133113.1, forward strand.
GTCATGCACCATGCACTTGCTTGTAGAGGATCTCATCTTGGGATGCTTCTGGAAGATAGGAGAGATGAGCTCTGTTACATTGTTATAACAGATTGGGAACTTTTCCCACTTTTATTCATTTACTTTTATTCTTATCAATTGTATATAAATACGTTTGTATTGATTCATTTGTGGATATAGAGAATACATCATCTTTCCCACAACACGTTTCTTCAGTATTGTTATCTTCTTTATTTCCTAACTGGAACAAGTGAAAGAAAATTAAAAATATATGAAGTCTCCAAAATACTGTGAAGATAAAATATATTAACAAATGTAGAACGCAAATTAACATGAAAAGCGCAGGCTGGAAAAGTCTCAGGCAATCAAATAAAAAAAATTCAGGGAAAAGAATGATAAGCTAATTGTACAACTTCCAATACACATTTATATGCACATGAGGTCAATAAGGAACTCCAAAGAAAGGGAAGAATCCAAAAATTTGCGATCCAGACGAGTGGATCCAACCAAAAAATAATACAAATTTCAAGCCAAAACCACCGATAATCATATCCCATTATCAAATCCAGATTAATTGACCAACAAAGCTCTTCACTAGCAAAATAATCATGTATGCAAAAAAAGCTGCAATAAATAGAAGATAAATAAAGATTAAGAAAGAAATTTATACCTGATTGCGAGAATTGAAAACCCAAGAGTAGGCGAAAAAGTGCGAAGCGAGAGAACAAACAGAGGGAGGATCAAGGATGAGCCAAATGTGGGAGCGAAGGGCAGAGCACTTGAGAATATTAACATGGGCCGACATTTGGGGTAACATTCTGAAATTGGGTCAACATGTAAAACTTTGAGCCCATTACCCTTGTTATTAAGCCCATATCTTTTGATGATATTTTGTTTATATAGTAAGCATGCACTTGAGATTTAGACATGCCATGAAAATTATTCCAAACTTAGGTTATGTTTCGACAAGTACTTATAAAATATTTTTTTAAAAGTGTTTTTTTTTATTATAAAAGATTTTAATTTTTTTAAAAAAAACAAATATATGTTTCGACAACTATTTTGTAAAAATGTATTTACAGTTAAAAAATAATATGTTTTAATTTTTATCATCGTTTTCATTTCTAAAAACATCAAAAAACGTATCTCAATTGTTCTTTAAAAATTATAATTAGAAAACTCTTTTTTAAAACTATTTTTCAAAACAATTTACAAAAGTTTATCTAAAAAAATACTTCAAGTTTTTTTAACTTATAAAACACTAAAAACATTTTTAAATATATGTTCGTTCAAACGAAGCCTTAAATTTTAGAAAACTGCTCGTAAAATGCAACCTTTATTTTTTTTTTTTTCAATTTACAATTATTTATTTTCTACAAAACTTATCCTGTAAAAAAGGAAAATTGGTCCAAAAATGGACAAAATATTTGTCTTCAGCTAATTATGTAAAAATGGACAAAATATTTTTAGGCCAAAAAAGTTGACTATATAAATTTATTTGGTAACCCATTTGTAGAAATAGTTGGATAATGATTTTATTTGATTTAGGTCATGATTGATACATTGGAATGGAGTAAAATAGGAAAGAATCAACCATGGAATAAAATAAGAATGGGAATGCAATTATTGTTTTATTTCATTCCAATTATTGGTATCGGAAAAAATTGAAAATGAATGCAATAAAATTATTTTTAATAATTAAATATTTTTTAACTAAAATTCAAATAATTGCTACTCAAGAAAATATTTTTATTTTATCATTATTATAAAAATTAACTTTATTATACAACTAATTTTACTATAAATTTTTTTATTTTATTTATTAATAATAACTATTAATCTTTAAAATATAATAATAATAAAGTTAAAATAATTATTAATATTTGTTATTACCATAACTATTAACTTATTGTCTTATTTTAATTATATTAGCATTATTATTAAATAATCATGTTATTAATAAATTATAATATTAATTATTAATATTAAGACTGATAATATTATTCTTTTTATGATTATATTATGATTATTATTTTAGGTTTTTTATTTTTATAATAATAATTATTATTATTTTATAATATATTACTTTTTGAAAAATTACATTTTTGTTATGTAGTTTCCACTTTTCATTTTTGATCATGTTAAAAATAAATTTGTATTTTTAGTTTCGTAAATTGCATGTTTTTTTTCATTTTTTGTCATGTTAACGACGTGATTGCATTTTTCGTCCTGTAACTTGCATTTTTTTTTTGACTTGCTAAAGATGAATTTGCATTTTTAGTCATTTAACTTAAATATTTTTTTTTTGCCTTTTTATTGGAGTATATCAGGGATGCTGACATGAAATTTTGGAAGGAAACTTTTATATTTGTTGTGATTTTTTTAGAATATTATTTAAAAAAAACACGATAGACTTTGGTAAAAAAAATTCAAAAATAAAAAGACATGCAAGTTGCAAAACTAAAAATGCTAATTCACCTTTAACAGGAGGAACAAAACATTCAATTTACTGGACTAAATATGCAAATATACAGTTAACATGACCAAAAATGAAAAAAAAAACATATAAGTTAATAGACTAAAATGCAAATATATTTTTTTACAAGATCACAACTAGAAAATTTCACGTTACATGACAAAATATGTAATTATCAATTTATTATTATAATTGTTATAAAAATAAATGCACCTCAAATAATAATAATAATAATAATAATAATAATAATAATAATAATAATAATTACCATTATTATTAAAATTAATTAACAAACGGAAATATTTTGTACAATATAAAAATGGAGATGTCATCTAAAGTGGATGAAATTATTATTATAATGTATGAAATATATAACAGAATTTCTAATAGTATTACCATGGATATGAGAGTAACAATTTTCATTCTAATTAAGGATGACATATGAGTCGAGTTTAGGGAAGATTTCATATCTTATATCCTCATCCTCATCCTCATTTATTATATTCATCTTCATCTTCATCCTCATTTACTGGGTATTCAATTTCATCATCATCCTCATACCCGTCGGAAGATTGGACATTCATATCCTACCGAAATATCATATTATCACATATAATTATATTTTCTCAAATTTGAATTATTTCTAATAAGCTATGTATATATACTAATTGTTGAGAACAATAAATAAAAAATATAAAAATTAGCAAATTAAACATTGTAGAAAAATTGCAAAATATTAAAAATAATTTATCATAACATCATTATCCAACAAAAACAAGTAAATAACACACACACATACCAGAATTATTTAAAATTGACCTCCATCCCCAAAGTCGAAAATCCCCATACCAGATTATCAATTTATTTAATTGGATAAAAATATCATCCATACTCTCTTCCATTCGCGGTAAGATATCAGATTATTTGTCAGATTCGAAGGAATTTATCATCCCTAATTCTAATGTCCTACCAAGAATGAATGTATTTACTATATTATAATGGGTACCCCTTAGAGAGAGAATATTTGGTCATTTTTAATGGTTATCAAATTTATCTTTACCATTTTTCTATAATATATAATAATTAATTAAGGGGCAAAAAATAAATTGATCAATAAAAATTTCTCACATTCTATTCAAATTATTTCACTATATATCTATATATTATGCACATGCAAACCATGCGTTTGGTTCAGTAATATGGAATGAAAAAGGGATGTTTATTCTATCATCATCTCATTCTCTCCTATCAAGCATGACCTTAGTTTTCGGGTGTAAAATAGAATTATAAATTGTGAAAATCTGTGGTGGTTGATTATATATTTTTTATATTATTGAAATATATTTAAATAACTTAAAAATAATTTCAAACTCGAGGTTGACTTGTTATCGGCATTCAATGTGCATGTATTCCTACCATTCTAAAATATCCAATGCACGTGAGATCTCGAGCCAAAACAAAATGGATGGAAGGGGAAATTTGAAATGCGTAAGATGTATTTAATTTGCTTTCAAACATATTGAGCAAACAAAATCAGTGTGGGGCTAACATGATCGATGATGAATTAGTAATTCATTCAAACGGCAATCTTGCGTTGAACAAATAAAGCTAAGTCTGCTTTAAGCAAAGCAAAGTTCTCAGTTAATTCATTAGGTTGAATCCAGGGACGGAGCCACGTTAAAGGCTGTGGTGGGCTTCAACCCAGGCTAGAATTTAGGATTAGCGACGGTTTTACCACTTCCGTCGCTAAAATTTTTGAATCTGTTAAAAATTTTAGCCCATAGCCCACTACAAAAAACGGATGGATTAACGACGGTTTTTCTACATCCGTCGCTAAAATTACGACGGTTTTGTTCAGCGACGGTTTTGTTCTAACCGTCGCTGATTTGCGACGGATTAATAAAATCCGTCGCCGATTAAGATCGACGACGGTGTTTAGAAGAGCCGTCGCTAGTAGGGCTATCATTCAGCCCAGTCTCGGTTTAATTCCTGGCTACGTCCCTGATTGAATCTCATTTGTCATGTCTATGTACATTGTTAGAATATATTATTTTCAACTCTTAAGGGTAGATTAGTCATTTTATTCTTTTTGTGTTTACCCTAACTATATAATTAAACATATTTCTTTGTATTCTTTATTTAGTTTTATAATACTGCGACTTGAGCTTTTCGCTCACTCTCTATTTCTTCATACATATATGTGGTGTAGGCACGAGTATGACCCGGATCGTCACCTTCAAGCATAAAAAAGACATTGATGTTTCATGGGTATATTTATTTTCAGAATACATGTTTGAATCACATAAATCCTTGTTCGCTCTGATTATTTAGATCTCCTAATTTTTATTTTTATTTTCTTTAACTCTTGTGAGTGAGGACGTAAGTATACTTTATTTAGATCTCCTAATTCTTGGGTAATAGTGTCACAAAAGGTAGCGCAGAAGTAAAATCCAAGAAAGTGAAGTTTCTTGAACATGTCTCAGAGAATAAGGTACAAATACTAGCTACTTTGTCTTGGCCCCCAAGGCCATCATGTCTCAGAGAATAAGGTACAAATACTAGCTACTTTGTCTTGGCCCCCAAGGCCATCATTTCATCTGTGTGTTGGTGAACTTTAATTTTCTACACAGGCAACGAAACTTTCACCCCAAGCCCCACTGTACAGATAAATTAATTGAAGAAAATATACAAATAAAGACCCTTCAACCGATATCTGCAGAATCATTCTTGTAACTGTCGCAAGCATATGATTATCTATCATATACCCTTTAAACTTTTCAAAGTATTTAATTTATAATGCAAATGTAACATGCAAGAAGATATAAAATAATAATTCTATGATGAAGTAAAGTAGAAGATTATTTTTTACATTCTCATTAAAAACGACATAGGGCAGTATGGTCATTACCCTCATTGCAAGATTTGTTGTCGAGAAAGAAAGATGGTTCCATATATAATTCCACAGGTTGCCTTGTTTTAAGAATATGTAAACAGGAAAAAAGAGAAGAATTGAGGAAGCATCGATCATTCGTAAATACTAAAGCAAAAGTACATACAAAACAAGAAAGAAAAAAGGTTTTTAAGGATTTTGTAATGACAACACAAAAACAACAGATGTTTGAACAGACGGTTCCAATGCCGCGTCCCCAGAACTCTAGTTCCATCAACCATATCGACGGTGCTTTCCTAAATGAAGACATAGATGAAGAGATGACAAGATCAGCTTTAACCGCCTTTCGTGTTAAGGAAGAAGAGATTGAGAGGAGGAAAAACGCGGTCCGAGAGAAAATTGAGGCCCATTTAGGCCGTGTGGAGGAGGAAACGAAACGCTTGGCTGAAATTCGTGAAGTAAGTTTGATGAAGAAAACCATATATATTCACCTTCGTAATTTTTATGAGTCTGCAGTTTAATTTATTTAGTTCAAAGCTGTATTTCAACCTACTGCATACGTATTGATTCTGTAGTTTGGGATCCTCTATGTTTGTATGATAACTTATAATAGGAGCTACAAGCTTTAACCGATCCGATGAGGAAGGAAGTTGCGATTATTCGCAAGAGGATCGACTTGATTAACCGGGAGTTGAAGCCACTGGGACTTAGCTGCCAGAAGAAGGTGAAGTACTCCACAATGTTTAAACGTAAATTTAATTAGAGTGTATCACGAAAATGTGTCTTCGTCGTATAATGTAATAACATAGGAAAAGGAATACAAAGAAGCCATTGAGGCGTTCAATGAGAAGAACAGAGAAATGAGTCAGCTTATTGGCAAACTAGTTGAGGTAATTTCGTTCTTCTTGCAGAATCTTGACTTAATTTAATTTCACTGATTCGGAATCTTTATTTTCTTCATGTATCTTTGTTTGTTAGTTGGTGACTGAAAGTGAGAAACTGAGATTGAATAAATTGGAGCAGCTTAGCAAGAACATAAACTCCCTTTGCTGAGATCCAAGAATTCATCCACTGCTCACTACAACAAAAACGGCTTTCCGCAACGCGCATATGTTACATATTTATCGATTGTTCATGATTACGATTAAAAAGTATACTTGGTTTGAAATACAAATGTAACAAACTCGAATATGACATTTATTGGCTTGAAAAAATGATCCCAATACTGTGCATGCACGTCATTGATCATTACTTGCTTTTGTGTCATTCAGTACCCCAAGTATCGGCCTCAACTCGCAAGGCTCTAACTTTGCTGGCAGGTACCTTTTGCATGTAATATATTATTATTTGCATGAGTTAATAAAAAACAAACTAAACAAAAGGATATTATTTTATTATTTAATAAAAAAATTTAAAAACAATTCACAATTTTCAAATTCATAATTCTCAAACACTGACTATTTTATAAAGATAATAGACAGATCAACAACAAACTAAATAAAATAAAGTACTTCATATATATGATATATTTAAATAGAAATACAATCGATTATTAGACCCCTTACATATATATATAATATAATATATATACAAAAAAAGCATAGCATATATAATATTATTATTTTTAACATATATGCAGGGGAGACTATATTTCATACATTATATACTAAGCTCACTCCACTGAATTTGGCCCTACCAAAGAATCGAACTTGCAATTTTATCAACCTTGAGCAAGCTCCACGAGCCTTTTTACAGCTGCATTCATTTCAAATTCACAATTCCCTCTAACCTCAGTACTCAACTTATCCACATTCTTCTCCATCTGTTTTCCGTCTTCTTCCACCAACACTTTTTTTATCGCCTTCGCGATTTGTCCTCTAGTATACCTTCTCCCATCTCTCCGAACCTCAATCCCGATTCCAAGTTCGGTAACCAACCTCGAATTCATCGGCTGATCAAGTTGCACCGGAATTGTAATAACAGGTACTCGACATGTTATCGCCTCCAGAATCGAATTCCAGCCACAATGGCTCAAGAACCATCCAACACTCGAATGACTCAATATTTTAGCTTGTGGTGCCCACCCTTCAACTATCATGCCTCTATCTCCGACCCTCTTCCGAAACCCCTGTGGCAATGCCTCGTCTAGATTCATTTTTTCTCCCACGGGAAACCTAACCACCCAAATAAAAGACACCCCACTTATTTCTAAGCCTAAAGCAACTTCTTCTATCTCTTTTTTTGTTAGAAAATACTCACTTCCGAAGGATACAAACACGACGGACTTGGTAGTTTTCTCACTGAGCCAATTCAAGAACACAGAATCGTCTGGTTTTTTAACCGGTTCTTGAACAAGAAACCCAACTGGGACAACCTCTTTATTCACTAATTCAGACAAGTAATTAATGTAAGTAGCTTCAATCTGATTCGAAGAGTTTATTAGTATAAAAGAAGCCGATGACATTTCGAAGCATCTTAGAATCTCTCCTTACTCTCATTACTATTTATTATAGCATGTATAATCTCAGAATTCTCTCGGTCGGTCTCTGGAAATCTGAGTGGCTCAAATGGAAACTCCATCTCAGGATGAATGGAGTAGTGGGCTACGAACGAAAAGCATGCAGCACCACAAGGGAGAAGAACAACGGAATTTATCCCCTCTTCAGAAGCCACCTGTGGCGCCCATGGCTGCAAGAAATCATAGATTAAAATGTCCGGTTTAATGGTTTTAAGAATGTTTCGAAAATTTTCTTTGGATTCATCGAATGCAGCTTTGAGAGTTGGCATCAAATGTGTTGGTAGGTTCTTGGTAGTATGGTATTTTTTGGGAAGTTCGGTGGAAGAAAGGTGAAGATCCACGAATTCTAAAGAAGGGTCGAAGGTGAACTTTCTAAATGACTCTAGATTCACCGGAGTTGAACATAAAAACACAAGAAAATTTCTGTGAACGAGCCTCTTGGCGAGCTCCGTGAAGGGGGATATATGGCCGTGAGCTAACCATGGAAACATCAAGATTTTGTAATTTTCTTGCCTGCCCGACATTATAATTTGGATTCTGTTGAATCAAGATTCGAAGGTGTGAGAATGGTTTGATGGGCATTTGGTTTTAGCAAGATTTGCTCCTATATAATGCAGGTAGATAGTTGGAACCCGCGAGTTCTTGATGACAGTCAGACGTGTCAAATATTTCACATCAAAAGTGCAATAATTTTACTTCGTGGCGCGATTCAAATCATACGTGCATGCATTTGAAAAAAATCATACGTGCATGGATATAATATCATGACGTGTTCGGTTACAAATGCACGAAAAAATATTTAAATAATTTAGGCATGGTTCGGAAGAATGAATCATACAAATTGTTAAAAACAAAACGAAACTTGTTGGAACAACATAGAAGAATCTTTAAGAATCTTTTTAATACTGAAAGAATAAACCAAAATTTTGTTTTTAAAATAGAAAACCAAAGTTGTGCTTGTAAAGGTCTCTTGGCTCAATAATGTTACGTAAAGTGGATCTACTGGATTTAATGAAGGTCGGTGGCAGAAGAAATTTTGACCCATTTGGAAACTATTTTTACATCATTTTTTGTTTCTATAAATAGGTAATTTATCATTTCATATCAATCAACCCAAATGGAATCTTCTTAAATAAAAGATAGCAAAGAATTGTGAGGTTCTTTCGTGAGAATCAGAAAAAAATATTTTATTGGTTATACTCGAATGTCGGGTTTGTGAGAATTTGAGTGTTTTATTGTTAATACTTATAATATTTCTTCATGTTATAAAAGATTTGTGGTAGTTTCGTGGACGTAACATATATTAGATGAACCACGTAAATCTTTGTATTCTCGTTGTTTATCTTATTCTATTTTTTGGTACTATATTATCATTATGATTATCATCGTTTCGGTGTATTCCCTGACAATTGGTATCAGAGCTTTGTTGTAAAATTTCATAGAATTCTGAGTAATCTCTGTGAATTCATTATCTGAAATTCCACATCAGAAAATATTTTTAAGATTTTCTATGACGACTAGAGAAGATATGGATGGAGATGATGGATCGGGACATGGAATCAACAAGTTTTACTTTACAGATTTCACGTTCTGGAGGTTACAAATTATAGATTATCTGTATAACAAGAATTTGCATCAACCTCTATCAAGGAAAAAGTCGGACAAGATGGAGGATGATGACTCGGAGCTCCTTGACTGATAGATGTTAGGTGTAATACAATTGACCTTAACAAAAAACGTGGCACATAACGTGGCGGAGGCACAAACCACAGAGGAAATGATGTCCATTTTTCGGATATGTATAAGAACTCATCAGCAAACAACAAAGTACATCTCATGAAAATGTTATTCAACTTGAAAATGGAATAAGGTGCTTCGGTGGCTGAACCATCAACGAATTCAATACGATTGTTTCTCAGCTAACATAAGTTGAAATCAAATTTGATGATGAGATTCGTGTACTTATTCTTTTGGAGTCTTTACCAAATAATTGGGAACCGATGCAAGCAGCTATTAGCAACTCTGTTGGAAAAGGAAAGCTACAATTCAATGATGTCATATATCAAATTCTTGCGAAAGAAGTTCGCTTGATTGATTCTGGTGAAGAGACGTCATCGAGATCTACTCTAAATCTCGAGAACAAAAGAAGGGACATGAGTAGCGAAAAGAGTTCTAACCGGTTACACGATAGATCCAATTCAAGAAATGGAATAGACAAGCAACTTCAAAAAAAAAATTGAAGTGATTGAGCTATAGTCAGACTGGTCACCTAAAAAGAACTACAAATCAACAAAGAATAACGATAACTTTGTTACTGAAGAGGTACATGATGATTGGTCTCGACTCTCCGAGGTCCATCATTTGTTTGAGATCCTGGGGAAGATGACCAACTTCTCCCAAATAGCCTGATCCCCCCATCCCCCAAATAAAAAAAATGAATTGATCGATAGTAAATTTTTGAACAAATAAATAAAATTATTACAATCCATGGAAATCCCAATTGATTATTGGGTTATGGACTTGGGATCTTCGTTTTATACCACCGATAATCATGATATATTCGATAATTACATCGCAGACGATTACGAAAAAGTTTTTCTGGCTAATTGAAAGCCTTTAGAAATAGTTGGTGTGTGTGAAGTTCGGATGAAAATGTCAAATGGATGTGTTTGGAAAATCAACAAAGTCATACATGTACCAAAATTGACACGCAATCCGATCTCAGTGGGACAGATCGATGATGAAGGTCAGAATGTGACCTTTAGTGATGGTTCTGGAAAGTGATAAAGAAATCCATGATTGTTGCTTGAGGAAAGAAAATCCGAACATTTTACATGACTTCCAATTGCAAATATACATTAGCAGTTGTGGATGCTGGAGGTATTGTAGACTTGAACATATGAGTGAGAATAAAATGAAGATGATTGTATCAAACGGGAAGCTGCCGAAATTAAAGACCGTTGAACACAAGTTATGTCAAAGTTGTATATTTGGAAAGCAGCATAATGTGATCTTTTCAAAAGGCTGTACAGAACCAAAAGCAGTAAAGTTGGAACTGGTTCATATATATGTATGGAAGCCATCTCTCATGACATCACTTGGAGGCTCAAGATACTACATCATATTTATTGACGATTCGAGCAGAAAAGTTTGGCTTTCTTTTTTGAAAAATAAATATGATGTTTACGAAACCTTTAAAATGTGGAAAGTCATAGTTGAGAATGAGACCAACTTGAAAGTGGGACCATTTCATCAAATCAGTACTGGAAGATTGAGTCTTGATGCTTGAGAATATTTTTGGAAGTAAGAAGCCAGTTGACATGCTCACGAAGGTTGTAATCATTGACACGTTAGACTGCAAGTATAAATGGAGAGATATAAGCTGCTGCATTGATGAGTGTGAAAATATGATTGTAATCAAGTCTTCAAGTGAGATAAATGTTAGGTAAGGTGGGGTCAAATGGATTTAATGAAAGTATGTGGCAGAAGAAATTTTGACATGTCGGAAACGCGTTTTCACATCATGTTTGCACATATAAATAGCTAGCTTACCACTTCATTTCAATCATCCCAAATCGAACAATTTCAAAGCTACTTAAATAAGAGACACCAAAATGTTGTGAGATTCTCTTGTGAGAATAAGGGAAAATATTCTCGGTTATACTCGAGGGTTGGGAATGTGAGTGTTTTCTTGTAATATTTATTCATGTTATAAAAAAATTATAGTAGTTCCGTGAATGTAGCCTATATTGGGTGAACCACATAAATATTTATGTTCTTGTCGATTATAATTTATTCGGTTGCTATCTGAATTTGTTTATTTTTAGTCTATTATTACCTATCAAAATGGATTAAAGTAGAGACAAATTCGGGCTTGAACTTACTGTCCAAAGAGAACTCTACAAATCCTTTTAAACAATTACGTTTTTTGTAAACTAAACCAGGAAGCACTTGTGTGCTCTTTAGGGTTCAGAAAAATATCGATGAAAATGTGTCATTAATGTTAAATTTAGGAACTATAGTTTAATCTTTGTTTCCCGATGCAAAGCGAAAATGTGTCATTAATGTCTAAATTAATAAATTTAGGAACTATAGTTTAATCTCTCTTTTCCCGATGCAAAGCTAGATTTTATTAGATTAAAAACTACGTCAAAATTCGAATATATTTTTAAAATAATTCGCAATATTCAAAATGAGAAGCTCGGCTTAATGACAATGAATTTTTTATTTTTAACAATGAATTTTTATTTTGTCTTCTAACTGGCTGTTTGCACAATATTTGGTGTTGCGGGCGTGCCAGGTGCGAAAATGCACCGATTTGTGTGAAAATGATAAAATCTAACTTCTAAATATTCAAGCGACGTGAATTCTAAATTCGACCGTCAGTTATAGTCTCCTAAAACAAATGCAATGCCAAAAATAAAGAAAACTATTGGAAATTGATGCAAATAAATCCCTGACATGATTTTGAATTTACAAAACTGTAGGAATTCATTAATGACATGAAAAATATAATAAATTGTTGCTGAAATCTAGAATGAGAAGACGTAAAATGCTAGAAATATACTGAAACGCTTGAAACTAATGCTTGAAGATTGAAAATTTTGCAGAGAGTATTTTTGCAGATTTGTCTGTAGAGTTGTCTGTGTGTCGTAGAGTTCTTTCTGTTTGCCGATGTCCTCTTTTTCTTCTGCAAACTGTGCGGTTCCTCCCACTCCCCCATGAGCCACGTTCTTCCGCCCACCATTCCACGATCTCCCTCTATTTGCAACGCTTTGTGATCGGTTTGAATCGATGAGAATTAATCTGATACACTTGATGGGCCTATATAATTTGATTGGGCCTCCCTAATTTCATTTGAGCTTTTATAATTAAATCGGGCTTTCATAATATAATTATTTTTAGCCCAAACAATTGCTTCCCGCAAGCATTGGCCCGTGGGCCAAAATGCTTGTATGTAGCCACATTTAATTTGTTCATTTGGAACGGCCTGCAAGAATTTATTGTGAAGTGGGCTAGTAAAATTGGGCCAAGCCCAATTCTCCGTTGGATTTCTTCACGCCCAATTTCATCTCAGATTCAAATTCCCAATACTCGGCTCTGTCTCTTCTTCCCGCTTGGCGCTGTTGCTCATCACTCCCCGCTGCCGCCGGAGAATTATTTTTCTTTGAACCTGTTCGCCCCTCATTTGCCATCGTTTCCCCCACGCCGTTGTTGCCAAAGATTTAACGATGGCTCAAGGATCTTCTCCGGCGCGTCCATCTGAACCGAGCGATGTGAACGCCTCTTCTGTTTCGGCTGCCGCTTCTGCCTCACCGTCCGCCGCGTTTGCTGGTCCTGCCACGGTTGCTGAGGGTTTATCATTGGTTCGAAGTTCTTCTCCGTCGCCACTCCCTGATTCCAGCGCCGCAGGTTTGTCTCCTTCTCAAGCCAATTTCTCCGCCCAAATTATAGTTGCTATCGATGGGTTGCTGTTGAGAAAATATTGCTGTGTTGATGGGTGGAATCGATCGCGTTGAACCAAATTCAGTAGTTGACGGAGGCTTCGACGGAAGATCCACGGCAACCACCGTCGAGTCAACCATTTTCCTCTGCATTTCGTGTATAAGAGCACCAGTAGCCTCTGGACCATAGAACGCCTTGTCTGGTTCATCTAAGGCAAAAACTCCCATCTTTGGCAAGTAGACACGAACCTTTGATGATGACTTGTTTAACTTCTTTGCTTTGAAGGCTGCAAATTTCACATTCTCATAAATTGTAGTTTGCATAAGTGTAACCTGTTCATTGTGTTCGTAAATATTTCTCTGTTGAAAATTTGAAGGTACGGTGGCTCTGGGTCCAAGGTTCACCATATCTAAGGCACCAACCCTTAGAACCAAGGGTATCTTCTTATCTAATATGGCATCAAAACGTGAACTGTCACATGCCATGTTTCCTCCTACAGTGTAATCAGCTACCTCGGTTGTGGTGATATCCAAAACACCCTGTATAAGTCCGGCTTTGACAAGATCTTCCATAGCCCTTCCTCCTGATGTAGGCTTCTCATTATCAGTGGCTGATTCTTCGGAAAGTTTTAGCTGTCCCATCACCATTCCAACAAAAGCAGCAACGACATTAGATAACACCGATCTACTCATATTGTTAATGCCACAAACATCCACCACTGATGGAAATAACACCAAATCAGATGTTCCAACATATGGTTCAGTATTGCCACTGGCCTCAATTGATACAATCAACTTTGGGATTCCAATGGGAAAAGATGGAAAACCAGAGGAAATTAAAGATGTCCCTCCACTGCCACCAAGCCCGATAACTCCAGCAAGAATGTCATCACTTTGAACATTGCTGAGGAAAGCCTCGAGAGCTTTGTTCATGACAACAGTAGCTTTGCCTCTATCATCTGGGAGCAGGGTACTGGACTTTTCCCCGTCTGCTGCAGAGCAGGAGAGGACATCATTTCTCGACACAAACTTGAAATCCCCACAGGTTTTAACATCTTTTGAGCTGGTGGACACATCAACTACAGCCACCGACACCTATATTGCATGTTTGCCCTCTGTAGCTTCCATTTCTCCTTGTATTTGGAATTATCATGGCCATTTTTATTGATCTGAAGGACCTTTGGGGGCCCAGGAGACCAAGAAAGTTCATTCTGCATGCATTCTTCATTCCGGTGCCATTTCCACCGGCGGTGAAAAGAATAGGTATGTAGTCTCTTGTTGTATATGCGGTTCGCATGTTTGCTCTTCACAGGTTTTGAGATTGGCCATGGGTTGGCCTCAGTTTTCTGGTGTATTGGACGCTTAAGCATTAGTGTCATTTGGGGTATCTTGCAACACAGGTACTTCTCAACTCTAATGTGCCCTTACGTGCCCTTACATGTTGCATCCACTCAAGACGACTCCCTTATCCCTATCATTATGCATTGCACTTCAGTCGGATCCCTTTCCCACATACACGTATATGCATCTGCACTTCAGTCGGATCCCTTTCCCACATACACGTATATGCATTTGCACTTCAGTCGGACCCCTTTCCCGCATACACGTTTACTTACTGTTCTTGCATGCGGTGACTCCGCTTTTGTGATTTGTTGACTCTTGATTTTGTGTTGTGGTTGTTGGGTGATGGATGTGGAATGAGGGTGGGGTATGTGAGGTTGTGTATTGGAGGTTGGGAAGGAGTTTCTGTTCGTTCTTAATCCATTTAACCCAACTCATTTCAATAGCTTCAATCAAAACCATAGGTTGGCTTAAAACTCCCCGCTCGCGATTATTTCTTCCCCTGATCTCTTATCAAAACAAAATGAATTCAATATGATAAAAGTGGCCTCCTGGCCAACTTGAATTGATCATCTTTATTTTTAAACCATAACGAATATTTACACTAGTGGCCCTAAGGCCTACTTCAAACAAAATCCCACAACATGAAGCTAAAAACATGCAAAAATGGCTGATTAGCCTATTTTTCTTCCAAAGTCAACTTCTAGTTCATCTTGGGGTTTGCATATTGCCTTTGTTATCTTCAGTTCTTCCTTTATTACTCATTGCCCGCCAGGTGAGCTCAACTCCCCGCTCGCCTTTCCTGTCATATTCTAAGTGGCCTCAAGGCCTACTTCATGAGTTTGTCACTGCACATGCAAACAACCAATTTATAATGGCGGTATGGTATATTTCTCCATGATTTTTGGTACCATAAAAACATTGAAAATAAGTGGCCATAAGGCCGACTCCCTAATGAAACAAATGGCCTTCAAAATAATGAATGAAAGTGGCTTACTGTGCCACTCTCTCCGATCAATTTTATTGTTGAATCATAAACAACATATATTTATTTCAGTGGCCCTAAGGCCTACATCACGTTACATCTTGAAATAAGGAACTTAATGTATACAAAAGTGGCCCCGAAGGCCAACTCCCCACTGAAGAAAACCAACTCCCCACTGAAGATCAGCCTCTCTACTTGCTTTTATTTCCTCACCTGACTCCCTAATGAAACAAGATACCTCCAAAATGATGAAAGTGGTCTGCTGGACGATTTCATTTTATCAGTTTCTTTATTGAATCATAAACGATGGATATTTACATCAGTGGCCCCGAGGCTCACATCATATGACGTCTCGAAATAACGAACTACACGTATACAAAAGTGGCCAGTAAGCCTACTCTTATATTAAAGCAAAACTTCCATACTCTTCTGTTGTTTGCACAGTGTTCTCGTTCTGCTCTTTTATTTCTTCATTTATCGTTGTTGTCTCGTTTGGTGAGCTTTAACTCCTCATTCTCCGGAACTCTTTCCAGCCATGTTTTGGTGGTATGAAATCTCATCCCATGTAATTTCCTTCCAACCAGAATGAAAGCTACTAAGAACTCGGATTTTAATTATTCGAAACAATGCCAAAGTGGCCTCAAATGCCAACTCCCCGCTGGATATTAGCCTTTCTGTTCTCTTTACTCACTCCCTTAACAAGCTGATCAAATCTTGCTTAATTCCTTCTTCCAGCAATGTGCTCACATATACCATCTTAGGATCATCAAATTCTCTTAAGTTGATCTCTTCCAACGGGTCTTGCACTTCGTGTTGGCCATCTTCCATTTGAGATGGCGCCATCAACAATTCATCAACTTGGAGTTCATCCTCCTCGTATTCCTCTTCGTGGACAACCTCGGTTCCATAGGTGTCCCATGCTTCCTCTCCCACTACTTTGTCCAGTACTTGCTGCACATGCGCCTTCCATATAGAGGTTGCAGCTACCTCTCTTTCTTTCTGTTTCAAATCAACCATCAATCTCCTCAATCAGCGGCTGAATTATCGGCCTAGACGGCACGATAACAGTAGGTTTGAGGATTCTTTCCAACACCGAGCTTGGAGTTGGTGTTTGCATGTACAACGGATTTTCTTTCTTGCTGTTGCTACGAATTTTGATAGGCCCAAAATCCCCATTGTAATATCTGGCCTCCACTGCACTTGCAATTGTTTGAAAGGGCTGTCCATCCGCTTCTACGACCTCCACGTCATCCCCTTTCCAAAATAACAAAAGCTGGTGCATTGAGGATGGTATGCACTGGTTTGCATGGATCCAATCTCTGCCTAACAACGCTTGGAAGTTGGCGGAGGAGTTTACCACGAAAAATGCACATAAAGATGACATACTCCCCACAGAAACATCAGCGGGGAATACCCCAATGGTTTTGGTAGTTTCCCCTGTAAATGCAGCAACCGAAACTTCCGAAGGAATCAAGTCTTCTTCATTTTTGCCGAGACTTTTCAACATTCTTACCGGAAGAACATTCACAGCTGAGCCATTGTCAATAAAGACCCTAGACACTGGTTTCCCATTGACATGGGCCTTGATGTACAATGGCCTGATGTGCTTGGTCATTGCCGGTGTAGGCTTCTCAAGTATCACCTGTTGGGGCTTATTTGGGTGGCCCTGCTTGATAATCACTCTTGAACTCCCTTCAGGGAGTTTATTTGCATGCTCTTTCTTTTGCACTGATTCTTGGGACATCAACTCCCCATCCTCTTCTTCCATCATCTTAAATTTCTCTGGTAGTATCACCACTCCAGTGGCACAATCCACAATGATGTGAAACTCTCCAACACAAAAATTAATTGTTTTTCTTGCTTGATCATCCTCTTCGCTTAACAAATCATCATCATCTTCCACAAATTTATCCTCAGTAGCCGTCTCTTTTGAGTCCTAGTTGGTGGCCTAGGGAACTTTTTGTGTTGGGTCACTCTCCAAGACTCACTGAACTCCCCTCTAGCTGGAAGGACATATCTGGGCCTTGCTCTCCTATTCTCAAACATTTTTCTGTTTGAGATTTCATATGCACGACGCTCTCTGCCTTGATCACCTGATACTTTCCTGGTTTCCACCCTTCGTGACTTAACTTCATATGTATTTCTCGTGTCCGACCTTTGGTGCTGATCACGAAATGATTCTCCTCTGAA
This sequence comes from Primulina eburnea, assembly GCF_022965805.1. Taxonomy (NCBI): domain Eukaryota; kingdom Viridiplantae; phylum Streptophyta; class Magnoliopsida; order Lamiales; family Gesneriaceae; genus Primulina; species Primulina eburnea. The sequence continues at coordinate 27,958,728 of NC_133113.1, forward strand.
CTTTTGATTCTCACGTACTGGTCTTTCAAGGAAGTGTTGGTTCCTCGGCCTATAGGCCGCGGATTCACCAACATTTCTGGGGAAACGCTGTTGAACTGTTCGTATTTGATCGGCATTATGTCTTCCATGAGCTTCAAACAATTGACCCTTTGGAATCCAGTATTTCTTGATTACTCGGTCTTTTACTGTAAAGGATCGGCTTCTTTTCTCATTGAGAAGATCTCTCAAATCTGTCACATTCACATTGACCAAAGCCACAGGGGGAAAAAGATCATCATCCACCGCCATAGACTCCTGTTTGTTAGGGAACTTCACTACTCCCTTGTTAATTCTGTCTTGCAAGATGTTTTTGAACGCCCAACAAGACTTTGTAGCATGATTGTAGGAGTTGTGGTACTTACAATACTCTCGTCCCTTCAACTCTTCAGTGGGTGGAATCCTATGATCAGGTGGGAATGTGATGAATTTTTCTTTTACCAAGAAATCAAAAACTTTCTCGGTCTTTGACACATCAAATGTATATTGCATGTCTTTGGGGAGTTGGGAGTTGTTCTTCTTTTCAGGTTCTGCTGGCTTCTTTTTTAGTTGGGGAACTGTGCAAGAACCAGCTGATCGAATCTTTGCCAATGACATATCTTCCACCTCCTGATAATAAGACCCCATAGCAGTTTTTTTCTTATAAGACTCTTCCCGCAGTAGTTCTTCATATTCAGCCACTTTGGCAGCTAGCTCAAAGAAATCCCTGAACTCCATGCCTTGAAATTTCTTCCTTAATTCAAAATCCAGCCCCTTTTGTGCCATCTTCACGAACTCGGTTTCAGGTAGGAACACCTTGCATCTATTCTTCATCTTCTTGAATCTGTCTATGAAATATTCCACAGACTCCCCTTTCTTTTGAGTGACCCTGGATAAGTCGGCAATGCACACTTCTGTCTCTGTTCTATAAAATTGGATGTGAAATTGTCTTTCCATCTCATGCCAAGTCATCACTGAATTTCTGGGGAGTGAGGCATACCAAGCGAATGCAGTCCCAGTGAGGGAATTCGGGAATAGCCGCAACTTTAGATTGTTGAAGTTCTCCAAGTTGGCTAATTCCCCGCACTGTATGGTGAATCTGGCTATATGTTCCATGCTCGATTGGCCGTCCTCCCCACCGAACAGGCTGAAATCATGAACTCTATAACCCCTTGGATATGGGTTATTCACGTCTATGTGTTCTGGATAGGGCTTGTGGAATTCTGGGCGGCCTATCTGCCTCAAGGCCGGCCCATATAGCTCTTGAACAGCCTCTCTCACCATTTCTGGATCAACCACGTGAATGTTCCGAGCTGGGAGTGAGTGATGGTAGTGATTTGCCCCCCGAGCTTGAAACCCTGCATTTAAACCAATATTACCTCCTGGGAAGCCCCCATCCATTCCTTGATAATCCATGTGCGATATGTCATCATAAGCTTCTGGTTGGTATAGAGGATTCGTCACGCTATACACTTGAGTTTTCTTTGAGCTCCCCACTCCATGAGAATGTGGATATGGCTGAGCCCTCCCTCCTAAGGTTTCTTCTCTCTTGTGAGGTGGTGTATACCTTCTTTCTGGCTGATTCGGAAGAGTGAACTCCGGGCGGCGAGGATCGCCAGCCCTTGAGTTTCCAACTCCCTGGTCGAATTCATGGACTTGGTCGCTTCCCTGACCAGTCTCTTTAACGGTGGTATTTTGCTCCCCTCTGGTAGATTGATTCGGTCTACTCAGTAGAGTCTTCAAACAGTCGGCCATTGCCTTGGACAGGGCCAGTGATATTTCCTCAATCTTTATAGCAGTTAACTCTTCCATCACCTTGTTTGAAACTTGATCGTATGTAGTAGGAATCTGCAGATCTACTTCTTCAGCATGTGGTTCAACAGTAGGTTGCTCTGGCTGTGGAACCTGAGTTCCCTCTTGATTAGCCAGAGACTCTCCACTCTCCTGGTTGACGTTTTCTTTTCTCCTTGGCGCCATAGTGTGTGTCCCATTGGGCGTGCCAAAAATATGTTTGCACAATATTTGGTGTTGCGGGCGTGCCAGGTGCGAAAATGCACCGATTTGTGTGAAAATGATAAAATCTAACTTCTAAATATTCAAGCGACGTGAATTCTAAATTCGACCGTCAGTTATAGTCTCCTAAAACAAATGCAATGCCAAAAATAAAGAAAACTATTGGAAATTGATGCAAATAAATCTCTGACATGATTTTGAATTTACAAAACTGTAGGAATTCATTAATGACATGAAAAATATAATAAATTGTTGCTGAAATCTAGAATGAGAAGACGTAAAATGCTAGAAATATACTGAAACGCTTGAAACTAATGCTTGAAGATTGAAAATTTTGCAGAGAGTATTTTTGCAGATTTGTCTGTAGAGTTGTCTGTGTGTCGTAGAGTTCTTTCTGTTTGCCGATGTCCTCTTTTTCTTCTGCAAACTGTGCGGTTCCTCCCACTCCCCCATGAGCCACGTTCTTCCGCCCACCATTCCACGATCTCCCTCTATTTGCAACGCTTTGTGATCGGTTTGAATCGATGAGAATTAATCTGATACACTTGATGGGCCTATATAATTTGATTGGGCCTCCCTAATTTCATTTGAGCTTTTATATTAAATCGGGCTTTCATAATATAATTATTTTTAGCCCAAACACTGGCATATATATTTTTTTTCAATTTCAATTCTGTTAACGATGAATTTGTATTTGAGTAATGTAACTTTCTCAAAATATTATGAATTTGAGTTATCTATAAAAAATTTCAAGAGTCGAGTGACATTGACTTTAAAATGGATCTAATCCAAATTTTATACATCCCGGCTTTATTTTTCGACTATGATTTTGAAGTCCACAAAGAACTGTAATTTTATAAAATAATAGAATAAAATAATTGAATGAAGTATGATTAATTATTAATGCTCCCGTAAAATATCAGCATCGCAAATTTTATCGAAGCATTTCATGACGCAACGACACTAAGCCCACCTCTAATAACTAATACTTGATGCCCATTTGATAAGACGGAAAGATTCACATCTTGGATCCGCCCAATTTTTTGGATCCTTTCGAGGCCCATTTACGTTTACTCCATCATTGGTTTCTTCGCAGCAGCGGCACAAAAATTTGAAACTGGAACTGCATACACGGATTCGAAAATGGATCTAGATCCCGGTAAAGGCGAGAATTTAACTCCAAACAGGAATTCGAAACTGAGGATCTCGCTTCCCACTTTCCGAGCTAAATTATCAACGCTGACTCCATGCAGGTACAGCCTTTTTCGATGTGTATAAATTCCCACATCTTTTGCGAGACTGGATAGATCGACCAGAAAAAATTTCTTATGTTTGGCCCTATGAATAGAATTAGTTGGACTGGTTTCCAGTAGTCTTTTTGAATAATCAAAGTGAAGTATCCTATCCCCCCTTCATATTTGGTGTCCTTTCGGTTTTTGAGAAAGTATGAGTTTTGGGAGATTTATAATAATGTTCGTCGGTTTGTTTTGTGTTTCGTTCATGAATGCTGTCAATTAGTCTATTCTGATGCATAATCCAAGCGGATGATTTCCGTATTTAATTACTGGCTACTAATTTTGTGAAACGAATGCTTAGGAAAAGAAAAGTAGCTGGAGCTATGTAATTTATCGATGCAATATTTATACACATATTTTGCACTACTTACCGCTACTCATGTTGAGGCGATTTCAGATATTTAAGCTGAATAATATCTACTTTTGGAACACTTGAATGTGATATAATACATTTGACGAGTTATATCCTCAATTTCATTATTTGGCCCACTTTGCCTACAAAACTCAAGTTCATTAAACACACTTAAAAAACCTGGAAGTAGAAATCACCTTCGTTCGAAAGAAACACGTACTATCTCGTTTTTTCTATTTGAACTCTCCAACTTTCACATTATACACGTGATTGTTTACTGATTTGAGCATCGGAGTATCTACGTTAAGCAACCTTGATGCATTTAACGTTTGTTTGTGGCGCAAGTGACGACCCACAAAATTCACTACTAACTGGTCTAGAGCAACAAGGATCCATCTGCATCACTCACCTACGTCAATCGTCCACGCCATTCGTCTATGCTGCGACTATCAGCACCCGTTTACGAGCCCATCGGAGTACCGATTTAGGATTACTTGGATCTTTTAACAAGCACGTAGAAGATACAACGATATTATTTCATACATGGAAGGGTGAGTATTTCATCCCTATACTGAATCAGGGGAAAGTATACGGAGGAAGCTATTTCACACATTAGCCTACTCCACTGGATTTGGCCCTGCCAAAGAACTAAAATTGCCACTCTATCCACCTTTTGCAAGCTGCACAAGCCTTGATACAGTTGTATTCATTTCATCATCACGGTTCCCTCTGACCTCACTACTCAACTTATCCACATTCCTTGCCATCTGTTTTCCGTCTTCTTCCACAACTACTTTCTTGATTGCATTGGCGATCTCTTCTCTAGAAAACTCCTCCCCATCTCTCCGAACCTCAATCCCGATCTCAAGTTCGGCGACCAACCTCGAATTCATCGGCTGATCAAGTTGCTTTGGCATGGCAATAACAGGTACTCGACACGTTACCGCCTCCAGAATCGAATTCCAACCACAATGACTCAGGAAGCCTCCTACACTCGAATGCATCAAAATTTTAGCTTGTGGTGCCCACCCTTCAACTATCATGCCTCTATCTCCAACTCTATTTTGAAACCCCTGTGGCAATGCATCATCCAGGTCCACTTTTTCTCCCACGGGAAACCTAACAACCCAAATAAAAGACACTCCACTTATTTCCAACCCTAGAGCAACCTCTTCTGTCTCTTCTTTTGTCAGAAAATACTCACTTCCGAAGGAGACAAACACCACGGACTTGGTATTTTTCTTACTTAGCCAATCCAAGAAGACGGAATCGTCGGATTTTGCAACGGGTTCTTGAATAAGAAACCCAACTGGGACAACCTCTTTTTTCACTTGTTCCGACAAGTAACTAATGTATTTACCTTCGATCTTATTCGAAGAGTTTATCATTATAAATGAAGTCGATGGCCATCCAAAGTATCTTAGGAATTCAACCTTACTGTCATCACTATTTGTTCCAGTATTTATAATCTCCGATTTCTCTTGCTCAGTCTCTGAAAATCTGAGTGACTCAAAAGGGAACTCCATATCAGGTTGAATGGTATAGTGGAATCTGCAAGAAGTAGATGCTGCACCACAAGGGTAGAAAATAATGGAACTTATTCCCTCTTCAGAAGCCATCTCTGATGCCCATGGATGCATGAAGTCATATACTAAAATGTCCGGTTTGATGGTTTTAAGAATGTTTCGAAAAGTTTCTTTGGATTCAATTATTGCAGTTTTGAGGGTTGACATCAAATGGGTTGGCAGGTTCTTGGTAGTATGGTATTTTTCGGGAAGTTCTGTGGAAGAAACGTGAAGATCCACGAATTCTAATGAAGGGTCGTTGATGGACTTTCTAAAAGGCTCTAAATTCACCGGAGTCGAACAAAAAAATACATGAAAATTTCTGTGAATGAGCCTCTTGGCCAGCTCTGCGAAGGGGGATATATGGCCGTGAGCTAACCATGGAAACAAAAAGATTTTGTAACGCTGCTGCTCACACGACATGATGATTGGTTTTCTCTTCGGTCAAAAATACGGAGTAAGGACTTTTTTTTTTGTATGAATAAGGTTTTATGTGATTTCGATACCGTAAGATTTGGGTATTTATGGAAGATGGGGAAGTTGGAACCAGTGTGTTCTTTGATGATCCACTGTGCTAGACGTGTCAATTACACGTCAAAATTACACTGTTTACTTCGTGACACGATTCAAATTATTTGAAACGGAAACCCTTGGAATTTTATTTCATTGTTATAATAATACGTACATGTATGATATTAAGGCATGTGTCCGGTTCAAATACACGAACAACCAATTTATATGGTCAGGGAGCTTGAATCATACAAATTATCATCATTCAGAAAAACTTTATAATTTGTTCAAACTAACTATAAAGAATCTCTATAAGACATTTTTTTATCATATATATAAATACCTGATGAAGTTTTCACTATGTTATTGATATCCCATATGCGGTCGTGAAAATGGGCTAAATTATAGAACAAATTTAAAATTTACGAACATATGTTTAGAACAAAGGAGGCAACCTTTCCGGTCGTGAGCTTATTGTCCAAAGTGAACTAAATATTGTTTTTTCCCCCTAAAAATTATCTATTTTTCAGAAGTTACTGTTCTAGAGAGACATTAAATGTTATCGTAAATATGACGAAAGCATGTCATTAATTTATTTATACGAATAAATGTAGGAAATAGAATTCAAACTTTATTTCTGATGCAATCTCGGTTTGATTTGATTAAAATTTATTTCAGATTTTAAATATCATTTTCAATATATCAAGTTGACTAAGATAACAATACTGGGAGATCCTAATTTCTGTGTCACGGCCCAGTCTGGTAAAAGAAAAGTTTTCGAAGGCCCGTTTACCTGTTCTCCATCTTCCTTTCAATTCACAGTCCTCGCCGGGTTCTTCTGCTGCAACGGAGCGAGTGCACAACAATGGAAACTGGAACTACGTACACAGAGCCGAAAATGGATCTAGATCCGGATACAGCCGAGATTTTTACTCCTAAATCGATTTCGAAACCGAAAATAGTGGTGATAATGGGAGCGTCGGGATCAGGAAAATCCAAGCTTGCCATAGATCTTGCTTCCCACTTCCCCATCGAAATTATCAACGCTGACTCCATGCAGGTACCACCTTTTTCGATGTTTATGAGTTCCCACGTCTTTTGTGATCGATTATTTTGCAGGACTGGATAGACCCGAAAGAAATTATAAAATTTTCTTATGTTTTCTTTTGAAAAATCCAAATTTGTCTCCGCTAGCTTTGGTGTACTGAAAACCAGTCTAACTAATTATATTCGTAGGTTTATCAAGGGTTGGATGTTCTTACTAATAAGGTTCCGGTGCAAGAGCGGAAAGGTTATTACTTTCTTTCCTTGATGCATTTCGCTTATATTAGCTTTTTGTGATGATTGAGAGGCTTAAGTTGGTTTTTTGGTGTTATGGTTGCTAATATGTTCCTCCTTTTGGGCAGGAGTGCCGCATCATCTGCTTGGGACTATCAGTCCAGATATTGAATTCACCGCTAAAGATTTTCGGGAACATGCTATTCCGGTTAGATGAATTCATTGTTTGTTTTAGTGATGATGTTCTATCCTTTTCTAAAAAAAATATCTTTTTTGCTTCATGTTTTCCTGTGAGAATATCTGTGAAGGTGGTTTGGTTGGCTCGTCTGGTGGGCTGCTTCCATATTTACTTCTGCTAATTTTAAAACAAACACGTTGGAAAGAAAAGTGGCCAGAGCTTCCCGAATGTTTGTTTGAGCATGATTTGTCCGTGCAATATTTCCTTTATAGATATTTTGTGCTACTTAACGCTACTCCTCTATGAGCTATATTTTATATTGGTAAAGTTACAATCTGTGTAAGCATAGATTTGTTCTTTTCGATGTCTTGTTCTCATCTTTTGGCATTTGATTTGATTTTAGCTCATTGATGAGATATGGTCACGCAATTGCTTGCCTGTTATAGTGGGTGGAACAAATTACTATATCCAGGTTAGTTGCTATATAATACATATCTTTCGTAACTTATACTATTTCATTTGTCATCACCTTTGAATATTCTGGACCATTTCATATTTAGTTATTTAAATATTTGTTTCTAATCAGATAATTACTTCGTTTATCTTCAGGCTCTTGTGAGCCAGTACTTGTTAAACGATTTTGCAGATGACCTGGAAGCAAATTGCTCACTGGATCTTCCAGGTTCGCTATACATTTTTGCTGCTATAGTTAATATAACTTTATGAGCTAGACTTTCACGTTTTGATTAGTATTACAAACCGGTACCCAGGGAATCAACTGCGAGAATAACAGTGTCCTGCTTTTTGTAGGAGATAACAAAAAACTAGATTGTGAGCTTGAACCCATAAGTGCAGCTTGTGATTATACTCACAGCCGTCTTAAAATCCTTGACCCGGTTGCATCAAACAGAATCCATCCAAATGATCACAGGAAGGTGAGAATATTTTATAATCATATACTGGTATATGAGGTTGGATTTTTGGCCTGCGATATTACGTATTTGTACTTTGTGTGTCTCAAAAAATTAACACCATAAATTATTATTATTAGCATAAATGAGTTTGTGCTTGAACTTTGATGTAGACCAACATTGACATATGACGGTCATGGCATATGATTGATTAGATAATTGGAATAGTCCTTTCTCCTAAACATTTTCTCCTTTTCTTATTATATTATTTTATAATTTGTTGATCAACAGTTTGAGTGGGAACCGAACTTGTAATTTTGTTAGGTTTTCTTGACCGAGCAGTTTATATAGGTTCATATAATTTCTGCTTTAACTTTCTGTCAAATTTTGACATGTCTTCTCTCCACTTGTTGATGACTAGAAAACCATGGTTTTATGTTAATTGTCACATTTTCCCAGCTTCGTATTTACCTTAACTTTTCATTCAGAATTCAAGGATGATGTGGTCTAACTTGAACTGTAACTGCGGAAATATGATTTAGTATATGTATATGCTTTCCCTATCACAATCATGGCATCTATGAAGAAAGTAATTTGGTCAAGCTATGGTAGATTATATTGCCTGCGTCCTTTTCTATTTTTTATTTTGGTTCTTGATATTTTTTCTTGACAATCACAGATCAGGCAATACCTAAATTTATATGAACGTTGGGGTGTACTCCCAAGCAAGCTTTTCCAGGGCAACACCATGGAGGTTTGTTATACTGCTTGGCTTCTCTGCAACATCATAGTACCTTCATATTGAGTACTGGAATGGTTTATCTGTTACGAAATAATAATGCAGATTGTTGAAAATTGTCTTTTGAGGAAAATATGCAGCTTTGAAATTTCAATTATAAACAAGATCGCAATCGCACCAAATTATTAATTTTGTTTTACGGTTAGGGTACCAGTTCCTGCAAGTCAAATGAGTACATTTCAATTGTTATTGCTTGGATGAGCTTTCTAGGATCCAAATTTTACGAAGAGCTCTTTTGAATAAAGCTACTTCGGCTCTTAATGGACTGTGATATAATCTTTGATTAATCATCGTCATTACAAATTTGGCAGGGCAGAACTGGGGTCGAGTTGATAATTTAAGATATAATTGTTGTTTTATATGCGTGGATGCATCTCTGCAAGCATTGGATCAATATGTAAATCAAAGAGTCGATCACATGATTGAAGTGGGTCTAGTTGAAGAAGTTTGTGACATTCACAAGTCAGATTCGGATTATACTCGAGGTCTACGACAGGCAATTGGTGTCCGAGAATTCGAGGATTTTCTTAGATATCGGAACTCTGATTGTCAAAAGACTCTCCTGTATCCTAAGATTCATAAAGACAATTTGTGTAAGTCTATCAACTCCTCCTGTGGAGACCAATCTAATTTTATGTTAAAAGAAGCTATTGACAAAGTGAAATTGAACACCAGAAGACTTGTTCGTCGTCAGGTAAGTTAACTATTGATATATTTGGTTTATTTCTGAATAACATGCCACAATCTACTGTCACGCTATATCCTCGGTGCAAACTTGAGTTCTTTTCACAGAAGAGAAGGCTAAATCAACTTCAAATGCTTTTTGGATGGAAGATACATTATCTCGATGTCACAAGTTGTATATCAAGTAAGTCCTTCTCTTTCTCGCGGACTGACTTGATGAATACATTACTTAGAAATTATGCATGAGTTTGAATGGAGGTGACCATTTTTTAGGTTCTTTGAACGATTCATGGGTGGTTAATGTGGTTGAACCATCTCTTAGAATTATTGAATCTTTCCTTGAAAGCATTGCTAGTTCAGACGATGCAGGACAAGGTTGTGAAGGAACAGTTAATCTGCCTCATAGAGACCTTTGGACTCGATACGTTTGTCAGGTTAGTTAAAGTGCACTATGACTGCGTCCGAGTAAAAAGGCTTATTTAGAGAATGAAAAAACATTTTAGATTTAACAGAGATGTTTGGTTTGCTATTTTTATTTTGGGAAGTACTTGAAAAAGCAGAAATCACCGAGCCAAAGCATATTGTTTTTACTACTACTACCAGTACTTCAAATTCACCTGGAAAAAATAATGTTGTCTTTTTTGACAATCATATATTAAACATGAGACTCTTGTTTCGTTTTGCTTGAAAAATATATTTAAAAACCTTGGTTATACAATACTTTATGAATGGATGAGTTTTTCCGAATTAAAACTCACCTTGCATCACCAACCCCGAAAAAGATCTTTTCATCTATTATTTTTATGTAACTGTTGGTGATAATATTTCGGTGTATGGCCATCACCCGTGGCTCGGTTTCTTGTTAGGCATGTGGGAATAAGGAGCTTCGAGGTACCCACGAATGGGAACAGCATAGACAAGGGAAGGGGCATCGAAAACGAGTGTCTCGGCTGAGGATGTCCTCCGTAGATTTGCCAAAAAGATAGAGCTTGTTCTAACCTTGTTTTGCTGCTGCTTTTTTACTTTTCACCAACTTTTATTGTCGAACTTAGTTTGTTTTGACAGCGTGTATGTTTTCTCTCACGAGCTAGCACTTGTAATGGGATACAACATATGGCATTCATCTCAAATTTAAAATTTAACACCAGCCCAAAAATTGAATACTCAGCGTGTGTATTACTAAAATGCGTAAAACGTTCTTAATCCATTTATTACTAAAATTGTTTCCTTATGATAAAATTTTAATAAGTTATAATTTAAAAAAATCACTGAAAGTTAAACTACTTGGAAGGATAACTGGAGTTGAAATTACAAGAACTCTGAGAAGTTTAAAGATATATAAAAAGTTACAACAAGATAATGAACTTCATATTATTTTTCTTGTACTGAGATTTATTTTTGAAATATCAGCTAAATACATCAAATGTTAGTAAACAAACATAAGATTTCCTTTATAAAATTGTAAGATTTAATGTATACATACGCATTCACATACATATTCGAAATCGCTTGCGAAAAAACGTTTAAAAATTACTTTAATGTTCTAGTAAAACAAAGAAAAAAAAATCCCAACACTCGAGATACCACAATAGCATACCTCACGTCCCTGTCCTTATTGGATTATTGGCCCCAGATATTTGTTAAGTGGGAACTAGAGAGTCTGAGTGTGTTGACTTTAAACAAAGTAATATATATGTTCCTGACATTGTTCTAGAGAAACCTTGTGATGCATATTTATTTTGGACAACTTTTTTTATTAATTGATTGTTTGATTGAAAGTGAACTACGATATGCTGATTTTGTCGTCTCACCGGCCATATTTATTTGCCCTTAATACTATAATATATGAAAAATTGATAAAATATATATAAAAAATTGGGGGAATTTTTTTCCCGTGTTCAACATGTAGAATCAAATGATTTGATTTTCAAGATTAAAGTTCGTGAATTTTTTTAGTGCCAAGAGAAAAAATCTATACCTATTATTTATTAAAAGAAGCGGACTTATAAAAAAGAAATTTAATCTTTTTGTGAAAACCATTCAAATTAGATTTTCAAGATAAGACCAACTTAAAGCTCAAAAAACTTGCAATCTTTAAACTTATGGATGCCTCACATTTTCAGCCAAATAATTACTCACATTGACAGCCCAAACACAACAAACAAACATGCAGCATCATCGAGCTTCATTTCGAAAATTTGAAGCACAATTTGACCATCATTAACAATTACTTATGACTCTTAAAATCTGAATTTTCAACATCATCATGGTCAACATATAACAGTCAAATAATGGATGTTTAAGGCTATTAATATGATGATTATTACAGGCTGAAAATCCTTCGGATCTCTTCCCATTTTAGCCTCTATTTTCGAGTTTCCCTACATCAACATATTTGAGAAAAAGTGCTGCCAATTCTGAGTTAAAATCTGTCCAAGCTCGGTTAGGAAGGTGATGTCCATTCTCTAAGACTGATTTCCGTCCATCTTCGAACAACCATTTGCCAGCAAAATTCTGTTGACTTCAAACAAGGAAAGAGAGTTACTTTCGTGTTTTCAAAAAAAGTTGTTGTCCAAGAATTTTGTTGAATTTAGCAACCTTTCCGAAAACTTTGTTCACGTTACTATCAACTTCGTTTCAAACATTAATCATCATCCACAAAATTATCAATTCAAATATAATAATATGCTATTTTATCAACAGCAAAAAAATCTTATATGATAGGATATACACAATAAAAAAATATATTTTTTTTCAAAAATACTACCCGGTAGACTTCGTTTATCTTCAAAAACGTACAATTAGTTCTCAAACCTTTTTTTTCTAAAAACATACAAAATAAAACCAAACATCACGTTTCTTGTATGAGCGCTTGATCTTTGGACATTAATTAATTTGTAAGTTATGTTTTCAAATTTAAATTTTATTTTTTAATATTTTTTTAAAAAAAATTCAAATTATTTTTCACCAACAAATGTTGATGAAACACTACATTTATCATCCTAACATGAGCTCCATGTTTTAAAATTTCCAATTAGAACAACACTGAATTAAAATTAAAATTTCATAACATATATTACTACAAAGACGAACACATCATGTGTTTGCATGCATCATAGTAATGTATGTTGATTTGATAACAGCCTCTAAATATAATATCGATCTTTAACTAATACTTTTTGTTGTTTTGAATACGCACAATTCTCGACAATAAAAGTATTAATATGTTTTTTGTGAAATGGTATCACAGATAAATCTATGAGACGTGTCAACCTTAACATATTTACAATAATAAATATTACTTTCGACATAAAAAAATAATATATTTTCAAAAGGTGACCCAAATTAAATAGGAGATTCATAACACAAAATTGATTCATACTATTGTGATCTCATAAAATATTTGTGTAAAATTATTTCAATCCCAATACCATATAAGTTGTTCTTGGATCTTATTTCATGCACTAAATCATGTCAGTAACACGTTTTTGGAATAAATCTTTAAAAAGCTCATAAACGTGCGCGCAACAAACACCTCATCTATCAGAGAAATGATGAGGTGACAATCGTCTATTAGATACAAAACATAAAAAAAATTGTATATCTAATAGACGAAGTATGTACGATGAGTGTTTAACATATCAAAACTATATATATACAGAAGTTAGATCGATTCAAATTTTATATATATTGAATTGAAGGACAACGATAGAATCACGTCAAATGCCAGTTTATATACATAAATTATTATTGTCCCCACAAATTGATGTAATCGACATCATCAACCTGATCACTATCATGGCTCCATTTGAATCCTCTCTTCATAGCTGGCGGAGTCAGAAGCATTCCCTCCGCCATGCTATTTACCAAGCCTGGCATGTTAAACATCTCCTCTTCGTCTATCAATCCGATCAAGAAATCCATGGACGACACCTCCTTATTTGAAAATCAATCAGACTAGTTTCTTCCACTTGAATTTCTCTTGTATTAAATGATGATGAAGAATTAGGGCTCCATGCATCGAGAATCGATGCCTGAAAATTATTCGCAGCAAGGTGAGCAGCTCTTGGCGCCATATCACGCAGTGAGGTCAACTGGGCTTGAGGGAGACACTTTGTGGGATCCGGAAAGTTCAGCTGCGGTGGCGCGTTCTCACCACACGAAGCCAAGGCCACCATATCGGAGTTGGGAAAAGAAACCCCTGTTCCCGTAAATGTCCTTGACTTCTCGTTACATCGACCCACTTCAGACACCGATTCTGCACTCTCATTTCTCCGCCGCATGCCTCTGTAACCACGACGGCTTGTTTCCTTGATCATTTTTCTTCCTAATATCTTCTTGTTTTTCATACTACGTTTGATCACTGCTGCAAAATGTTCAGGTGATGATATTTATGCAACTTATTTAGATATATTGCGTTTGCCTCTGTGTGTGTATGTGTGTGTATATATAACCTATATATATATATATCTGTTGTAGACATGAGCAGCGTCTATAAATTAATATTTTTTATGCGAAGAAAATCAGGAGTCTTCGTCGTCCCATGCTTGTTCACCGAGTTGACATGGGGAAAGAATATATTAACAAATATAAATAATTTTTTAATAAAAAATGTAAAAAAAAAAACACGTTTTTCATGTGAAAAATAATAGTGTAAGAAGGTATGGGGATACTGCAAAAAGTCGGTTTTGTGGTTTACATAACTCGGATTGGGTTTTTTTTTTTTTTGAAAATCTCACACGCTGATGTTGACTTCAATTCACTTCACAATAACAGGGACATATATACACACACACACACACACACACACACACACACACACATATATATATATACTAATTAATTTATTGGATTGTTGATTAAATCACATCATTAAATATTATATTAATTCAATTTATCTAATTAGATTAATCAAAATTATTCATTTTTACATAATAAACTAAATTTTAATATGCTAACCCTCATGTTTGTGGCCATGCAATTCATGGGCGTCTGCATCGGTTTTTCCCTCACATTGTTGTGTTAAAATTTAAATGCTTTGATGATATTCGCGTGAACATCTTCTTAAACGTAAAAAAAAAAATTGTAAAAGCGGAAGTGATAAGATGTGCATGAGGAACATTGTCAAATCATTTAATGCAGCAGTATGTGAGAGGACAACCGATGTGACGTTCTAAGATATGTTCGCATGAACATCTTGCGACATCTATGAGGTCTCTATCAACATTATCTGATTTATAATTATATCGAATCAAAATATTATAAATGGGGAAAATTTTAGTCAGCAATAATTATCTTTTAATATTTAATATTTGTCATAAGACACGATGTAGTATTGCATTGAGGATTAGGGATATTGAGACGTAATTAAGTATAAAGTCAAATTTTCCTATGGTGGGAAACGATAGCGCCTGCACATTGATAGTTGGATCTACGGTATGAATGGTCCATAGTAAATTTGAAATAAGAAAAATAGTAATTAATTTTTGGGACACTCGAAAATATTTTATCAAACGTATCATCCTACAAATTGTGATCATTGACCAAGATCATACTAACCATTAAAATAATTATTATAACTTTCATATAACATTTGTTGAATACATTTTAAATTTTATGAATGGAAATTAAGGTAAGAAGTCTATGAAACTTGAAAAATAGTTTCATACGTAAGAGGAGGCACTGAGTTGTCTGAACAACGCTGTTTACCAATAGTTGCGAATTTTCATGGATCTTTATAGTAAAATGTGTCTCTTTATCATATTTTCGAGATTTATGAATTAAATATCAATCTATATCAATGAATTAACACCATGAACCATGAGAAATAATATAACATCAATTTTGAGAGGATCAAACAAAAGAAGAACATTTAAATTAGTTTTGAACTTCTTCTTCTTTCTTTTCAACTTGTAATTTGTAGTGTTATTATCAAAAATTGAGATGATTGTCTTATCCCGTTACCATGTTGCAAATCCAATTAAGGTGTTCTTGGAGAATCTACACCAACAATATTAAGATGAATCTGAATTGTTATCCGTTTTTTGTTTGTAATTTGAAGATGTGTTCATGACTATGAACATGAATGACTTCAAATTATGTAGTCTCAAATATCGATGACTTGTGAATCAATAATTTCAGATATCAGGTTTTCAAAATTTTAATCGCTTCTTTTTGTTATAATATCTAAATTTGATGTTCTTTTGCATTTTTTGGTTGAAAAATTAAGAATATTTTGATTTTAATTTTCTTTGCAACATACAAATATTGAAATAAATGAACCACAAATATTATGATAAACACGTGAATATGAGTAAGTTCATTCAACTAGTTTCTTAGCTAAAAAAAATCAATACTTTGTGTATTGATTTTAAAAAAATTCTTGAAACTAAAAAAGCGTAAATTTGGAATGAGACTCGAAGCGCACCTGGAGGTTGCATTTGGACGGTATGATTTGGATATAAGAAATTTATTTCACAAAATGATTTGAAATGACTCAGATGAATTTTAAATCTATTCCAATTACTCAAAAAATAGCTATACAATGATTTAAAATTCATTGTTAACTGGACTCACTTAAAACATACCAACGGATTTGTTATGTATATTTGAAATCCTTGACTCCAAATTCATCAATCCAAGTGCGACGTAAAAATATTTTGAAAGTTTTGAGATCGAGAAATCAATTTTGAGATAACATAAACTTTTCTTATATATCATAATTATAAATTACACAGACACTGTCAAATGATAGGCTAATTAACCAAAATTTGAATTAAGAATTGAGCCAAAAACTGCTTCTTTTGGGAAATCGAAAATAATCCAAAATCCTTGACATTCAAATCCTTTAACGGAATCCCAACATGCATGTGATGGAAAAGTATAAGAAAGAAAGAAAGAAAGGACAGTATTTAATTTTTTCAAATCAAAATAAATAACATTTTCTATTTCAACTGGAAAAAAATGAACACAAAAGGAAACTTAATCAGACGACGCTTGCCAAATTTGGAGGACGAGATGCGAACTAAAAATGTAATTTTTCTTGTCTAATATAAAATTACATGTTAAGTCAAATGTCATTATTTTCAAAGAATTAAAAATGATTTACAGAATATTTTTTATTTACACTGTCTGATTTTCTTATTTGTGAGAAATAAATATTTGATTCGTATTGAACATGTTCAATATTTTTCGAGCCAAACTCGAAACAAAATTATTTTGTTCGATAGTTCGCGAGCTTTAATATTTTGTTAATATAATATAATGATATAATAAATATATATACATCTCGAACCTTTCGGATATTTCAAGCTTTCGACAAAAGTTCTCATCCGATCAGTAATTCGAATAGTTCAAGAATATGTTCCAATATTTCAAACCGAATTCGAACTTCATTACGAGCCAAGATCGATCCAAAATGTTTGAAATTTTCGAGCCTTGGTTTTTTACTATTATTCGCTTCGATTCGATTTCTTTGCACCCATAGGTATAACAATCATTTTTTTAAGAAAATCATAATTTTTATTATTTAAAAGAGTAATTACCCATGTGAACTCCAAAATATATCAACTAAGTAGCAACGGTTGTTCTCGAAACCCTCGCTAATTTAGCGACGGCTTAAGGTTTAATTTTCAAAACCGTCGCTAATTAACGACAAGTTTTGAGAAATCGTCGCAATATTTAACAACGATGAGTTTAGCGACGTTGCGGCAAACAGTCGCTAAAACCGTCGCTAATGTAATTAGCGACGATTTATCCGTCGCAAAAATCGCCGTGAATTTTTTTTAGTGTATATTTGAGGACACCAAAATATTTAATTTCATAATTATCCTTTTTACAAATCTTCTTAAGTCACTTCATATTTTACATAGAAAAAAATCTAAACCAAACTTCCCTTTTAAATCGAACAACTATTCTAAATTGAAAATAATTTCGTGTTAATTGTTTAATATTATTTGATCAAATTAAAAATAACAATAACATATGCAACGCATATGCATCTTTTACTACTCTATTATAATACTTGAGCACCCTAGAATAACTATTTGAGCTCATGATATAATTTTAGAATTACCTAAACTACCATTCTCTCTAATATATATATATATATATATATATATATATATATATATATACATATTATGTGCAATCAAAATTTTTTTTGGGCTACAAAATGCCCTTGTCCGAATCTCACTAAAGCCCAATCAAATCCAATCCCTCCCGGAAACAACAGTAAATGAGCCCAGTGCTAAGAAATATATAAGCATCAAAGAGAAATGTTGGAGCCCCCAGGTTTTTATCTTCCCCTGAGACTAGGGTTTTAACTTTAATTGACCAGCGTGTGAGCATCGCACTTCTCCATTCCCGAACTTCCGACATGGTAACTTCGATTCTATTACACAATCATATGTAGACAACTTTTGTGTGTGTTTTTATCGGTTGCTCATCTTTCTGTTTGAATGCCAATTCCTTGAGTTGTTTAATGTCTCATTTCGGTTTGGTTTTGGCGCTTTCGAATTTAAGACTATAAATCTTTTGTCCTAGGATTTTAATGTATGTTTATATTGTTTTATGCGAGGTAGAATTTTGTTAAAAGGATATCAATATCTAATTACTGCAAAATATATAGCAGAATCAACGCATCGGTACATGTGAAACTGCACATGGTGGAAAAAGTTCTGTTAATGGAGAAAAGTATAAATGCTTGGATTTGGTGACAAATCTATTGTAAGCTAGAAGGCGCATTCACATATTTTTCTTTGTATTTGCATGTTTAGATCATATTTTTCAAGGACATAAAGTGCACCGAGACGCACAAAGGTCATGGAGCCTGAGGTGCAAGGCGCAAAATGAGGGGCGTGTCTTACTGTAGCAAGACACACATTTTTAATTTTAAAAAAATATACATATCTTATAATAAATATATTAAAATATGAAATAATTAAGTAACAATGTCACACAAACCAAAAAATAATTAATAAGTTCATAGTAATCAGATAACATGATTAAAATTCTTAATGTTCCAAATCAAGTTCATTTTCTTCCATCGAATCATCAGAGTCCCCAGAACTTTCGGACATATATTCTTCGTGGACTTCGTCATTTTCTTGATCAACATCAATTTCTTTTCCCTCTTAATCTAAACGACGCGATATTGGTCGTTTTCTGGTTGTTTTGGATGTAGATGCCCTAATCTCGTTCTTATGTTAAGTGCTTTCTATTTATGATTCTGGCGTTGAGACGCTAGGGTTTGGTTTGGCCATTTGTTTGGTTTGGCCATTTGTTTTAAACAAGTAATTAGAAAAAAGGCGCACTTAAATGAACTTCCATGGCTACTCTAGGCGAGCGTCTGAGCTCGCCTTAGTGAATCGATGTGCCTGTGATGACCGCAGGCACAGGGTCCTCGCCAGGCGAGAGGCGATCGCCTTTGACAAAGATGGTTAGATTTACTTGATAAGTGGGTCTTATAAAACTTTTGTATTAATTTGATAGGTTATCTAATGGGTTTTGCACGTTATTGTATGTGCATATATCTGTAAGTGTTTTGAAACACCATGGAGAGCATATTACCCTTGAAGAAAAAGAGTGCCTTGGTATCCTCTCATGAGGTTTGTCAATCCAGTATTTATGAAAGTTGGTTTCGTGATAATGTATTTAATGACTTGTATATTTACTTTATATTTCCTCCTATTATTCAAATTGTAAATTTTTAGAAGTTTTATGGATTAATTAAAAAAATTAAAATTGCTAAGGACTAAAAGGAAAATACTTTAACATATATTGGGCTGGGCTTTTAAATTCCAATATACATTTGTCGTCTCTTTCTTTCTCTTTCGTGATATCGCGTCCCCCTTCTTCTCTATTTCTGCCACTGCTATTGCTGCCGCCACCGCCGTCGCTGCCGCCGTCGCCGCATATTACATCTATCTCTATGATTTTTACTTTTCAATACTAAATCTATATGAAGTATAAATATATAAAATATTTATATATATTTTAATGATTGTCGTATCCTAGCCGTATCGTGTCTTATATTTTCAAAAATTGACGTATCGCCGTATCCGTATCGTATTCGATACGATACTCGTACCCGTATCCATGCAACATAGTTATTCAGTGATTGTTTCATAGTCGAAGAAAAACCATTTTTTTTTGCTTAATTGAACTCCATAATTTAATCTGTTGCCTTCCAGTGAATATTTTTTATATTTTTATCTTGTCATTATAATCACTGGTGGTATTAAATTCAGGCCTCTGCCAAGCCAAGGCAGCCGGCCAAGAAAACCGCTGCAGAAGATGAGGGCATGGATCCAACGGTAGGCCTGTTATATTGGTTTCCTCTTACTGTCGTGGTTTTTTTCCTTCTTCCTCTTCCTTGTAATCTATATTGGATCGGGTGGGTTATTTTGTTCCTCTAGCAAGGCTATCTAGAATGTTTCACTGATGCAATGTTATAATCATACATGCAGCAATATTATGAAAATAGACTGAGATTTCTTGCTGCTCAGAAGGAATCTGGAAGCAATCCATATCCCCACAAATTTGAAGCTAAATCGACTATCCCTGAATATGTAAAGAGATATGAGAGTTTAAATAGTGGAGATCATCTAGAGGATGTTGAAGAAAGAATAGCTGGTACTAGTGATTGTATATGTGATTTATTCTTAGTGTGATAATAGTGCGCTACTTTTGATTAATGTTATAGATGTTTCTTTTGGAAGGGCGGCTTATGAACAAACGCTCATCATCATCAAAGCTATTCTTTTATGATTTGCATGGTGGTGGTGCTAAAGTTCAAGTTATGGCTGATGCAAGGTAGTTGCATATCTTATTTTTTGCTTACAGCTGCAGTGTTGTGTATATGGACCCCTTTTGTTGAAGCCCAAACTCTCTGCCCTATATTGAATTGATTTCTTATTAGTTATTATTGTCATTTATTGATTATGTTGTTTTCCATATTTCATTATTCTGGGTTCCAATTTGCTCTCCTAAGTAAAAGATGGTGTAACTTTCAGTAAGGTAATACTGGTCTTGCTAGGGGATGCTATGCCAATAATGTTGGAGAGATAGATCAACCATACTATGTTTTCTTAGCTGGAATGTCCTTATTTTTTATTCGTGGCATGTATACAGTCTCTTACTGTCATCAAAATTGTCCCTTTAGGAGATCCGAATTGGATGAGGAAGAGTTTTCTAGATTTCACTCTTCTGTCAAGCGAGGTGATATTGTTGGTATCGTTGGGTTCCCAGGTTTGTGTCATTCTCATGAATGTGATCTATGTAATGCAAAACAATTTGCTAATTTTTCTTGTAACTCTGCATACTTCTCTAATAAATGTAAATGTGTTGAGGAAAAAAGACATTAATCTCTAAACTATGTATTTCTTGATGTAGTCGTTAAAATAAAATGATCACCTTCAAGAGATTTGATAAAAAAATTGTATCTTGAAATATATACCTAAGTTTTATGACTTTATCAGAATGCACTTGGTAGTTACAAAATTTACCTTTTTTGGAATTCTACTTCAGGTGTGTAATTGGAGACATTTCGATAGCTACTGCATTTTTTAGATGTGTTGTTTACTCTGTGAGAGAGGGTGCTTAGTTTATTTAAACTTGTAGGTATTGAACTTAAGGTTTGTGTTGGTTTGTATAGCATGTGATGCTTGTATCGAAGGATAATTTGCTGGCAACTATTTGTTTTTCTTGGGTATGATCTGTTTGATGTAATTGAAGGAAGAGTGTTTGGTATTTAGTGGTATGATTGTGTAGTTTGTTGTGAAGTGATTAATTATCCTACTTTTGGATGCCACTTTTCCAGATTCTTAAGGTAATTCTTCTTCCTTTTATGGTAATTTTGTAGGCAAAAGTAAAAGGGGAGAGTTGAGTATTTTTCCAAAAACATTTGTAGTTCTTTCTCATTGTCTACACATGATGCCACGGCCAAAAATTGGTCCAGGTTCTGACAATGCTAAGGTGACACTGTTTTTTGTCTTTTTTTCAGTTGTTGACCAATTTGATGAATCAATAATGTAGACTTCATTGACATTGAATTACTCTGGACAGGTAACTGATGTTTGGGTCCCAGGAATTGGTAGGAATCTTGAGGCCTATACATTGAAGGACCAGGTATTGAACAAAGCTATCGATATTTTGGACATTCATATACTTGGTTTTTAAATTTCACCCACACATTCACCCCACCTTATGTGACTTGAATCCAGAGACCAAGTCTTTGGAAACCAATTAATGCACCCATGGTCTAATTGGTTGACTGCAATGTATTCTTGCTAGGGCCTATGAGTGTCTATGTAGATAAGTTAGTATATTGCCTTTGCATGATGACCTATTGGATAGTTTTATAACGTTGCTTGTTTCTCTTTAACTGCATGTCAGAGCAAGAAATATGTGGGTGGTGATAATAACGTTATTTTCCAGTCATCACTTCATAGGACCGCGTCGTAAGGTCAATGGAAAAGGATGTTCCAAAACTAAGCATAATAACAATAATTCTTGGGATTTTCTTTATTGTTCAATGGGGATACCTTACCCCATGTTTGTTTTTAAATTGCTTTTACACTTTATCTTTACAATTCACTACCTCTTTTGGCCTGTTTAATTTTTCTATCCTTCCGTTTAGAGATTTGTGTGTAATTCAAATGTATTTGATCATGTCTCCATCTATGTGAGATCTGTTTATGAGTAGTGGAACATTTCGTACCAGGAAACACGATATAGGCAGCGCTACTTGGATTTGATGCTAAACATGGAGGTTCGGGAAATATTCAAGACCAGGTCAAAAATTATTTCTTACATCAGAAGTTTTCTTGATAAACAAGATTTTTTGGAGGTATACTTCAATTCATTATTGCCTTTAGCATAAAATGATGTTCTGTCAGCAGCTTGCCTATACACTTTAATTATAAATTTTTCTTGTCTGTTTTCTTTAAGGTTGAAACACCCATGATGAACATGATTGCTGGGGGGGCTGCTGCCAGACCATTTGTGACCCATCACAATGATCTTAACATGAAACTTTATATGCGTATTGCACCTGAACTTTATCTCAAGGAGTTGGTTGTCGGTGGCTTAGACCGTGTATACGAAATTGGCAAACAATTTAGGAATGAGGGGATCGACTTAACTCACAATCCTGAATTTACTACTTGTGAGTTTTATATGGCGTTTGCGGATTACAACGACTTGATGAAGCTGACAGAAGAAATGCTCAGCGGTTAGTGCCAAATATAGGTTATAAATGACTCACAGAAGATGTTGCTTCTGTCTTGGAGTCTGATGAACAAATTCTCTGCAACAGGAATGATCAAGGAAGTTACCGGTAGCTATAAAATTAAATATCATGCTAATGGGTTGGATGTGGATCCCATTGAGATTGACTTCACTCCTCCTTTCAGGTTTCTTGATTTGGTTGTTCAATTACATACCTTTCCTTTCAATATCACTTACATTTAACTTGCTATATTTTTTTTACCTCTACAGGAGAATTGATATGATAGATGAGTTAGAAAAGGTGGCAAACCTTAGCATACCCAAGGACCTCTCCAGTGAAGAAGCCAATAAATATTTAGTTGATGCATGTTCAAAATTCGACATCAAATGCCCCCCTCCGCAAACAACTACTAGGCTGTTGGACAAAGTAAGATATTCTCTTTTCTTTTTTCTTTTCTTTGAATTTACAAGATGAGAAAAACATAACTATTATCTCACACCCTAGCACAATGGCCTTGTTGAGGCCAAAAATATTCTTGATGGGTCATGCCTGGTGTAAACTTGAAAGTCTTCGTATGCACCTGCTTTCTCTAGGGCCTGTCAGTTCCTTCTCCTGTGAGACCATGACATGTGATTTTAAGTTTGGCATTGTTATTATTTTCATATTACTCCGTTCAAGTAAAATTTGAATTACATTCGTCACTGAATATTTGAGCAAATATGCAGACCATAATGTTGGGCTTGCGAATATCCATGGATGTGCTCTTCTATTATGTCCATCACTGCCTTACAGCTTACTTGCCTCTCTTTCTCCCTCATTAACTGTCTTAAGCTTTTATAAAAATACAGCTTGTGGGTCATTTTCTTGAGGAGACATGTACGAACCCCACTTTTATTATAAATCATCCCGAGATCATGAGTCCATTGGCAAAATGGCATAGGTCAAAACCAGGCCTAACTGAGAGATTTGAATTGTTCATCAACAAGCATGAAGTAAGTGATATAATCAGAGATATCTCATTCATCCGTTTCTTCTTTTCTATTTTAGTGTTGCATTTCTGACTTGCTTGTATTACTGTATCTCGATCATCAACTTGACAGCTTTGCAATGCATATACTGAGTTGAATGATCCTGTCGTACAACGGCAGCGTTTTGCTGATCAGCTCAAGGTATGATAATGATGAACCCTCAAAGTTATGTAAAATTGGCTATAGTAGGATTCTGAAAGAGTTTCTACTCCTTAACTAGGATCGCCAATCGGGTGATGATGAAGCAATGGCCTTAGATGAAACATTTTGTACTGCTCTTGAATATGGTTTACCTCCCACTGGTGGTTGGGGATTGGGTATTGACCGACTCACAATGTTGTTGACCGACTCACAGAATATTAAGGTTAGTGACACCACCTATTTTCCAGAACAATAATTTGTTATTTGACTTCCTCATCTTTAACTTATTACTCATCTCCGTATACTCTGGCCTGCCTTTATAAATTGTTTACTTGATCACTATGAACAGGAAGTTTTACTTTTCCCAGCAATGAAACCACAAGATGAACCTTTGACCAAAGAAAGGTACAAATTTAGCTCTCTGAGTTTGTCTTATTGCATCTGTATATTATTCTCTAATTCTGTTTGTCATCTCCACTTTGATCCTGCCTCACTACACCAGAACTTGATGCCTACTTTTTGTCCTTCAGCTGTAATTTAATATACACCTGGTCAAGTAATATTCATGTAAAAGCCTGCATTAAGCATTCTATTTTTAATTATATCAACAATCTGTAATTTCTACAATTTTCTTTGCCAGCAACGCAAAAGCACAGGCTGGGCCTCTTCTTTCTGAAGGTATGGAATCTATTTATGATTTGTAATATTCTTTAATGAAAGCCAAAAGCGATGAAATTTGAGTTTCCCGAAAGAATTCATATAACCTAATTTATTTGCACAAACGCAGCACTTGAAAAGATCGTCGCTCTATCTTAAGAACGACCAGACAAAACACGATTCAAAGTTTTGTGAAAGGGGCTGCTGTATTAAATTTGTGTTCTAAAAAGGTTACTTTTTGGATAAATTTTATGTTATATACATACTCATTTTTCGGTGATTCCGATATTTATTTGAAAGTCCTTGTGCATGCATTCCATGTCCAGGGGATACCAGATGATGAAAGAATGAAATTTAATTCACTTTTCCTGAAATCCTACCTTTATGTATAAGTTAAGTGTTGATTTTGTTCATTGACTTGTTAATTTATAAAATTATTCAAGATCTGGGCAACTTTTATGTATGATGATTGGACCAGACCTAAAACGAAAACTGTTAGAACGTTGCATGGATGATTATGTAAAAGAAAGAAGAGAAAAAAATGGAGGCACAAACTATCCTTTGGATTTAGAATGATACCTACCGTGATAATGAATTTGCAGCCGAGGTCGTAATTTGAGGTGCTTGCACTATTCGAGGAGAAAAGTCTCGATAATTGACAACCAACGATGCTTCTTCGTTATTTTATCTTCTCCACATCTATTAATATTAAGAATATGTTTGGTCCCTTTTTTATCCTTTTTTTTTTCATTTTATTATTTCAAATTGTAACATGATTTATTATTATTTTTTCACAATTATGATATTAATTATATTTGAATATAAATCAAATTAATTATTTAAAAAAAACACTTTACTGCGTAGGTGGAATAGTATACACAAATGCATTTCAAGTAAACTCAACGTCAGACATTTTTCCTCGGATTTACAAAGTTTTCTTTCACTAAATATGTGAACGTGAAGTTACATTTGAATTGATGAATTTGAAACTAAAAATTTCAAATGTATAACAAGTTTCATTGGTTTCTTTGTGTAATTAACTTGATAATGGATTTCAAATTTCATTTAGTTATTTTTGATTTATTGTGGTGAATTTCAAATTCATCATAATATAAAGTCATTTCAAATCTTTCTTTCAATTAATCCAAATTTTTCAATCCAAACTAGAGGGTGTAAACGAATCGAACTGAATATTAGTAAAAATTTAAGGTTTGCATTAAGTATATTCGAGTGCGAGATCGTTTCGAAGCCAAAAAATTAGGATTCGACAAGAAATGTTTGACCTATTCGCGAGCTTATTTAGACTACTGCTCGAACATTAGTGTTCGAGAATGAAGCTATTTAGACTATTGCTCGGACATTAATGTTCGAGAATGAAGCTTCGAAAGTTCGAAACTTGTGAAAAGCTCGAAATGTATATATATTTAATATATAATAATATTATATTAATAAAATATTAAAAACAACGAGTGGTTTGCGAACTATCGAATAAAATAATTTAAACTCGAGTTTGGATATAAAAAAAATTCGAACATGTTCGAGTTCGGTTCAAATTCGATAAGTTCGAATACGAATAAAATATTTATCTAATAAAATCTAAAAACTAAGGAATAAAATATATATAAATTATTATTATCCCTACAAATTAATGTAATTGGCATCATTAACCTGATTACTATCAATCAGACAAGTTTCTTCCACGTGGGTTAATTCTCTTGTCTTAGATGATGATGGATTAGGGCTCTCCGACGTCCGAAAATTCTTTGCAGACGTATACTCATGGAGTGTTTCGGAGATCGTCTAGGATTCACTTTTTGGCTTCAAAACGGTTCGAAATGTTTTGGGGTGTTTGTGAATATTTTGTTTCGATTTCTATGATTTTTAATTAAAAGCTAGAAGCAAGTTTGAAATGTTTTTCTCCTGTTTCTATTTTTTTATTAATATTTTAAAGTTACAATTTTAAATTTGTATCTTTAAAAAATTCATCGTATTCTACAATTGCTCTTCTTTTTTTATAAATGCTTTTGGAGATTTTTTAAAATGTTCAATTTTATTTATGTCTGCGTTTTTAAGAGTTTCTAATAAAATTCATAAAATTCCAATAGTATTTTATTACAAACATTAATTTTTTTAAAAAATATGCATTTTTATATAATTATGTGCATTTATAATTATTTTTTTCTTATATAATTTTCACGCATTCATGTTATAAAATTAATTTTAATACAAAATAATCGAAATATAATTTAATTATATAAATATATTGTAGACGGTGTGAATCAAAATTTAGATAATCAAAAAAATTATTATATATGTTATTTTTGTTATTTTACTAAAAATTAAGTTTGGAACAATTAAGAGTTTGCTTAAGTTAGAAAACAATTTAAAGATATTAATTGAGAGCTAAAAGATTTAAGCGTAAAATCATCTCTCCCAAAATAATGAGAATCCTCTCCTATTCATAGATTTTTTCGGAGTACGTAGCGGGCTAATGCCTTTATAATTAATTTGAACATCAATAATGAATTGAATAATCATTACCCATCAATCGTAAATTTCTTTGTATTACAAAAAATGGTGCAAATACAATTATTTAAGTTCATTTAAAAAAAAAAAAAAAAGAAAAGAAAAGAAGTCTTGACATGAAGCAAAAGCAATGGGACAAGTTGAAAATGATTTCCGCAAGGAAAGTGTGTAGTCATTTTCTGGCTTAAAATTTTGATGATAATTGATTTGGATGTTGGCCTCCCAATAATTTCCAAAGAACACCTAACGAAGAGGAAAAAAACAATCCGTAACAATTATTTCATACACCGAATCGAATAAATCATAGATTTCAATCGCTTCACGACATCAATAATTACTAACGAATCGTATAAGCCAGTTGTGTTTGATAATGAATTCAATTCTTGAAGGATTTGAGGTAACTAAATAAATCTTGAAACTCTACCAATTAAATATTGAGAGTGAAGAGATGAAACAAAGGTGTACCTTTGAATTTTTTTTTAAAAAAATAATAATTAATATCATTCTAAAGATATCATAATTTCTTTTTTGACCAGATTATGTTCTGGTTATAGTGTCTATCCCGGGTCAAATAATGTGCATCACATGAATTATTTTGGGGCTATGCCAATGACACTTCCCTTTCACTGTCCTCTTTTTTTCTTTTTAAAAACCACCAACTTTTGGAAATGTTGGTTAAATTATTTCTAAATATGCAGAGTGGTTGGTCACATACCCACGAATGTGCACGTTGAGGGGTTGGCCTATTCTTCAAGCAAACAACTTGTCTCCACTCCATTCAACTTTCACATATTTACTATGTACAGTTCCCCTATTTTAGTTAATTATTATTTCAACTTTCAAACAAATTCTAACTAAGATAAGGAGTGTTTAATAACGTTTGAAAACAAAATAAGAAGTTGGTGGTGTTTGAAAATAAAAGTGAAAATGTTAGGTTAAGATTGTGTATTGCATATGGAGAGAAGTACTATGATGAGTGATTTCATGAGGAAGATCTCATGCATCAAGTTGTTGACCTTGTTCTATATGATTTGATTGTCTGATTGAGCCGTAAAAGAGTGACATCAGATCTTAATGGATAAGAGTTATTTCTGTTTGGGGATAAAGTTGAGCGTCTGCTAACATATATAATTTTTGATCTAGTGATAAGTGCTTGATCCAAACATAAAAACTGATATTTTTTCAAAGTAGAGTATATGGTAAATAAATTATTTCAATACTAGTTTTTTTAATAAAATACCAAAAATACTCTTATTGAAATGTTTGCAAAAGATATAATTTGATTGTGTATTGTAAAGTGTAATATTGGATTATACAAAAATATTATGGTAAGAATGTTTAGAAAAAGTGTCATTTATTTACATATTATAATCATTTTAAAAGAAGAATCATAATTTCGGATTAAGTAACACAAAAAACCAATTTCTAAAATAAAAAATAAAGAAGCACTTATATTTAGAGGTTGCAAATACATAATAGAATATTATGATGTCCAATGGTGACATTATAGGATTTCTGAATTGAAATATTTCAAAATATATATTTAAATGTTTGGTTCAGTCACTTCATCTCCCCCCCCTCTGCCCCCCACGATCTTTTTTTCTTCTTGAAAGGAAAAACATTCATGACTTAGCGACTGGCAAGTGATGTTATATCATGAATTTTGTTTACGTTTGTAGTACTTCAGACTTTTCAGCACATTGTGCGGACAAGTCCTCAAGTACTCAAAATAGTGTTCCAATTCAGAGTATTTGCAGAAACGAAAAGCAGAGATGTCAAATTCTGACCCGATTCAGTTCGATCCGAGAAAATCAGTCTTGATTGGGGTTTTCGGGTTCAGTCAAATCCGATTTAATCCGATGTTTAACCGAAAAAAGTAATCGGATTGACTAGAAATTTTTTTTTAAAATATATAATTAATAAATATTGTCTACATTTTTATATCTTGTATGTTTGGAAAAAAAATTATTATATATTTATATCATCAATTTCCATCGTTTAACATTTCTTTTGTATTTTTTTTAATTTTTTAAACAGTTGTTTACTTGTTTATTTGATTTGGTTAATATACTTTTAATATTCTACAATTAGATTTTTAAATTTAAATCATATATAACGAGGTTTTGTGTGTTAAATTTTAAAAACTGAACTTTTTTTAATTATTTAAAAAAAATTGAAAAAAAATCAAAATCGGGATAATCAGTCGGTTCGGGATCGGTTTGAGAGTTTTATGGATAGTTCATAGTCGGGTTCGGGCTCGGTTTAATTAAGTACTCAAACAAGAAATCTGAACTCAAGTTCTTATACTTGACTATTAAATATAACCATGGAGATTTCTCTACGTGCTAATCAACACTCAAATACGACATGTTTCATGTATTTCCACTTATGAGCATTTCATTCCCTTTTTTTTTTTTTCCAATTTTTTATATAGTTATCACTAACTATTTCCAACAAACACAGTTCCAACAAATTCTATGTATGATTATTTAATAATAGATAAACATATTGTTTTTTCATATGTCTTGCGACTAATTTATGAGAGAGCAATAATTATTTACATTAATCAAAACGTAGTACCTTACATTTAAGCCGGACAGTTAACACGAATAAAATTAGGAAAGATGGTGGATCCTATGGGTCTAGTTCCTGGTTTCCTTTCTTCATCCATTTAAACTTTACATTAAAGATTTACGTTGGACAATAATAGTTAGTGGCTTTCTAACTGCAAAAAGTTTTGAGGAAGGGCGTGGAACTAGCTATCTAGGCAACACAATTCCTTTGAAAAAAAAATGGTAATGCAGCTGGGCTAGTGGTACTTCGGTCCCACAAAATTTGACCTTTAATATCGTAGCTCAGATACTGTCATGTAAAGAAGAGACTGAGTTTCATGGTACAATGAAAGGGTGTGGTGTGCGACAAATTTGACTGTTGAAGTTGACACAGAAATTGATTTGCGTGTATATATTGAGTGGTTGTCGTGAGCAACTTTGGGGATGGCTGAGTTCAAGCATTTGGTGCTGGTGAAGTTCAAAGAAGAAGTGGTGGTGGAAGATGTTCTAAAAGAAATGGAGAAGCTTGTTTCTGAGATGGACATTGTCAAGTCCTTTGTGTGGTGAGTTTTCCTAATTGATGGCTGTATGTATATATTTTGATTCCATCTACAAAAAAAAAAAAGGAAAAGAAGGAAGAGTATTCAAACTGTAAGTTTTGGTATTACAGGGGACAAGACATAGAAAGCCTGGAAATGCTGAGACAAGGATTCACACATGCTTTCTTGATGACATTTGAGAAGAAGGATGATTTCACTGCATTTGCCAGCCACCCGAATCACGTCGAGTTCTCCGCAAAATTCTCGACCGTGATCGAAAAGGCTGTGCTGCTTGATTTCCCGGTTGTCACAGTCAAATCTCCTGCCTAGCTACCCGATCGACAACCTAATTAGCTTGTTGGACTACTACTACTTGTACTGCTACATATGTTATATGATATCAAGTGTGTCTTTTGTGCGTGATTTCGTGGAGAGTTTGTTTTTCATTAGTATGACATGACAACGTATTTTGGTATTACCAGATTTTAAATTTGCATCTGGTTTTTGTCTCTGTGGCTCGACCAAGTTGTGATGCATTTGCCAATAATAAGTTACATTTCTTTCCCACGTGTGTGCACTTCTGATATTTTGTCTTGTATCCCTGAGATAAATGTTCTAAGTTCACTGATCTCAAACGGGCAAAGGAACTCTTTCTTTCTCCCAACCATTGCTTTGTTTTCAAAATAGGGTTTGCAATCATGAAATTTAGTGGACATATTTGGAAGAGAGACGGACGGACTTGATGAAATTTAAGTATCTGAAATGATTCTTTATCAAACAAAACTTGGTATATTTTTATACACACACTTTCAAAATCAATATCAATATGTTAAAATGTACTTCTTGACCAGTTTTTTTTTTTGAAGAAACTGCATTATATAGTTCAAATGCTCGACCACTGGTGCTAATTTGGATTTTTTAAAATTATTTTTTCTTGTCGAGGTAGAATAGAGATTTTCTTCCCAAAGAAAACAGTGTAATAAAAGCCTAACTATAGTCAAGAGGATTCGAAATTTTGAATTTTACATAATATCACATACACTTTTATTTTATTTTATTTTATTTTTCATTAAATGAGGGGAGGGTGAAACATTAAGCCCTTGTACAAAAAAGTATATGAGATTCATACACAATTTTTTAAGGCAAAAATTTTAAGGCGCAGCTTAAGACAAGATCCTTGCCCATGGTGGTCTTACGAAAACCTTAATAACGAAAACTACAACACGATGTTTAGACCAAATTAAACAAGACCTTTTTTGTAATATTACAATCATAAAAAAATTTAGTGGCGAATTTTTATTTATTTTATGGAAGGGGACACCAAGAACATTGTCCTCTCGTACAATTAGGAGAAGATTGTGCACTGATGATGCTCTGGTAGATTAGGTGAGCTTGGATGGTCAATCTATCGAGCAAAGATGTATACTATCTTTGTGAAGATTTTGACCTGATAGAATGAGTCTGACCTGACATGATGGGATGAGCCCGGATGGTCTGGCCTAGTCTGTTCAAGTGATCTGGCCTGGTCTGCCGAGTGGTATGGCATGCCTTGATGGAATGACCCTGGGTGGTCTGTCCTGGTCTTCCCCGGTGATCAAGCTTGGTCTCCCAGGTGGTATGGCCTGTCCTGGTTTGCCCAGGTGATCTGACATGGTCTCCAGAGTGGTATGGCCCTGATCTCCAAGGTGCTCTGGCCTGCCTTGGTGGGATGACCTCAGATCAGACAATCTACACACATTCAACAAGATAATGTCAGTGGGACGCCAGAAGGGTTTCCTGACGTAGCCACTCCGACACTAAAGTTAGCATACAGTTTACCAAGTAGAGAGAGAATTTATTTAATACAGTAAATTTTCATGTCTCTCAAATGAGCATACATGTGTATTAATAGGGGTTAATATGCATCGATTACAATGCATGTACACTATTCATGATTAGACATATGCTCATGCCCTGTCCTTTGACGACTGTCCATGCCATGTCTTTTGTCATTAGGTATGGTGACCCATACTGGTAGGCCCAAACTGGTGATTAAGTGACCTGAACCCTAGTCAGGAGTGAGGACATTGGTCAGACGAGAGGACCCTGTCTAGATGAGAGGACCCTGGCTGTCACGCCTCGAAACTCGGGACTTGACACCGGCGTCGTTTACAATCACCCAATTGAAACAACAAGCCTTCTCGCAGCACAGTGTAAACCGAACCAGTTTATATCATAAATTCAAACGAAATAAACAATTGTCTTTTACATCCGAAAATCAACAAATGACAGAATTAAGTGCGAAAACGTCTTACAACTTATTAAATCATAAATTCGAACTATACTACTACTAGTACGGGTCGCGTGGATCACCATCCCCAAAACTGTTCGGACTCTTCGTCCTCAACCTGTTCTTCGGACGACTTATCTGAGAAGGTTGTAAGGGGTGAGTATTTGGGAATACTCAGCAAGTGGGGGATATCGAGCACAATATAAATCAACATGTAAAATTTCGAATTAATCATATGACTTGCATAACATTTTCGTACCACATGCATAAACATATATCAAGCACTGCAATTTATCGACCTTCTATGGTTTACTGATATCAGTCCCTAATTTTTACTCCTCTAAGGGGGCGAGGCCGTATAGCGGTTATATCCCCCACCGCGTAAGGGTACGTCATGGTTGGGATTCCCACCCATATACGGTTGACTCCTCACAGTGCGTTTAAAATCGTATGACAATGCAAGAAAGGTAGAAAGAAGATTGTACTCGACTATTTATTTTCTTTTAAAATTGAAAACATGCATACTCGAATCTGAAATTTTAAAGTTTGAAAATAGCCCACTTACAGTATATATTGATTGCTAAAACGTGGGTACTCGGCTTCAGGATTTGGATCGCTACTCGTTCTTCGATCGGGCGGTGCCTCGGCTTAAATTTTTGGACGGTTTAGAGACGATTTTTCAGCAGGGTTTCGCCTTGGTTTTCAGCTCAAATTTCGAGAATTTGAAGGGTGGGGAATGAGTGGGGTGATGGGGTATTTATAGGTGGAGGGAAGGGTGTTAAATATGGTGTTCAAATCATACCATAATTTGCATAATCTCTCAATATTTGACTCTCATTCCCTTGCCATAGATGTTGATTCATCTTCCATATTTCGAAAATATATCTACTTAAGTTAGGAGATTCACACTCTAATCCAATGGTCTAGATAAATTCGAAAAATCTAGGTTACCCGATTCAACGGCTGTGGTGCAATGTCTTGATGATTCTTGTCCAAGTTAACCAAGCATATAATCCTCACCAATCTTGGCATTTATCCTAGGGAAATTTTCGAAATTCTTGTATCATATTATACCTTAATTCTTCAACTTATGTAATATTCAACTCTTGCAAGAAAATCTCCTTCCTAATTTTCGAAAATTGTATGCTTAATCACAATATATCACTATAATATTGCATGTCCAATAGTATCTCTACATATCCCATAAAATATTCTCCCATGCACAAAATAAAATCTCATGCTAACATTTTCTTACAATTATTTAATTATAATGTGGATAAAATCCGGTCCTCACATCCCTCCCTCCTTATGAGAAGTTTCGTCCTCGAAACTTGAGTCGGCTTGGTCTCCAAACAGATAAGGATATTCCTTTCGCATCTTCTCTTCAACTTCCCAAGTTGCTTCTCTCTCTGTGTGGTTAGACCACTGCACTTTGACGTAGGGAATGATACGTCGTCTAAGCACTTGTTCCTTGGTGTCCACAATTCTGATAGGAACTTCTTCGTATTTCAGTTCTTTTCCCAAGTTTCCTTCCATTATGAGTGGTTCTACTTCCAGGATGTGGCTTGGGTCTGGGACGTATCTCCTTAGTTGAGAAACATGGAATACGTTGTGGATCCTTGACATGTTCGGTGGCAATGCCAGTCTGCATGTTAGTGTGCCCACTTTTTCCAAGATTTCAAAGGGTCCAACATAGCGAGGGTTCAGTTTTCCGGCCTTACTGAATCGGACAACTCCTCTCATAGGCGAGACTTTCACATACGCCTTCTCGCCCACGTTGAACTCTACCGGCCTTCTTTTCAGATCTGCCCAGCTCTTTTGTCGGTCCTGAGCTGCTTTGAGTTTCTCTCGGACAATCTTAACCTTGTCTACTGTCATCTGTACTAGCTCGGGTCCCACTATAGCTTTCTCTCCCACTTCATCCCAGTAAAGTGGTGATCGACATTTTCTGCCATACAGGGCTTCGTATGGAGCCATTCCGATGCTGCTGTGATAGCTGTTGTTGTAAGCAAACTCAATTAGGGGTAAATGAGTGCTCCAGTTGCTATTGAATTCCAGAGCGCATGCTCGCAGCATATCCTCTAAAGTTTGTATGGTCCTCTCCGTTTGCCCATCGGTTTGGGGGTGATAGGCAGTACTTAGGGTTACTTTCGTCCCCATGGCCTCTTGAAAGCTCTTCCAAAAGCGCGAGACGAACCTCGGATCTCTATCAGATAAGATGCTCACTGGTACTCCATGAAGTCTGACAATGTTGTCCATGTACAGTGAAGCCAACTTGTCGAGATTGTAATTCATGCGGACGGGTAGGAAGTGTGCAGTCTTGGTGAGTCTGTCCACGATTACCCATATACCGTCGTGGCTTTGCCTAGACTTTGGCAATCCTACCACGAAATCCATGGAGATATGCTCCCATTTCCACTCGGGGATTTCCAAAGGTTGCAGTAATCCTCCAGGTCGCTGATGTTCTGCTTTGACCTGCTGGCATACCTGACATCTAGAGACGAATTCAGCTACATCTCTCTTCATGCCATTCCACCAGAAGCTATTCTTGAGATCCATGTACATCTTCGTACTGCCTGGATGGACTGAGAATTTTGACTTGTGCGCTTCTGTCATTATCTCTCGGCGATGGTTATCACTGTCTGGCACACACAGTCTTCCTTTCATCCATAAGATTCCCTTGTCATCAATTTGATGATCCTGAGACTTCCCTTCTCTGACCTGTTCCTTAATTTTAGTCAGTACCGGGTCTTGATCTTTGTTTAACTTGACGGTCTCCTGCAGACATGGCCAGGCCGAGAGGGAAGCTAGAGTCATTTTTCCTGGGCCCTTCCGACTTAGCGCATCAGCCACTTTGTTTGCTTTACCCGGATGGTAACTTATGGTCAAGTCATAATCTTTCAGAAGTTCGATCCATCGCCTTTGCCTCATATTAAGTTCCTTTTGGGTGAACAAGTACTTGAGGCTCTGATGGTCTGTGAAGATTTCACATTTAGCACCATAGAGATAGTGCCTCCAAATCTTTAAGGCGAAGACAACCGCTGCTAGTTCCAGGTCATGAGTAGGATAATTCTGCTCGTGCGGTTTCAACTGTCTAGACGCATAGGCGATCACTCTTCCTTCTTGCATTAGTACGCATCCTAGACCGTCCTTAGAGGCGTCACTGTAAATCGTGAAATCCTTATTCTCTGCGGGCAAGATCAGCACTGGTGTGGACGCGAGTTTCTCTTTCAGCGTCTGGAAACTTTTCTCGCAATCCTCACTCCAGGTGAATTTTGAATTTTTCTGTGTGAGCTTCGTCAGTGGCACGGCTATCGAGGAGAACCCTTCGACGAATTTTCGGTAATATCCTGCCAATCCAAGAAAGCTTCTGATATCAGTGGCGTTCTTCGGTCTCGGCCACTCTGTAATTGCCTCTACTTTCCTTGGATCTACTGACACTCCTGTTCTCGAGATCACGTGTCCTAGAAATGACATACTTCTTAGCCAGAATTCACACTTGCTAAACTTAGCATAGAGCTTATTCTCTCTTAAGATTTGCAGAGCAAGGTGAAGGTGCTCTTCGTGGCTTGCCTCGTCAGGAGAATAGACGAGAATGTCGTCGATGAATACCACTATGAACTGATCAAGAAATGGCTTGAATACTCTGTTCATAAGGTCCATGAATGCTGCTGGTGCGTTGGTCAGACCAAAGGGCATCACTGTGAATTCGTAGTGCCCGTATCTGGTTCGAAAGGCTGTCTTGGGAATATCTTCAGCCCTGACCTTTAACTGATGATAACCGGTCCTCAGGTCCAGTTTAGAAAAGACGGCGGCTCCTTTAAGCTGATCGAACAGATCGTCTATCCGAGGTAGAGGGTACCTGTTCTTGATTGTGATCTTGTTCAATTCCCTGTAGTCGATGCATAATCTCATACTACCGTCCTTCTTCTTTACGAAGAGTACTGGAGCTCCCCACGGGGACACACTTGGTCGAATCTGCCTTTTATCTAGCAATTCTTGGAGTTGTTCCTTCAGCTCCTTGAGTTCGGCTGGTGCCATTCTGTATGGTGCCTTAGAGATTGGTGCCGCACCGGGAACCAGGTTGATCTCGAACTCCACCTCGCGGTCCGGGACTGTCCCTGAGAGTTCTTCTGGAAAAACATCGGGGAACTCTCTCACTATCGGGATGTCTTCCAGTTTCAGCTCGACTTCTTCTGTTACCTCACTGATCATTGCTAGGTAGATATCTTCTCCGGATTTCATGGCTTTCCAAGCTTGAGAGGCTGACAATAGTGATTTACGTCCCTTGGATTTACCGTGAAACACGACTTCTTCCTGATTTGGGGTTCGGAGTTTGACTTCCTTTCCCTTACAATCTACTATTGCACTGTTTCTCGCTAACCAATCCATCCCTAAGATGATGTCGAAATCGACCATGATCAACTGTATCAAGTCGACGCTAAAAGTCTGATTATTAATACTGATCTCACAATCTCTGTAAATCTCCTCAGTTTCTATAGCTCTACTCGTAGGTGTGGCTATTCGGAATGGTTCGGTTAGCTTATCAGGCCTACGTCCTAACTTCTTAGCAAATCTCTTAGACATAAAGGAATGGGTAGCACCGCAGTCAAATAATGCATAGGCAGGTACTGATTGAATTAGAATGGTACCTGACACGACTTCAGTTGCGTCATCAGCCTCTTCCTGAGTCATGGCAAAGATCCTAGCATTGGGTTTATCCTCTTTTGGTTTACTAGGGCCTGCTCCCGGATTTGGCCCAGTTCCTCTGTTTGGCCCTGCTGGTCGGTTGGCAGCGGTAGGACATTCTGCAATTCGGTGCCCCGCTTTCCCACATCCAAAACACACACCACTTGCCCTTCGGCATTCCCCCGAGTGCTTGAAGCCACATGTTGAGCATGGCTTGAGTCCTTGGTAGTTATTGGCGGGGAATTTCCCTGAGGGAGGTCCACCTGACTGATTGGGCCTCTTGAACACTGGTTTTCCCTGGGAAGGCTGGCTGACAGGGGGTCGCTTGTTCCTGTTTTCCCCTTCTCTCCGACGAATATCAGCTTCGGCTCGGATAGCCGCCCCCATCAAGTCTGAAAAGTTGGTAGGTTGGTAGACTGCCAGAGCGGATTGGATTCTGCTGTTCAACCCCTTCTTAAATCGGTGTAATTTCAGAACTTCATCCGCCATAATTGCAGGAGCATAAGAACCCAGGGCATTGAACTGAGAGGTGTATTCCACTACTGACATATCTGGGGCCTGACTGAGATTCTCAAACTCACTTAACTTCTGCAGTCTGACTTCTGCCGGGTAGTACTGTTTCAGAAATGTTTCTCGGAAGATACGCCATGTGATTGGCCCCGCAGCGGTCATGGCTGGCGAGACTGCTTCCCACCATTTAGCTGCCTTGTCTTCCAGGAAAGGTACTACCACGTCCACCTTTAGGGCATCTGGGACTTCCAATAGTCTTAACTGAGTTTCCACACTCTTTAGCCAGTTCTGGCTAACTTCAGGATCGGCAGCGCCACTGAAAGTTGGGCACCTATTCTTGCGCAAAGACTCGTAATGAAACTTGACCCCATGCTGTGGTGGAGGTGGGGGCTGCTGATTAGCATTGGGGTTCACCAACCCCTGAAGTGTAGTTGCCACGATCGTGGCTATAGCCATTAAGTCTGCCTGGTTGAGGTTGAACTGGGGTGGAGGCCCGTTGCCTTCTTCATTAGTGTCGTCGTTGTTGTTGTTGTTGTTAGCATAACGGGGGTTGCGGTTCTGTCTCGGTGGTCTACCGGCCATTTCCTACAAGTTAAACGCTTCTAAGAATTTGTTGTATAAATCAACAAGATTGAATAGATAAGTTATGCTGGAACAACTGAGTAAATAAGCAAACATAATTTGAATATCAATGCACGACTGAGATAAATAATAATCATACTTTATTAATTTTTGAATTCGAAGAAACAACTGACTGAACAAATTGTACTGAATGGAAATAAGTATTGCTGACTGAAAATAAAATAGCAACAATGGAAGGATAAACTCCTAGTAATAAGGAAAAGTCACTAAGATGATCTAATCGTCTAACTCTCCATCTCCTACTGCAGCTATCGGCTCATCTATCTCAATAGGCTCCTCTTCTTCTGGCTCTTCCTCCGGCTCTTCCTCCTGCAGTACCTCAACCATGTGAGTAAGATTGGCGTTTTCTGTACTGAGCTGTGCGTTTGCTGCGTTGAGCTGGGCCACCTGCATCTTCCACTCATGAGCATTTGCCTCTGCCTCGTCCAACAGATCTACGGTACTCTGGTAGCGTAGCTCGTAACCCTCCTTATTTTCCTTGATCTTATTCTTTAGAGCTTCAGCTTGCTGGACCAAGCGCTGGTTCACATATGCTAGACTGTTCATGGCCTCACAAGAATTTTCTAGCCTTCTCTTACCTCTGGCATTCTGCTGCTTCTCCTCTTCAAGTTCCTTGCGATAGCGATCCGCATCCTCTTGTAGCTTCCCATTTTGATACTTACACTGTTCTATGACATCCCGTAGGTCCATGTTATCTCCCCTAACTAGTTCCCCCTGATAGATAGACTGATTAAGGTGGACTTGAATCTCTTCTTTCTCGGCGGTTAAGGCTTCGACCTCACTCCTCCTCTCGCTTAATCGGGCTCTAAGTCGCCGAATCTGGCGTGACTGGTAGTGAAGGGCAAGCTCCTTCAGACGAAGGGCAGCTTGGAAACGAGTACGGGGTCGCAGGGGAGTAGATGGAGCCATTTCCTGAAATCAAAAACGGAAATGCTCAGAATCCGAAATAGACAGTATATAACAAGTGAAAATATGCAATACATATGAAATTTTCGAAATTTAAATGAATATATAAATTTTTTTTTTTTTTTTTTTCCAAAAATGGAAAGTTTGGAATTAGACATATGGGTTCGAAGCATATGTCGAGAGGATTCCAGAACAGTTGACGGAATCGAATTTGGAGTTTCCTACGAAAAGTCCTAGGGGTTACAAAACTTTCCTAAAACGGCAAAATCGAGGTTTCGGAGGCCTAAACGAAGGAATTTCGCGATTTTTCGCTGGGGCTCCCGATTAGGGTCGGGAGTCTTGATCGTTGGGCCGTTTCGGAGGGGATACCATCGGCCTCGAGTTAAAATTCCACCGAAAATTTTAGGGTTTTTTTTTTTTTTTTGAAAATCGATTTTTCCCAACCGGACTATGAACCTGGCGGCTCTGATACCACTTAAATGTCACGCCCCGAAACTCGGGACTTGACACCGGCGTCGTTTACAATCACCCAATTGAAACAACAAGCCTTCTCGCAGCACAGTATAAACCGAACCAGTTTATATCATAAATTCAAACGAAATAAACAATTGTCTTTTACATCCGAAAATCAACAAATGACAGAATTAAGTGCGAAAACGTCTTACAACTTATTAAATCATAAATTCGAACTATACTACTA
The DNA here is from genome assembly GCF_022965805.1 of Primulina eburnea. Lineage (NCBI taxonomy): Eukaryota > Viridiplantae > Streptophyta > Magnoliopsida > Lamiales > Gesneriaceae > Primulina > Primulina eburnea. Next base: position 27,998,718 of record NC_133113.1, read on the forward strand.
CTAGTACGGGTCGCGTGGATCACCATCCCCAAAACTGTTCGGACTCTTCGTCCTCAACCTGTTCTTCGGACGACTTATCTGGGAAGGTTGTAAGGGGTGAGTATTTGGGAATACTCAGCAAGTGGGGGATATCGAGCACAATATAAATCAACATGTAAAATTTCGAATTAATCATATGACTTGCATAACATTTTCGTACCACATGCATAAACATATATCAAGCACTGCAATTTATCGACCTTCTATGGTTTACTGATATCAGTCCCTAATTTTTACTCCTCTAAGGGGGCGAGGCCGTATAGCGGTTATATCCCCCACCGCGTAAGGGTACGTCATGGTTGGGATTCCCACCCATATACGGTTGACTCCTCACAGTGCGTTTAAAATCGTATGACAATGCAAGAAAGGTAGAAAGAAGATTGTACTCGACTATTTATTTTCTTTTAAAATTGAAAACATGCATACTCGAATCTGAAATTTTAAAGTTTGAAAATAGCCCACTTACAGTATATATTGATTGCTAAAACGTGGGTACTCGGCTTCAGGATTTGGATCGCTACTCGTTCTTCGATCGGGCGGTGCCTCGGCTTAAATTTTTGGACGGTTTAGAGACGATTTTTCAGCAGGGTTTCGCCTTGGTTTTCAGCTCAAATTTCGAGAATTTGAAGGGTGGGGAATGAGTGGGGTGATGGGGTATTTATAGGTGGAGGGAAGGGTGTTAAATATGGTGTTCAAATCATACCATAATTTGCATAATCTCTCAATATTTGACTCTCATTCCCTTGCCATAGATGTTGATTCATCTTCCATATTTCGAAAATATATCTACTTAAGTTAGGAGATTCACACTCTAATCCAATGGTCTAGATAAATTCGAAAAATCTAGGTTACCCGATTCAACGGCTGTGGTGCAATGTCTTGATGATTCTTGTCCAAGTTAACCAAGCATATAATCCTCACCAATCTTGGCATTTATCCTAGGGAAATTTTCGAAATTCTTGTATCATATTATACCTTAATTCTTCAACTTATGTAATATTCAACTCTTGCAAGAAAATCTCCTTCCTAATTTTCGAAAATTGTATGCTTAATCACAATATATCACTATAATATTGCATGTCCAATAGTATCTCTACATATCCCATAAAATATTCTCCCATGCACAAAATAAAATCTCATGCTAACATTTTCTTACAATTATTTAATTATAATGTGGATAAAATCCGGTCCTCACACTGGCCGAGCTAGAGTACCATGTTCGGGCTAAAGTATCATGTCCGTGCTAAAGGACCCTGGTAATGGCAGAGCCAGAAATATGGCTCCGTCCGAGCTGTAATTTTAAACTTTAAAATATTTTAATATTTTAAATTGATATATCCGGGCTAATATCATATTATTCCAAAATTATACAAAATTTACATAGACATTTAAAAAAAAAAATTGGGCTAGGGTAAAGAACCATGTGGCTCCGCCTCTGGACCCTGATCGTGCGAAAGTATTATGTCCGGGCTAGAGTACCCTATCTAAATTTTATTTATGCTCTACTATTTGCAGCAAATGAAAATTTGGCTTGGTTAAGTTTTTTTTTTCCGCGCGAGTCTAAAAATGACCCGAGCTCTTTCCAAGTTATCACCATGTATAAACAAGAAGTGTATGTCTGTCAAGATTGGGATAGATGAACATTAAAAACACATAAGAAATAATGGGTTACATCCGTTTACTGTATCGAAAACTACCAGCTGTGTAGCCGGAAGAGTCTTCCAGATCAAAATTCGATGGACCCGTGACTTGTGGACCAAGGTTATGCAGATGGGAATGTTCATCTGTCAACTCCTTCAAATTTATTTATTTATTTATTTATATTTTTGAGGAGAAGATTTGCAACACGGAGTCTCGAACTCCGACACTTCGTCTTATATTTGGGACCTGGTGCCATTGTGACCTCGTCCTTTCAAATTTATTTATTTATGATATTTTTGGGGTGGAAGATTACAACTCGAAATCTCGAAATCAATAGTCAATACCAAGTTCTATGTTGGGATGCCCGTGCCCTGTCACATCTCTCATTAATGATAATAGAAATTTGTGGTAATTGGTAAATATTTATTCACCTCCCTTCCGCCACTGAGTAGTTTTTTGTGTACTTGCAAACAGGAGTACTGAATTCTACAATTTTCACAGTTCTAGGAAAAAAAATTAACGTGATGGAATTCGATATTATTCTTAAAAAATCAGAATGAATCTCATACCATGTACTTTTTATCATTAAATTTTCTAGCTAATCTGAAATATATATATATATATATATATATATATATATATATATATATATATAGAAGCATTCACATGTGAATTAAGATAAGCAGAAACTTTAAATTTTCGTACTAAATGATTTTCTTGCAGGCATAGATCATTAACGAAAACTCTACTTTATCTTCGTCCTTGTGCGCCATCTTCTCTTCCAGCCACAATCGGCTGTTGTCGAACCCAGTTCGAGTCCTGAACATGAACACCCCACACCCCGATCCTGGATTGTAGAACCAATCATGAACATCCCACATCAAATCAATGAGCAATCCGTCCAAGAAAATCGTTTGATTCCCCCGGAAATTCCATTGCAGTCTCTTCACATGAGTCACCATCTTTTTATCAATGGAAACAGACAGCGCCGGGTACTTAAATCTTTCATCTTCCCCGCTGCAGCGTATCGAAATCTCATGAGAAGATCCAGTCTCGCAGAACCGAACCTTGGTCGAATAAAGGGTGTTGCCTGAATAATGCTCTTGACGCGTGATCAATGAGAATTTAGCCATTTTGTTGCAGGAAGTCTTCATCTTCTTTCTTGTAGCTTCTTCCACCTTGTCACCAAGAATCAGGCCTAGTTCTGAATCAACTGTGATGAAGACATAATAGCCATCCACGGGTTCGGGCCCTGTTAGGTACCTGGCGGTTGAAAGATCCCAGAAAAGCTCAATTTTACAGCTATCAAATTCAATCGATTTGCTGCCTTTCAACCTTCGAAACAACCGCGAATTCGTGTTGAGTTTGATAGAGCTTGATGGATCTATGCCAAAGAATACATTCAGGCCTTGAAATAAACTGTTCTTGCACCATGTGAGTGTAACTAAAATCTGTTTTTGAGTGGAGAGAACTATCCTATATATACAAGTGACAGCATTTTGAATTGAAGGAGTTAAATTTGTAGAAATACAAGAGCTGTTTGAGTAAGCAGAACAAGAAGTTTCAGTGACTTGGACTGCATATTCAGTTAAACAGGACGCAAAATTTATCATGTTTCCCGGGGAGATATTAAAGATCTTCTAACTTTTGGAATCAGATGTTTTGGAGAAAGGGAATTCAAGGAAGAGGAACGAAGGGACATAGTACAATTTTGGAATAGAAAATCTCTAATTTTGCTGCTTGATTTCTCATCGTTTCATTAGAGACAGATAAAATGTTATGAAAAATGAATAAAAACTGTCGATGCATAAATATAAGGAATATGGACAGAATGTATTTAATGCAGCAGTGTAATGAAAATGGCAGCTAGCGTTGCTTTGTTTTTTATTTATACAGATATATAAATAATGTTACTTTAACTGTTTTTTTAGGTATTCTTAAGAATCGGTCATTAGTCAGTGGTCGTAACTAGAAATCATAAAACATAAAGTCGAAAAAGAAACATGGTAAATAAGCGAGTATACTTTGGAGAAAAATGGTCAATTTAGGACCAACCATCCTACTTATGTTGTATTCGTACTAGATATTTGTTGATTTTTTTTTTTAAATAAAAGATTTTATGGATTTACAAATTTTTATTGTCTTTTGCAAAAACTTATGTATTTCTAAAGATTTTCACCGAATTTTGTGGAATTTTATCACTTGACTTTTAAACTCCATAAAAGTCATTCAAAGTATATAACTAATAGGCACTCCTTAATATTTTGTCATAATATAGTTATACAAAATAATAGGAATATGTCTCTTGTGAGACAGTCTCATTGATTTTTTTCGTGAAATTGGTCAACTTGATTCTTAATTAAAGTGAAAAGTAATATTTATAGTATAAAAAATAATAATTTTTCAAGATTTCGATTAGATTAAAGATTCATCTCACAAATTGAAATGTGTCACCATCTCAAATAAACTTTTGTGAAATTGTAGAATGATAATTTATCTTATTTATTACACACGCACGTATTTTTGGTTAAGATCATGTTCCAAATAAATTATAGTGGGTTTATAGATATTTGAAATTCAAATTTCGAAAGAGATTATTATTAGAGTAAATGTCGTCAAGTCAATGGTTGGCTAGAGAATTTATTGAATCGAGTGTAATAAACAATCTTTATTTAAATATAATTTAAATTTTTATGGTTTCATTTTGCTTTATCAGAATACTCATGCAATCAGCATAGATAAAGTCTTTGATTATACTTTAATATGAATGAATCGTAATTTGATCGTGAAACTCATTTGTAAATATTGTGTTCTAAATTCTTTCCTAGTTAATTCAGCCGCCTAAAAATAAGAATATAGGCCGATTGAGGTTAAGACTAGCATCTGTGATGTTGTGTACCATGTTTCGTGATAAGAGCATAGAGATGTCAAATCATGCAGATGGATAATCATACGATGATTGTACTGAACATCTCTCCCTCGGACTTTCCAAGTGGTTATCATTCATCGAGAGGAAATGTTTGTGGTTGTGATTGTACGTGATTAGTACTCCTCACGACCCGAGACAACACTGAGACTCTACATACTAGGATTGTGCTTTGACTCGTTTACCGACTCCGTAAGGATCACAAGGTGGCGAAGTCGGGTGCCATTGCGAAATGTGTAGGAGCCAGGGCATTGTAGTCGAGAATTCACCTCTCACCTATGGGTATAGATATCCTATGTGATCTAACGAAATAATAATGCATGAAATTTCTGGCCAGAGTATGAGATGTACATTAGAGAAGGAGTTCTCTAGTTGTGCATGCGATGCCGCTATGAATATTTCATGATTGTATCACATAGCTATTGAATCTAATATGCAACCCTCGATGAACCAATAGTTGCATATTCGATCGGGATATATGATGTGAAGGGATTATATTGTACGTTAATCATAACCGACTAGTTCTTGTAAGTACTATCACTGATACCTAGGAAATTATGAGGTGATACTACTAAACGCTCTTACCATGATTCGATGGGTTTAATCAGAAAAATGATTTCTGACATTCTCATGACCAAATGTTGGTGCATGAAATGAGGCAAATTGGGGTATGCCTGAATAAAGGAAAATGTCCTGAACCACAAAGATTTGTGAACTCACGGCTAGCTGTATCCCTGAACCATTGCGGGTCACACAAGTTGTAGTACCCAAAATCAGTACACGTATACCCCATGCATTTATTTAATTGTTAAATTATTTATTTAATTTTAAAATGAGTTTTAACGATGCGTGAATTATTTAAATGCATTATTTTAAATTATTTATGTTTATGTGATGTACGTTAAAATATTTTCTTGAGTTTAATGTTTCAGACGATTATTCGAAGCGAGATCGAGGAAAAGAGACTGGTGACGATTTTGGCAATTTTTAAATGTGGTATATTATTTTAAGTTAAGGATGGGACATTTTAAATAATTTATTAAGTTTTAGCATTTTAAAGCTTGATTATTTATTTAGTGATTTTAGAATTTTAAAACTTTTAAAGATTTATTACATGTGCATTTTATTTTAATTTAAGGGATTTTGTTAAAGTTAGAGGTGGATTAGCATTTTAATTAGTTTTAAATTACTAATTAAGCAATTTATTTTCCTAATTAACATCCCTAATCCCCTCCCCACTACCCAAACTCACGCGCACACCTATTTTCACACATACACACACACTCACGTACAAACACACACACAATTCCTTCACGCTCTATTTTCAGATTTTTTAATATTTTTGAGAGAGAAAACTAGGGTTCTTGGTGTCTAGTGCAGCCGCCCTATTTCCTCAGCAATTCCAACAAATTTTCGTGTGTTTTCTTCAAGGATTTTAGCGCCACGTTCATCCCGGATCAACCCTCACTCCGTCTCCGCTTCGGTATCGTCGGTTCGGTAAATTTTAATATCAAAAAGCATGTATATTCTTTCGTTTCTGAACATCCCTAATCATACGATGATTGTACCGAACATCCCTATTCATCGAGAGGAAAAGTATGTGGTTGTGATTGTATGTGATTAGTCCTTACGATCCGAGACAACACTAAGGTTCTACATACTAGGATTGTACTTTGACTCGTTTAATGACTCCGTGAAGATCACTAGGTGGCGAGGTTGGGTGCAATTGCGAAATGTGTAGGAGCCAATACATTGTAGTCGGGAATTAACCTCTCAGCTACAAGTGTGGATATCATATGTAATCTAACGAGATAATAGTACATGAAATCTCTGGCCATAGTGTGAGATGTACATTAGGGAAGGAGTTCTCTAGTTGTGCATGCGATGATACTATGAATATTTCATGAACGTATCGCATAGCTATCGAATCTAATACGTAACCCTCGATGAACCAATGGTTGCAGATTCTATCGAGATATATGAGATGAAGGGACCGTGTTGTACGTTAATCATAACTGACTGGTTCCTGCAGGCACTATCACGTATACGTAGGGAATCATGGGCCAATACTACTAGACGCTCTTACCATGATTCGATGGGTTTAATCAGAAAATCGTTTCTGACATTCTCATGACCAAATGTTGGTGCATGAAATGGGGAAAATTGGGGTAAGCCCGAAAAAAGGAAAACGTCTTGAATCACAAAGAGTTGTGAACTTACGGCTAGCTATATCCCTGAACTATTGAGGGTCACACAAGCACTTGATCATTTTGTTCTCGTTGGGAGAATAAATTCAACGAGTTGAATTTATATAAAATTATGATATAGTAAATTCAAGGATTTGAATTTATGATAATTAAATTTTGAGAGAATAAATTCAAATTAGTCCAATTAGTATGGAGGAACTAAATTCAAATTATTCAAATCACCATTAAGAACTTTATTTATTTAATATGTTTGACTTGTACTCCACAAGCCATTAAAGTTAATTATGGAACTTAAATCTTATATTATGAAAATTAGGTCATGAAGACATGATTTAAGTAGGAGACTTGAAACCCTAGCCTCCACAATTCCAAATTTTCGAAAACTCCTCCACTCTCCTCCAAGAATTCGGCCACCTCAAAAGAAAGTTTAGGGTTTTAAGCCACCTCTCGAGTTTTTGATCTCAACGAAAACTTCTTCTAAATATTCTAATGCTATATATTTAGAAGATGGACTAATCTTCTATTCGTGGACCGAATTGGAAGATTGACGAAAGGAGATTTGAAGAACGTACGTAGGTATATACAACAATATCTACGTTCCCTTATACCGACGTAGTTGGAGCCAAGTGAAAATTCACTAAAAGTATATTACTAAACATTCTAAGTATGTTTATTTAATTTAAATTATATGAATGTCCAAATATTTTGAATTGTCAAAATAAAATAAAAAAATCTAAACCGATTTGGACACGAAAAAACCATGAACCCAACAATTATATATTGTGGTCCTTGTTGTGATTGATGGTAGAATGCTTTTTGGAAGTGTATCATGTTATGTGCTTACTTAACAACTGCCTTTCAAAGTCTAGTTCGTATTTTAAATCCTATTAATATATTGGGGTAATAGTAATATGAATATCAAACTAGATATCTATTATATATAATGATTTATAAAAACCCCGATAATACAAAAATATAGTCCCAAAATGACACTAAAATCCAATTGACATTGCACAAAGAAGTGGATAATAATGATATATTTTTTAGAATAATTCAATTAATTTCTTAGACAAAATAATTTATGTACAATATTCCAACTTTTTAACTAAAATAATCTACTTTCTAATTGAGTGTGCCCTTTTCCACTTTCTCACGGGCCCTTGTTTTTTCCTTTCATTCCACAGTTATCCTTTCTATATCGGCAAGAGTTGCCCAAACGCGTAGACAATTATGGCTTGGAATGATTTACAGTTAGTTGGGAGAAAAATAAATTTATCTTTAATGTCAATGAGGTCCTTTTTTATTTACATTTTATACCAAGACAAAGAATTTGGTTTATTTTATAGGTAATTTTTTTTTTTATTTTTAATGTTGCTTGTATTAATTGGATACAGATGAATAAGCACTTAATTGCTGCAAAACATTGAACCCCAAAGGGTGGACACGGCCACGCCCATCTTTTGAAATAGTGAAATGTAAATAAATTGAACTATCTTGAATGTTTTGTATAAAATATTAAATTTGACTTTAATTTGAGTGACTCAAGCCCTCGTTTTAAGTCAATTTCGAATGTATGTTTTTTATTGTTTATTTATTAGTTGTAACTAGTATTTAACCCGTGCGATGCACGGGATGATATTATTAAAAATTAGTGAAAATAAATAGTTATTTAAATTGAAAAAATAATATAATTATAAAAAATAACAATAAAAACCATTTTTTCGCTAATTTTAAAAAAATTTCTTAAATACAACGCATGTCGATTAATTTTGTAGCTAATAGTCACTATCATATCTCAAAATTTTAGATTGTGCTAGCCTAATACAATGAAATGAAGCTTATCGTGTTTAATGTATAGATGTCGGCCACCAACCTTAATACATATTTAATTTCTTTAATTTTCGAGAAGTTACATATTATTATTTTTTAACATATGATAAAAAAATATTTTTAAATCACATTCAATAAAATTATTGAGAAATATTTTTAAAAAAATTCAATAATTTCATCTAAATCCACATTCACAAAAAATTTTGGGACATGACACGTGTCTAACACATTTGAATGATAACAATAATTGTTTCATCAATATCTTTATCCAAATAGGTTGTGATTTATTTACAAAATCTCTTCATAATATACACAACAGCCTATTATTTCGAAAGAAAAATGGAACATGTGATCATAAGTAAATGATATATAAATCAGAAAAGTTATTTAATTAACATTTATTATGTGAATTCCAAAACAATGTCAATAAATTTTATAAGGTGTCTTCTAATAAGATGCTTACTTTCTTTAGAATTGGTTAATCATATCCATTACTGGAAATTTTATACTATCATGTATCCGTGAACTTTGTTATATAGAAGAAAATTATCACAATAGTAATACATAATAATTAAAATTTTGTACAAATAGATGAATAATATTTTTTACTTCTCGATAATGAAAGACAGGTTTCAAAGTGTCTTATTGTTCTCATTGTTTCCATATGTAGGTAGTTCATAACAACGAATAAATCTAAATTTAAATGAACATTACATCTTGGAAGGATTCAACTCATATATGGTGCTGAAAGAGAAGTCATTTCAGAATTCAATTTTGGAGTAAATAAATTTTGTAAGATAAATAGAATAAAATTGGTTTCTAATATAATATGCAATATTGTATTATTTATAATTTTAAATTCAAATAAGACATCCCAAGAGACAGAAATTATACATTGGATGTTTTTGACAGAATTATATCATACATTAACTCTTTCAAATTATAGAAATCTCGAATTGCATGTTGGGTGTCAAATATTTCTGATTATTGAAAGTAATATACAAGTTTATTGAGAGTAATTTAATGTCCATTTGAAACTCTTTTGAATTCTAACTCTTTTAATTTTTTGTGCACTCTTATTGAATTTTTAAGAAGACAATTCAAGATATATAAAAAACATATGGTTTTAGAAGAAAACTACAACGAACTAATTCTTTCAAATTAAGATAATTTATAAATAATATGTATTTGTGATAGGCTAGTAATAGTTAATATTTTATTTTCATATTTCCCGTTATTTTAACCTCCGATATGTTTAATTGATACATTTTTGTGTAATTTTATTGTAGGAGGAACTTTTACGGTCTTGGAGCAAATTTGAGCTAAAAAGGTGATGTTTATCACATTTGAAGTTTCCAAGATAGAGTTGAAAGTGAATGACCAAACCAGAAGAAGTCCTGGAATAAGACGTGTCAACGCCTTATGACGATACTTCAGCTGCCAAAAAATGCAAGATTTGAAAGAATTAATGAAATTCTAGATGAGATATTATATATTATTTTATATTTAAGATTTAGGGTTAATAATAGATTAGTGGGCCTTTTTAGCTTAAATAATTTAGACCCAAAAAAATAAAAAAACCACCAATCTCACGTGAAACAAAGGAGGGAGGCGGCAGCGAAAGAAGATTCCTCTCCAACCTCTCCAACAATTCACGCAGAGAAGAAAAAAAAAAGGACAAGGATTTTCTCTCCGACTTCTCTCTACAACTTTAGGCTAAGTTTTATTTTTTGATTCAAGGGATATTTTTTCTATTTCAATTTATCACTGTGAGGCTTTTGTGATTTAATTTAATATTCGTGTTTTGTTCAAGTATTTGTTGATTTATTATTTATTTATATGAAAGTTATATGTTGGTTAATCTGACAATTTAATTCGATGTATGATTTTCTACTGCTATCCATGAAGTCAGTGATCCGTAATTGTCATGAACGATTGGTACATGAGTAGCAATAGATTAGGTGTGTTGTGCTATCATAGCATATTTAATCTAAATAAATCAACGAAACTCGATCTATCAATTGCAGCTATCTCGGTTGTTATATTTAGGATTAACTGTTTTAACAAAACGAAAATGCTATTTTTAATTAATATGGAACGTTATCGTGCCCAGTTAATTATTAATAAGTTTTGACCGGATGCTGGGTTTGGTCAATTATTTTAGGAAAACACAAGAATTTTAGCGGCTATCCCTATAATTCTAAAGTTAATTGCTTGTAATTGCATGAATAAATATATGTTAGCCGATGAACAGTGATACAATTGAATAGTAGAAATCCCTTGAATCGAGCTTGGTAATATTAATTTACATTTAATTAGTTATTCATCTTGATTTTGTTATTTCTTCTTGCATGTTAAATTAGTTCTAGTATTTTATTAGTTTTTATCAAACAAATCCCCCCTTTATTTGCATTTTACTCGAAAGAAATAAATCTCCTGTTCCCTGTGGATTCGACCATGCTCACCATTACACTAATTTTATTTACAGAGTAGAAATTTAATTTTGGTGGGTCAACGATAGCACACCAAATTTTGGCGCCGTTGCCGGGGAACGGTGCAAGGTTAATTTTTTTCGAGTTTTGTTTTGTTTTTTGTTTTATGCTTGGTTCTTCTCTTACAGGTGATTCATCAAGAGAAGAAGAATTTTAGAATTTTTTGTTGTGAAATACTCCGAGATGTTTCATCGACAAGTATTCCCAACTTTTGCTCAACAAAACGGAGAGCCATTCTACGCAGCATGGGAGAGATTCAATAATTTAATAACAACATTCAGGAATCATGATTTTTCTAACTATGTTCTTATTCGACTTTTCCTTAAAGGTTTGGATACAGTTACACGAAGATGGGTATTTTACGGGGCACTGACAACTGGTAGTCCATTACTTAGTCGACATGAAGACGGTGTGATATATTTGCTGAATGATATGGCCGACTTTGACTACCATCAATATTGGAATCCTTCGCTGCAGAGTTGGAGCCACCAATATCCTCCAGAAATTAGCCAATCTGATTTTACAGACCAACCTTTCGAGCATCAAGAAGATGAGGGATATAGTCTTGAAATAATCATAAGTCGATTGAATGATATCGTAAACAAGCGTGTGGCATTGAATGAGGAAACTGTTGAACCTCAGTCTGAAGAAGTTTTGGAAGAAATATCACACGAAGATGAGACACCAATGAAGTTGAGAGATGAACAAGCTCCTGAGACTATCGATTTGAGCTCGTCGATAATATTATCATACATACATCTAGGAGATCCTCGTCTTTCTCCATTGCCGATTTCAACAGATTTTGTTCTTCAAGAGCCAACGATGATACTCTCATCTCATACCTATTATTCAAAGTCACGTTTTGTTGAGCAGACGAGCTTACATTGCATACATCAAGCCAAACTTGAGGGCACATGGAACCAAGACCCATATATGGTGTCATATGACACGTACTTTGGGCGGCAGCCGCTCTTTGAATGAGTGCTTTTGAGGGTCAAGCCGACGACTAAAAATCAAGCGCTTTTGGGAGGCAACCCCAATTTTTTTTCCCTTCATTATTACTTTTAATTTCTTTTATTTTTATTTTTATTTTTTTCACATAGTACAATTTTTATTACTTTTGTGCAGAAGATGTCTTCTAACAAGGCGTGACCACGCCTTATAAGAATAGCACTTCTGCGCAAAAAAAAAAAAAAAAAAAATTCCAGTAGAGGTTTTCGCACAAGGCGTGGCCACGCCTTGTTGAAACACCTCTACTGATTTTTTTCAAAAAAAAAAAACAAAAAAACAAAAATTCCAGTAGAGGTTTTCTCACAAGGCGTGGCCACGCCTTGTTGAAACACCTCTACTGATTTTTTTTTTTAAAAAAAAATTCAGTAGAGGTTTTCACATAAGGCGTGGCCACGCCTTATTCAAATACCTCTACTGCTGGGAGATTCTTTTTTTTCCTTTTCCAAAAAAAAAAATTAATAAAAAAAAATTTCCCTCATTTTCACAGCAGCGTCCACCACAGCAATAGGACACCTTGCTCTATGATGCCCAACAATTTTCAGGGGAGTTCTCTAACTTCCCTTGCTTGCTTTTACTGTCTATGTTGTGCATATAATTTTGTGTCATTGAGGACATTGCCACATTTAGGTGTGGGAGGGTATATTGCCTTATTTCTCGTTTTAATTTCTTTTTTCTTCTCATTTTTTGCATAAAAGTAAAAAAAAAAATAGTGACGTTGTTAGTTCCTAGCATCTAGTTCATTTGTTATCTTTTTCTTCTGAATCTTGATTGCCTCCGTTGCGAATAAAAAAAAATGATGTTTTCTTCGCGTGCAATTTTTTTTGCATTCTCACTTTTGCATTATGAATAAGTTGTTCTTGATGATTGTTAGAGAGGACAAGTGTGTGGGATTTAACACAATTGCTATATTTTTTTTCTTTGGTGAGCTTTGAGCTTATGAGCAATCATGATATCTTGCTCCATTTTCTTTGATTGTGTGTTGTCATTGCATTGTTAATTTTTTCTAGAACTTGCATTGTTATACATGTCTTTGTCAACACTTTGTGGTGAATTGGGTGCATAGACAACATGATAAGGGTATTAAGTTAAAACCATTTTCTTTCGCATCATCTGAGCCGTTCGTTGAGCCTACCCTGATTCTTAGACCCCTAGTTAACCAAGTTTGAGCCTCGGTCTTTTTCTTTGAATAAAAATAACCACATTACAAGCCGTGATAAATCCTTTTTTGTTGGTTAACCCCTGTTTTTTGAACCTTGAATTGGATAATCATGTAAACTTTTCACAAATAGCATCAGTCAATCCAAAATAGTGTGAATTGTTGGAATTCATTCAATCTCGAATCCTTATAGTCACTGTCTACAAAAGAAAAAGAAAAAAAAACAAAAAAAAAAAAAGAAGAAGCAAAGAAAAAAAAGAGAAAGAAGAGAAGTAGACGAAGTGATAAAAAATTGCTCTTGATGTTATAATGAGGTTGAAGATGTTATTATTTGGATGCAATTGTTTTTGTGAAAAGTGCATATGATTTCTCCAATTCCATAGCTCATTGTTCCCTTTTATCCTACCTTACCCCAAGTCACGTTACAACCCATTTATAGCCCTTTTTGTTTGTGTATTTTAATTCATTCATTTAGTGGAAGGATGTGATATATTTGCAAGCCTATGGTAAAACTTTTCAATGCGTTTGACGTGAGAGTTTGTTGATATATATATCCTAGACACTAATGAGCGGAATGAGCGAACCTTGTGAGGAGTTGTTAAATCCCATGCATTTTAATATCTACACAATCTGATTGCAGTGATTGTTCATGATGTTATTTTGAGATATACTCTGAAATTAAAATTTTTGTTGCATGAAAAATGTTTTAGATAAGTAAAGGAAGCGGAAGGATGACGAAAAATTGAGATAATGAGTTGATCTATTTTATGCTTGAGGACAAGCATCGTTTAGGTGTGGGAGATTTTGATAGGCTAGTAATAGTTAATATTTTATTTTCATATTTCCCGTTATTTTAACCTCCAATATGTTTAATTGATACATTTTTGTGTAATTTTATTGTTGGAGGAACTTTTACAGTCTTGGAGCAAATTTGAGCTAAAAAGGTGATGTTTATCACATTTGAAGTTTCCAAGATAGAGTTGAAAGTGAATGACCAAACCAGAAGAAGTCCTGGAATAAGGCGTGGCCACGCCTTATGACGATACTTCAGCTGCCAAAAAATGCAAGATTTGAAAGAATTAATGAAATTCTAGATGAGATATTATATATTATTTTATATTTAAGATTTAGGGTTAATAATAGATTAGTGGGCCTTTTTAGCTTAAATAATTTAGACCCAAAAAAATAAAAAAACCACCAATCTCACGTGAAACAAAGGAGGGAGGCGGCAGCGAAAGAAGATTCCTCTCCAACCTCTCCAACAATTCACGCAGAGAAGAAAAAAAAAAGGACAAGGATTTTCTCTCCGACTTCTCTCTACAACTTTAGGCTAAGTTTTATTTTTTGATTCAAGGGATATTTTTACTATTTCAATTTATCACTGTGAGGCTTTTGTGATTTAATTTAATATTCGTGTTTTGTTCAAGTATTTGTTGATTTATTATTTATTTATATGAAAGTTGTATGTTGGTTAATCTGACAATTTAATTCGATGTATGATTTTCTACTGCTATCCATGAAGTCAGTGATCCGTAATTGTCATGAACGATTGGTACATGAGTAGCAATAGATTAGGTGTGTTGTGCTATCATAGCATATTTAATCTAAATAAATCAACGAAACTCGATCTATTTTTGAAAAATTAAATAAACTAATTAAATATTGTATTTCTTTTTTAATAAGTAATTTGGGCAGGAATTACTTAAAATATAAAAAAAAATTTGAATGATTTACCTCATGAGTGATACTGAACATTCCAATCATTTGTATTTTAAATTTATTTATACAGTTTTTAATTAAACTGATTGATATAATCATAGCAGAATTTTTAATATAGTTTATGTTTTCAATAGAGTTTAGTTTTAATTTGAGTAAAAAAATAAAAAAAAACATATAATACATAAATTACATTTGAATTAATATAAAATAAAATTAAATTCAAAATTGAATTAAATGAATTGATCTAATCAATGCAAACAATAATTGATGTGATCATTTATTGCAGTAATAAATCTTTCCTTTTTTAGAAATGACATTTTGGCGGAAAATTACTATTTTTGGCAAAAAAGCTGCTTTTATATATATATATATAGATTTATAAATAATATGTATTTGAGATAAAAAAAAATTATGATTATTAAATAGTAAATTATTGTTCATTGGAAAACCTTATTGTAGTGATAATTTTTAAAACTAAACCGATTTTATTTTTAGAAAAATTAAATAAACTAATTAAATATTATATTTCTTTTTTAATAAGTAATTTGGGCATGAATTACTTAAAATAGAAAATTTTATTTTTGAATGATTTACCTATGAGTGATACTGAATATTGCAATCATTTGTATTTTAAATTTATTTATGCAGTTTTTAATTAAACTGATTGATATAATCATAGCAGAATTTTTAATATAGTTTATGTTTTCAATAGAGTTTATTTTTAATTTGAGTAAAAAAATAAAAAAAACATATAATACATAAATTACATTTGAATTAATATAAAATTAAATTAAATTCAAAATTGAATTAAATGAATTGATATAATCAATGCAAACAATAATTGAAGTGATCATTTATTGCAGTAATAAATCTTTCTTTTTTTAGAAATGACATTTTGACGGAAAATTACTATTTTTAGGAAAAATTCTACTTTTATATATATATATATATATAGATGTTATTTTGATTATTTATAAAATTGAGCGTTTATCGGTTTACCAAAAACTATGGCTGATATTAAAAACGTAACATATATATTTTAAATCGTTCGACAACGCAAACACTACGATTCAATCGATTTAACAGCAAAGACAATTATTATACCAAACAACATACCTACCAATAATTGCACTTATTGTCATCAATTATAATAGAGTATGTGACTTTGGGCCTTATACCAATTATAAGATCGAACGCTTGTCGTTTTACTGAACATTATAACTAGTGGTAACATTACAACTGAAATATTTTAAACCGTACAACAGCTTAAACACTATAGTTCGAACGCTCTTCCAGCACCGTCGAGTGCAGTTAATGATCTGGATGATGATCGTGGTCTTACTAGATCGATAGCTTTGGAAATTCAAACACTGCTCATGTTTTATATTATCATTTCACTTAAACATATGCAAAGATCGACGAATGGAGCGACTCATAATCTCACACGAAAACCCTTGTTTTCAAATTCGATTTTAGAATAATCTAATAGTACTGATATTTCAGTTAATCGTTAGAGATCGTAACTCAGAATATTTCTACCTCTTATTTATGATTCAAGTTTTTTTTAAAAAAAGTTCGACTTAACTAGATTACAAATAACTCGTGATTGCAATGTGACGATTGACAAATTTTATACTAAATTATTTTTAATCGATGTTTCAATCATATTTTAATAAATTTGATACAGTTTAAATTTCTGAATAGTTCATATTATGCTCAGATTGGTTTAGTGTCGACTTGAATCACATTGACTTATTATTTCATTAATTAGAGATCATCAAATTCATCATCAATTACTCGTATCGATTGGGGGTAGTCGACATTATCCTAAATTAATCAGCGAAAGCGATATGTAGTCTGCAGATCGCTGTGATCGAGCCAGTCAGGGCCAACGAGTGGGCTGTGATTATTAATGACCAATAAATGAATATGAAAGAGACCAAAACAGAAATAAATAATAAAAAAAATACAAATCTATTGGGGATTTGAATAAAAGTAATTTATTTCAGAAATGAATAATTATTACAAATTGTTGAAACATATAAATAAATTACACATGTGACAAGAATGTTGTGTTGGGAGCTTAAAAAACATCAGACAATTTCGGGTCCTTGTATTGATTACACATTAATTCATTGTTGGGTGTAATTGATTTAAAAAACAATATACACAATAAATCAGACAATTATTTAAAAAAATTAGATACTTAATTAAATAAATGCACTTTATATATATTGGGTACTTCATTTGGTTTTTGGCATTTTCCTTCTCACATGGCTTCCATATTTTAATGATGTGAACTAAAAGAACAATATATTAATGCTCCTAGAATATCTTATAAAATAAACAAAGTTTATGGGTAGTTAAACAATTGTTTTTTGTGGCATTAATTATTAAAAAAAGTATTCATTTGATTATTAACATTTTCTTTTAAGTGAGAAACAAGTTACCTAAGATATTCGTGTCAAATGGCTCAGTATAATGTCCGGAGAAATATAACAATTTATCTTAATTTAGTATTGTAAAATAAATAAATAATTAACGATGTTAAAATAATGAAATATTTCATATTTTGTTTATATGAAGTTCAAATGATTTGAAATTTGGATAAGAAGTAGAAAATTCGGAGATATACAAGTTTCGTGTTTTGAGTTTTGATATATATGATTTTTTATTGGTCTGAACGGATATATTAGTGTTGACAAGATTAAATATTATATATGATATTAAAAAGAAAAGAAAATGTTAATTCGGTGGAATTCGTTTCACCTCCATCGACAGAAATATCGAACAGAGAGAGAAATATGAGTTTCGATTTTCTTTCGACTTTGTAATTTAACGGTTTATTCAATCGATGAACTATAAATATCACGATCTATCTTGATCTTGGGCTCCATATGGGTCTTTTCTTGTAAACGATCTATCTTCAGGATATTCTCCTTCACGGTCTTTCTCACATGTCATTACCCATAGAATATCTTCATCTTTGGAAAATATATTCTTTTCGTCTCCCCTAACACTCGAACATTAGATCTCCGTGATAAATATTTAAATTCATGCCTCTCATCAATCTAAGTATTTAGCCCAGAGGTTCTGAGTTTGAGTGTTGGGAGAAACGGAAGAAACCACTTTCCAGGAGTGTCATATTGTTATAATTAATGACGTTTTAAAAGAAGATAAATCGAGAATACCATATGGATTAAGATGATAAATATCTCGAGATTTGATTTGTCATATCCCCGATAGTTATCATCAAGATACATTTCAATCAATTCAAACTAACTCGAAGATGATATGTGTTGCCTATAAATTGTGGCGTTTTGGGTCTCTAAGCGCACATCTAAAAGTGGCACAACATCATCTATAGTGATGTTTGTAGTGCTTAGAAATCTCTCAAATATTTAGAAGATATTCAAGGTCAATGGTCGGAGATAACACCTGATTCATCTTCTGCATTCAATTACCATGTTAATTAAGTTATTTTATGGCCTCGTAATCAAATTAGTTATTAACTAGTCTAGCTACTCTTATAAAATTTATTGAATGATGCGAATTTTATTTAATTAAGTTTAAAGATTGCCAATTCTCCTTACTAGTTTTAATCCAACCTGCTTGAAGACTTTCAAATCAATATTAGAAGAGACATTATGTTCACAAGAGTCGCATAACTTTCTCTGAATTATTCTTATATGGACTTTCTATTTTATTTTCTGAGTTTTTGAGTTTAGGGGTGAGGTTTGTTACAAATGAAATTTCGTTTTTTAAAAATACGAAATAGTAGCTAGTTTTCTTTTATGAAAGAAATATTTTTGAGCCGTGAATTGAGTACAAGAGTAGGTCTCTTGTGAGACGGTCTCACGATTTTTTATCTGTGAGACGGATCAACCCTACCGATATTCACAATAAACAGTATTACTCTTAGCATAGAAGTAATACATTTTCATGGATGACCTAAATAAAATATATGTCTCAACTCTCACAAAATACGATCCGTGAGACCGTCTCACATAAATTTTGTCAAAGTACAAACACTTGGATCCATACTGTTTATATTTTCAACTAGTGTATATATACACTAATATTACTTAAGAAATGTATATTAATTGTGAGAATTGGGAAAGAATTTCCTAACTAAATTTTGTTGTCTGTATGCTAAATTAATCGATTGAACAAATGCGACGTGACATCTATGCAACATGTGCCAGGCAACTTCAATAAGCCCCACCCCAATTTGATTTAAAAGTCTAAATGGGATATCGGAATTTTCACAAGATAATTGAATATATACATAATTGAATATGAGAAATATTACAATTGAATGAGTTTCATAATAAAAAACAAATATATATGCGATAAATTCTTTTAGGAACCGTGCCCGTCATTAATTACCACATGATCCTTGAGCATCTTAATTTGCATGACTCTAGGTAGAAGAAAATTAATTCAATGATAACGTATTTAATGACAACTTTATTTTGACTAACATGTTCTGCGACGACTAAAATACTTTATGTCGACATACTTAATTAGATTGTCACTTTAGTCACAAGAGCTATAACTAAATTGTCATATTTAATCTTAATGGTTCAGAAAATTCACAATTATAAAGCCCAAAATGAAACTCCTTACCATATATCATACAATAATGCTTCAAAATAAGAGCCGGACTTATGGTCCATTATAGAACTAATAAATTAGTTCCAAATTTTCAATTCATTTATACATAAGCATGTAAAACTTTAGTATCACGAAGGTGTCTTGTAATATTTTGCAAATTTCTAGTGGTCAATACTTAGTTCACTCTGATAATTTCCTAATTATCTCCTACTAACCTTCTGATTTACATAATGGTCCGCAATTTTCTCAACAAGACTTAATAAAGAGATAATATCGTGAAATCTTAAATATCACTAATGTGAGACTTGTTTCAATCTATACAACTTTTTTCAGTCTATATTTACTATTGTAATATCAAACATTCACCATCACTAGAGAAGAAATCTAAATGTTTGTTGATATAACATTCTTGAGTGAGTCTCATGTGAGACCGTCTCACAGATTCTAATATGTGATATGGGTCAACCATACCCATATTTACAATAAAAAGTAATACTCTTAGCATAAAAAATAATACTTTTCATGGATAATCCAA
Source organism: Primulina eburnea (assembly GCF_022965805.1). Lineage (NCBI taxonomy): Eukaryota > Viridiplantae > Streptophyta > Magnoliopsida > Lamiales > Gesneriaceae > Primulina > Primulina eburnea. The sequence goes on from NC_133113.1 coordinate 28,018,891, forward strand.
ATAAGAGATTCGTCTCACAAATACGACCCGTGAGACCGTCTCACACAAGTTTTTGTTAACATTCTTACTCTATATCATCAATTCCTATCATTGAGGAATTTTGCGTTCATATCCCTCTAATACAAAATCTAAATCAAATTAGTTATTAATATCATGAACACAAAGAAAATTTCATTACATTATATCACTAATTAGATTTCTTACTATTCATGGCTTGTGAAAACATCTCGTTTTTTGCCTCAAGAATAAATAGTTAGATTATTTAAGATACATAGTACAATCAGCAGTAATAGTTGATCTCTCAATTCCATTAAATCTTCTTAACGTTACATCGACACTTTCCAGTGAAGCTTAACCGTGTTGTTCGATTGAATGTTCAATATCTTGACGAGCATTAAAATCCACGTGACCATGATTCACAATTTGTGAAATTTATATGATTGGTTATACAACACACTTTAACTTGAGTGATATTGTAAATAACAATCATTATATAACTTGTGTATATAGATAAGCATTATAATGATCAATATCATGAAGTTGATTGCTCCCACTAATTAAGGCATTCTCAATAAATTTTGTATTTTTTGATTCCACAAACTTTATTATTTGTGATGGATAGTAAAATATATATTCTTTACACATCTGGTATATCCGATGAAATACTCATTAATGGTTCTCAATGTCATGTCATTACTTCCACACAAAAAATTTAATAAAACTGTCGAAAAATTGAAAAATACGAAACTAAGACTCATTTTTTTTTATACAGACGATCATAAAAAAACAAATATACAATTCTTTATCACCTCTTAAAACATGGATTAACAAGTGTTGGAAGTTCCAACCTGTGCAGACATGGATTTTGCAAATGTTGAGAACAACATCAAGTTCCTGAGAAGCGTTTGTATGGATTGTTCCCCCTTCCCTTCTAACATTTTATCGTAGATTTATATATTTAGATATTCAATAAATACACACAAATAAAATCTACCCTCTGAATTTCTCGAGGACCATTTTTTGAACAAAAATATTCGACTTTTTTTTCCTTTCAGTTGCTGGCCAAAGTCATTTTTCTGTGTTATTAACTAATATATATTTATTTATTGGGTTCATCGATCATTAAATTGTTAATTCGTTCGTATCTGTGTCAACGACAACTTGCCTTCTCCAATAGTTCCACCATGCGCATCCCAAGTTTACACATTTTTATTACAAAATATTTGTCCATCGTATGTAGGAACGTTGTTACTATTCAAAGCCTCTTTTATTTTAATCGTTTCCCAAAAATAAATATATTTAGGGAATGAAGAATCCGAATTATAAAAACCTGCTAATTGTAAGTGATCTACATATTCTTTTCCTGTTTACATCTGGATGAATGAAATATATCTCCAAAACAGTATTTTAAAAAATTAAATATCAATTAAATTATGGCAAAGGCTTGTGTGACACGGTCTCACGGGTCGTATTTTGTGAGACTGATCTCTTATTTGAGTTATCCATAAAAAATATTACTTTTTATTGTTAATATCGGTAGGGTTGAACCGTCTCACAGCTAAAGATTCGTGAGACCGTCTCAAAAGAGACCTAATCTTAAATTATTCATAAAATTAGTCAATTTATCATTTTGAAAAAAAGTAAAATATTATGCAAGTAAGCCAAAAAAATAAAATAATTGGCATGTATCACTTGGTGTTTAGCGACCTACATTAACTAATGTTTGGCAACTTGAGAAATTAGGCACATCGGCGACGACCTTAGACTCGATGAATCCATATTTCCTTTCGAGTAATGGCATGTATCAGTATTTTTTTAGATATAAAAACTTTTCATATTATTGGAATGGAAAAATATTTTAGTTTATTTTTAAAAAAATGAATATGGCTAGAGCATATAATCCGTTAAAATCCAGCTTCTGAAAAAGGAAAATGACAGATTATTACAATTATTATTTTTATTGATCGGGATTGGTTTTTTATTTTACTTTTATATTTAAGAATTTTTCGTTTAATTTAAGAAAATAAATAAATAAATATCAGATGTTACGGGAAGAACTAAAAAGAAATCAGTGGGTCTCATATGAGACCGTTTCACGGATACTAATATGTGAGACGGGTCAACCATACACATATTCACAATAAAAAGTAATACTCTTTGCGTAAAAAATTATACTTTTTCATGGATAACCCAAATAAGAGATCCGTCTCACAAATTCGACCCGTGAGACTGTCTCACACAAGTTTTTGCCAAAAGAAATTACGAGTAAGAATGATTTTTTTATTTATTAAAGTACATAATTTATAATAGAAAATGACAATACTGTAATGGGAAAAATTGAAAAAACATAGAATTTTAACTAAACCTAAGAATAAAACAATTATTTATTTTTGTTCCGTATTTTTCTTAATATGCATTTTATTATATGTTTAACTAAACAATCTGTTGAAAAACATGTTTTAAAAACTACGAATAATGAATGAGGGATGTTATGGTCAATTTATATTGTATTTGAAATAAAAAATAGTTAAGCTGAAATAGTAAAAATCATAGAAACACTAAAATAATAATTCTTTAAACTAAATTTTGGCAAAATTCCAATTGACAGAAAGGTTTGGTCAATCTAGGACTCAAAACTATAATTTTTTTATCGATAAATAAATTTTATTAATACAATTACACTAAGCACACCCGAAAATAAAAAATACCCCATAATCGTCTCAAAAGTAAAAACAGATGCTTTCTTAAATAGTCAAAAGGTAAACCTATGTTTTGGAAGAATGAATAGCTTCTAAACAGATACTGCCCAAGACCATGCATTTTGTGTAGTACTATTCACAAAGTGATCACTCAATTCTTTACACAAGGTGTAAACGAATCGAGTCGGTTCGCGAGTTTTTCTAGTGAACTCGAAAAATATTTGATTTCTTTTCGAGCTTATCGAATTCGAATCGAACTCGAACATGTTCCTAGTCAAAATCAAACCTAAATTATTTTGTTCAATAAATTGCGAGCCTTGATATTTTATTAATATAATATAATTATATATTAAATAAATAAATTTTAAGGTTTTAGAATGATTATTTTCGAGCAATAGTAATTATTCAAATTATTCGAGCCGAACTCGAACTTTAATTTGTCTGTATTCGAGACAAAAATTTTAAAATTTTCGAACTCGAATAGAACAAATTTTAGTCGAATTCAAGCCTTCAAATTTTTCGTCGTATTCAGTTCAATTCGTTTCGTTTACACACTCATAACTTTACACGTGTGTAAGGCCCATGAATTCTTTGGGCTACAAGAGTGTTTTCAGCTCATTAATTAATAACTACATTAAATATCATCTACATGTACAAATTTTGAAACGCATGTCTAGATCGCAAAATTTCAGATTTCATCCGAGATGTGCGAATCTTACAATAACTCACTTAGCTTATGCCGATGATTTGCTTCTATTTTCATATGGGGATCGGTCTAGTGTTTCTATGATTATGCAATGCCTTCATGATTTTGGAAATACAGCAGGCCTTCGAATTAATACTCTGAAATCTAACATCTTCATGGCTAGTATTGACGAGTACAGCAAGCAGGATATCGTGAACTTTACAGGTTTCAAGATTGGGACACTACCATTCAGATATCTAGGGATACCTGTCGCGGCGAAGAGACTATGTGCAGCAGATTACAGTGATCTTTTGAACAATATGACAAAGAAGGTAAATTCTTGGCCACGAAACTCCTTGTCGTATGCGGGGAAAATTGAGTTAATAAGATCTGTCTTACAAGGAATTGAATGCTTCTGGATGTCCATATTACCCATTCCGAATTGTGTGGTAAACTCGATTGATTCAATATGTCGCAAATTTGTTTGGCCCACAAAACACCCATGTATCGCTTGGTCGTCGTTGTGTAAACCTCTTGCGGATGGAGGGTTGGGGTTGAAAGACTTGAAAGCTTGGAATCGTGCACTGCTTGCAAAAACTCTTGGGAATATTCACTCCAAGAAGGATAGTCTGTGGATTAAATGTGTCAATCACATTTACAATTGCATTGACGGGGTGTGGAATTGGGATTACAAACGCGATGACTCACCCTTGATCAAGAACATCCTGCTCATAAGAGATGAAATTATTTGCGTCGATGGAACTACAGCAGCTGCAATTTCACGGCTTCACAGCTGGTTTGGTAAGAGTGGGGGCCTATCTAGGGCGTATGATTTTTTTGTACATGCGAAAGGGAGGTGGCCGTGGAAACCAATTTTGGCTAAGAGCTACATTCTCCCCAAACACCGCTTCGTTCTTTGGTTGTTTGCACACTCGAAGCTTATGACACGTGATAGATTGGGATTTCTCAGTGATCAAAGATGTGCTCTTTGTAAAGTAACAGACGAGTCAGTTGCACACCTTTTTTTCCGGTGCGAAATTTCGAAGCGGCTTTGGGACAAAGTGCGTGATTGGCTTGACATGAAAAAAACAATGGCTTCCTCAACTTCGGTCTTTCGTGCATTCCGTAACTTCTACAAAGGGAACTCCATGTTGGCAAGGATGAGGATTACAGCCTTATCAGCAACTGTATATCAGGTATGGAATCTCTGCAACAGGGTGATGTTTGACGATGAGAAGATGGACATCGATGCTATCTTCATGAAGATAAAGATTCATACATTCAGATGTGTACCTGAGGCAACTACTTTACTGTTATAGATATGTTTGTTTTTATTGATACGATTCTTGTTTATGTTTAATTGTTGACTTTCGATTTCCGTTTATCTCCTGGAGATGCCCAGTATATTTGTATTTTAAACTTTTTTTTTACCAAAATTTAATGAATGCTTTTCATTAAAAAAACATACATGTACAAATTTTGAATTTTCTCCCGTCTCCAGTTTATATATATCAACACTTAAAATTCCTCGTCATCAACCGTCGGCAGAATATGACTCCGCTCGGGCTAAAATTTTAAATTCTATAATTTTTTAATATATTAAATTGATCTACCCGAACTAATATTATATTATTCCAAAATTATATAAAATTTACATATAATTTAAAAAAAAAAATTAGGCCACCCGGGTTTATAGGAGCCTTTGGCTCCATCCCTGACCGTCGGTCTCATAATTGGTATCGACTACCGTCCCAGATGAGCTGTGTAGTTGATGCACCGGACACAGCTCTTCCAGTGGCCCCGTCTGGAAAATCAACGACACTAATGCTACCACCACCATGCATATCTTTTAAATGGTCAGAAATTAAAAAATACATATTCCAAAAAAAAGATTTGATTTTATCAAGACTATGATTTATAGTGATTTATTTAGAAGTGATTATCCCACATGAGTTTTAACCCTCTGAATCCTGATAGACGGACGAAGGAATCTATTGACGAGGAATATACAAACTTTACATCCTAAAGGGGAATGTCTATGAGCAAGCCAGCGCCTTAATTTGATCGAAAGAGGACGGAAAGTCAATATGATAAGAAGAGTCGGATGGAATACCTGGAAAAGTGCTTACGGAGTGAATTGAAAAAGTTTCCCCCCACTGCATGCTAACTAGGAGGATTCCCAACATGGGAAAGCACTATGTCATCCATGCAGACATTTATTTTCGAATCATGTAAATCCTATGTTGTGTAGTAGCGCAACCCCCCCCCCCCCCCCCCCCCCCAACTGTAGCCATAGCTTATACTGTCAAAATTAGACAAAAATACTAAAAGTTGCATACTTTAGAATATACCCTTTATTGCGATAAGTGCAGATGGGTTACACAAAAGGTTATTCAAATACAAGAAGGCACACTAAATTTATTTGAGGTACTAAACAGATGTAAAGTATCACAAAAAATGTTTCTTACTGTCTTTTTCAGTATGCGCAAGGATGTTTCCGATGTCAAGGTCAAGCATTGGCTTCATTTCCACATATCGTGGTGCAACAATCAGCGCCCAAGAAGTTAGCAGCTTCTTGAACCTAAAGAAGAGGGACTAAATTAACCCAACATTCTATATAAGGTACTCGATCGAGTGACTTAAAATGTGAAAAAACTCACTTGACATATTGAATTTGCTGTTTCCACAGATGCTACTGTTTACTTTGCTGTCGAGAAGTACATCGGCATTTTTCTGTGCCTGTTTTATATTTGAAAGGGAAAGCGATTATAAAAGCTTCAATAGCTAGTGGGTGTGGCTTTCAAGAAGGAGTGATACATATTAAATATTTTAAACCTTCCTCAACTGCATAGTTCCATATCTAAACATTTTCAGAATCTCTCTCTTTCCGGTGTAAGATCGGTTCATTCGTGTTCTCTCTGCTAGCAGCCTGCCAAGAGCCGCTTATTGTTCATGCAACCTCATGGCAACGGCGATCACCCCGCCCTCTTCAGCCCTGGGCCTCACAACTTCTGTCGAGCACATGCATTGTCCAATTTACTGCTTCAGGTCAGAAACTCTTTGGAACTTGCTTATCCGATAACAAACTTCTAATCATGTTCATTATCGTCCTATTCTTGCGTCGGCCACTCCGTTTTGTTGGGGAGTGTATGATGTAGTGAGCTGCCTACTAATATCATTAGATTTGCAAAAATCATTGAAATCGAGATATGTGAACTCTCCACCCCTATCTGTACATAGACAAAGAATAAAACCTCCGTTTCTTTCTCAACGAAGTTTTTATAATTTTTGAAGATGGTAAAAGCTTCAGATTTTTCAGCAAAAAAAAAAATATCCACACCTTGCATACTATCAATGGTTAAAGTATACTAACAAGCTGCTCTGCAACTTATCAATTGTTAAAGTGTCTAAGTTGCTAGATTCTTCGACTAAGCACACAACATAGTCGAACTTTGCAGTCATTAGATCTCAGAATTTTTTCAATGATCTCTACTTGAGTCATGCTTTCACCCTGAATCTTTATCTTATTTGCGATGGCGAGTGTTCGAGCAAAGTATTCATAAACACTTTCACCTTCTTTCATTAATTTGTAGAATCTCAAACTCCTTCCGAAGGGCCTGAAGTTGTGCTCTTCTGACTCTTGTGAAACCTTGGCACTTCTGCTTCATAGAGTCCCAAATATCGTTTGCAGTATCTTTATTGAGAATGGTCTTCATAATATTCCGATCGATAACTTGGAACAAATAGTTTTTGACCTTCAAGTCTTTTAGCTTCTGTTCTGCAATTGACTTTTGTTGAGCTTCAGTAAGCCTTATACCTTCTTCTGCTACAGGGATTCCATTCTCCACCAAGCCCCAATACTCCTTTGAAAGAAGAAAATTTTCCGTAGTCATGGACCAATGATCATAATGGCCATCAAACTTAGGAATTGCTGGTTGAACAAAGTTGCTTTCAGTTGCCATACTTCGATCACTCTTTTCCTCCTCTCTGGCCTTTTTCTGGTTCACACTCTCTTTTTTTCTTTTTTACTCGCTCTTTTCTTAAAGAAACTGTAGTTTCTTGACTCTCAAAATCAGGCCCATGGTGGTGCTCTGATAACATATTGTTGTAAACAAACAGTAATCTGGTGAAGAATATATAATACGAGAATAGGAAAATGGTAACTCGAGGCCTAAGTTACAAAAATAAATTCAGCTAAGGTTAAAATAAAAAAGGTTAGAAAACAGGTCTCCGAGAGCAATCCTCTCTTAAATTCAGATAAGAAAACCGGGATAAGGAGGAGACGAATCGAATAAGGGGTGGGGGAATATTTAGTTTATTAGTCAAACTAACCTATCAAATTTAATATTGTTAAAATCATCATTTAATTCCATTAAGTTTCTTTTTCTTTTCGTCAAGATGGTATTAATACCAACTTATCTACAGGATTTGAGTGGTTTGATTATTTTAGTTTATTTTAGGTAGGTTGGTTATATTTTCACGCAATTTCACGTTTTATTTGGATTTGTACAAATTTTGATGAGTTCCATTTATGAAATCCCTCAAAATAACTTAAATCATGGGACAACGCACGTGTTTTTCGAGGTTAATTGTATTATGTTTTTCATCAATAGCCATTAAACACTCGGCATCTTCAGTTTGTTTGTCTTCTAGTGGTGCAGTTCTATCTGGGGAAATCTCGGTTCGGTCGACTCCTGTCACTAGGAGTCGATCCAACGACTCTGAATTTTTCCGAGTCAATTTTTTTTTTTTTACAGGGAGGTGGGTCCGGATCATTCATGTGGAGTGATCCGAGTCGTTCATTGTCCGTGCAGGCACTGCTTAAGAGTGTGAAACAAACCGGAAATCTCATCAAAATAGAAAGAAAAATATATATATATATATATATATATATATATATATATATATATATATATATATATATATATATTCAAATTGTTAAAACATATGTTTTTTAAAAAAATTACTTATCGTGTACACAATTCGAAACAAGACAAATGAAGGGCAATCATGTGCCGTGGTGGAGCAGGACTGCGCAGCTGGCTGGTCCACGTAATGAATCATGCAAAAACGTGCCTTATCATTCGTTATTTTCATTTCGGGACGTAACGTTACTACTATGATCTTCAATTTGTTGGATTTTTCTTTCCATACCAACAACACATCTCAACTCCAGCCCATCAAAATTTCTCAGGTAGATTTTCATTGTATAAATTTGGTACTGGATTATTCTCAGTGATTGTTTCTCCCATATACATAATTTGGATCAGCGTCCGTTGTCGGTCAAGCTGACAGTTATCACATATACTACATGAAATTTGCGTTATTTGAAATGCATACAATACAAACACAATTTGAAATCTGACACACACACACACGAAAATTAATTATTCAATTGTAGATATGTTTTCGAAGCAAAACTGTTAACCAGAGCCGTACCGATAGATTGTCTAAGCGAAACTGTTAGTGGATTATTCAATAGTAAAAGGTAAATAATAGAAGTCAAAATGATATAAACTGTTGCTAACAGAAGCCGAGTTGATCAAAGGATAACCTGATAGTACAATATACCTTGGTAGATCAGTTAGTTAATCTAGACAAAAGACATTCCCTGAATATCTTCTGATCATTTCTGAAGAGCAAAGGTCGGTTGATGATTTGATAAGATCTTGCATAATAGTTTTTTCATTCCGTAGAATGTCAAAGTCCATGTACACTACCCGAAATATACTATCTATCAGAAAGGACAATAACATGTCACAACGATTTATGTATTTGTAAAAGGACGACCATATTTGAGAGCTCAAATGATCATAACAAACACACTGATATTTTGTTACACGATCCTTAGAACTTCTTTTGAGAAAAAATCTTTGTAATTGAGATTAAGAAGTTTTAATACGAATTTTTATTAAGTTCGAGTGAAATACAAAAAGTTTTAGCTAGGTAGAATGGTCAGACCTATTGAAGTGGGCAATTTCAAGGTGTTGTAATTTTCAAAGTCTTTTAATGAAATATTTCCGTAAGAAAGAAAGAGTGACGTAAGAATATCGAAGGCTTCGAAACAAACTTTTGTAATATTCTTTTGATTTACTTTGGTTTGGATTCATACTTGATAGCACAACTGTTCATACACTTAAGCCATTTTGTGTTCAATCCCTTATAGCAAGCTTCTTTCCGCGCAGTCTCCAACTGCTGGCTTATTGATCCAAACCAATGAGAATTATATTTTAGTGTTGCTCACCCAATAAAAATGTTTTGAGAATTTATTGAGATTAGTTATTGAATTCCCTTCTAAAATTTGTTGAAATTATTAATTTGAGGAGTGTTTCATGTGAGACCGTCTCACGCATCTTAATCTGTGATACGGGTCAACCTTATCCATATTCACAGTAAAAAGTAATATTCTTAGAATAAAAAATAATATTTTTTCATTGATGACACAAATAAGAGATCCGTCTCACAAATACGACCCGTGAGATCGTCTCACATAAGTTGTCTAATTTGAGAAGATCAGATTCCAAAATTAGTGATCCTAAGCATTTTGAGGTTAATAATTTAGTAACAGAAACTATCTACCTGTATAATATTTACAAAGACAAAGCTACACATGGTAAAAAAAAAAAAAGACACATCCAGATTCCTATTAATAGTATCATAGAATCCCAAAAAAGAACAGATGTAGCATAATGATTTCTCAATCATAGATTAATTACATTATTTTATTTATCATTTAAATAAGTTCAAGACTTCTATTCAATTTTTGTTCGTTTTCGAACATCATTTAAATCGTTTTACCCTTTTATTTTTTTGGAAAAATAAAAAAGACTTCGAAGGCCAAAAGTCTCTTTTTACTGGTCAATCATTCAGTGGCATTTATAATGAAAAATATGTAAAAAAAATAAAAAAATACAGAGTATTATTGAGTTTCAGTTATGAATGACATTGCGCATTAATTTGGTGTTTAAAAAATGACTAAAATGAAAATACATGTATGTTTTTTTTTCTTTTTCTAAAATAACAATGTCATATTTCTAAATATAGAGTTACTTTTAATCCAAAATTTAATTATAGTAGGTCACTTGTAAGACGGTCTCACGAATCTTTATCTGTGAGACGGGTCAACTATATCGATATTCACAATAAAAAATAATATTATTAGCATAAAAGTAATATTTTTCATAGATGACTCAAATAAGATATATGTCTCACAAAATATGACACGTGAGACTGTCTCACACAAGTTTTTGTCATTTCCGAAATACCACTCCATATTACTAGCTATATTATTGTATAAAAATATTTTAAAACTTCGAATTATACATGGGTATTATTATGCTAATCGTCGTACAAAGAATTGCACGATTTCATCCCTATATTATATTTATTTTTTTTCCAAAAACAAAACCTAACAACATTCGTCTTGAATTAATTGTTTTACCAATACCTCTTTAAAATTAATAATGGATTATTATAAGGTTGAACTATTTTAATTTTCTATCAACATAATTAATTTACTTATGGACATCTATAATAATTAATTTCACACTCTTCATGACGCTTAAGATAATATTGACATATTTATCATCAATTAACTCAATTATTTATTACAATATCTTAAAAACAATTTAGTTTTCTATATCTAAAATATAATAAATATTAATTGTCTACTAGAATATTCAAATAGGAATATAGAATAGGTAACGGATAAGTCCTGGACTTGATGCATTATTAACCATTGATTTAATAACTTCTGATAGGTAAAAATTTGTGTGAGACGGTCTCACGGATTGTATTTTGTGATACAAATCTTTTATTTGGGTCATTCATAAAAAAATATTATTTTTTATGTTAAGAGTATTGTTTTTTTATTGTGAATATCGGTACACGTCTCACAATTAAAGATTCATGAGACTGTCTCATAAAAAACCTACGTGTTCTGTTAATTAATCAAATAAGTCAATGCTGCATTCAAATTTGAATTAATCAAAATGATATATTCGAAATTGCAAACAACCAAAATAACCCAACCCCAATAATGAAAGGAGAAATAAGTTATCGACTTATTAACAAGTTTGATTTTTCGTATCAACACTTTATCAAACAAGTATGTCACCCAATGTAATTTATTGTCTAACTTAGTTTATAAACTATTGCGTTAACTCGAATATTTATATAATGTACCTCAAATGAGGAGTTTCAAAAATAAATCAAAATCAAAATAATAAGCATAGTGCCCATCAAGTGATAACCAAATTGCATTTCCTCTTCTTTTTCGCAAATCAAAATTTTCTCTCAATTATAAACATATATTTGCGAATCGTTTGATGATAATATTTCATTCAAAAATAAAATTTATTCCCATTTTCTTACAGTATATACATATATGTATATATATAAGCCCCCCTTTCCCCCAGAACCAATTGTCTTACTTTTCTAGCCAACATTCGTTCCTTACTCAACCCTTTGCTTCATCCCTAATTATTACAATCCTGGCGTAGGGTTATGTCCGCCGCCGAGCCCCGGAATCCTCGAGCTCTTGGCTTCCCCCGCCTCCTCTTCTTCCGCTACCGCCGCCTGAGGTGAACCGTTTTCAACTAGCAATTCCCACCTATAATTATAAAGCATACACAGGATATATATTTATATATTAACTATAATTATAGACAAAGAGCAAGCAATATAATATCATATGCCGTCGTCTAAGATTAGTCAACGGTATGGAGGTCATGAGAAGAACAAGAGGGGGAGGTTGTCGGAGAAGTCATCGTCGTTTAACGGCAGACGGTATGGGGAAGAGGCGGAAATTCTTCCGAGGCCGCGGACGGTGCCGGACTTGCTGGCAGGCAGGAGAAGCGGTGGGAACACGCCGGATGAAGCGATGGCCCTGGTGAGGCCGCTGAAGCTGACCAAGTTGCTGCTGAACATCACCGTACAGAGGAGTCTTGGCCCTGTTCAAGTGTTGATCCCGCCGGAGGCGACAGTGGAGGATTTGATTGCGGCGACGCTGCTCCAGTACGCCAAGGAGGCACGCCGGCCTGTTCTTTCAACAGTTGCTCCAAGCTTTGACCTCCATTACTCCCAGTTTAGCTTGGAAAGTATGTTTTTTGTTCTTTTGAATTTCGTACATTGTGTCTCGGCATATAACTTCACATGTAATTGATAGATAACTCCATGTGCCATAAAAATATCAATCAAATTCAAGTAGCTAACTGAGTTTTTTTTTTATATCGGAAGTGCAGGTTTGGACCGTGACGTTAAGCTATCGGAGTTGGGGTCAAGAAACTTCTTTCTCTGCCCAAAGGCTGTGGCGTCCGCCGGGGCGGAAAGTGGTGGCACCGCGTCAACGTCGAATTCAAGATGTTCAAAGGAAGCTGAAAAGGGTAGCAACAAGAGGTTGCCTTGGCTCAATTTCATGAATTTTTCGCTCTGACCGACCAGAATTCGGGAATACCTCTGTTTTCAAGAATCTGGATAAGTTTTTAAATTCTAAAGATTGTAAAAACTTTTTGATTGATTAAATAATTTGAAAATCTTCCAGAAAAATCAAGGCCGTAATCTTGGTTATGGAAATTTGTAATCAATAATAGAATTTGTGTCGCGCCAACAATTTCCCTCGTGGAACAAACAAAGCCGCTGGTTATGGTGGATTAATAGCAAACAACGACCGTCAAACGTCAACCATAACTTTAGTTAGGATTGTGCGCATTATTTTCGAATAAAATATGAATTTTATGGTCAAACTAAAATAATTAGAATTTCATGTTTGACAAAAATTTGTGTAAGACGGTCTTACGAATCGTATTTTGAGAGAAACTCACACAGTTCTCTTATTTGGGTCATCAATGAAAATGTATTATTTTTTTGTTAAGCGTATTATTTTTTATTATGAATATCGGTAGGATTGACTCGTCTCACAGATAAATATTCGTGAAAACATCTCACAGACTATCTAATCTTCACATTTTATATCATTTATACTTTCTAACCTATCATTAAATAAAAGAGAGTATGGAGATTTAATATTATTAATACTAACGATCATTCATACGCACCGTGTGGTGTGCACATGTAACGATCTTCTATGTTAATTTTTTTTAATTGAATGTTTTCTTATTACTGTTTTTTATATTAGAAAATAGAAATGATAATATTGATTCAAATTCAAAATTTTGGATAAAAATTAAATGAAAATTTCAGTAGTTTTAATAATTTTGAAAAAAAAATGATAATTATAAGAGAATTTATATATTTACTAAAATAAATTTTATCATATTTTCCTTTAAGTAAAGATAGAGTATTTTTATAATTTTAAAGGGCTATGGTTGATATTTTAAAAAACTGACTATGACACCAAAACAAGTTAAAACTTAATAATTTGATGATGATGATAATATAAATTATATTTTAAAGTGCAATAAAAACACGTCACTTTAAGATCGGATAACCTTTATAATAGTAAATTACTCAAAGGTAATTTGATGTATAAAAAATTTGTATCCATTAAAATATTTTGAATCTGGCAGTCACAAACCAATTTCTTCAATAAAACAGAATCGAACCACTCGAAAAATATTCATGTATATATAATATAAATGATGATTTGCTTGAAGGTGAAGTGATTCTAATGGTCAAGTCAGTTGAGATAAAATAATATATATGAAATGCGAAAGTAATTGGTCATGAAAGATGTACCATAATGAGGATCATGAGTATTTTATTCATGAGTAGGTATCATGTGAGACCGTCTCACGGATCACAATCTGTGAGACGGGTCAACCCTGCCCATATTCACAATAAAAAGTAATACTCTTAGCATAAAAAGTAATACTTTTTCATGGATTATCCAAATAAAGATCCGTCTCACAAAATACGACCCGTGAGACCGTCTCACACAAGTTTTTGTCTTTATTCATTGGTAATATGGAAGTTTATTATATAAGATAACTGAATTCGCGCATATCCGTATAGTATTCCGAAATAGGAGTAAGTTTTATGGGAAACCGTCTAACAGATCTTAATCTGTGAGACGGATCAACCCTACACATATTCATAATAAAATGTAATACAGTTAGCATAAAAAATAATGATTTTTCATGGATGGTCCAAATAAGAGATCCGTCTCACAAATATGACTCATTCGACCGTTTCACACAAGTTTCGGCCCGAAATAGTTATAAAATATAATTAGAGATTTGATAGGATTTTTTTACCATATCATCGTATTTTTTTATTGACAAGTTTCACAATCCACAAATTTGTCATTTTAATTAATCCAATAATTATTTGATTTTATACCACATTGTTTTCTAATAACATTAATATATCGACACACGTATTACATGTTCGTAAATTATTTTTTTAGAACTAAGTCGATTTATATCCCAAAAAAGATAATATAATAATTCTAAAATTTACGAGGGTCATTTCGCAAATTGAAATTATATTTAAACAAGCCCAATTAAAAAGCCCATCCGTATTTAAAACACAGCCTAAACACAAATATATCTTAGGGGGCGAAAGGCAAATTGTTTCGCCGTAACCCTTGCATCGTTTGTCTATAAAAACCCTACTTAAACCCTTGTACCCTGCTCCGCCTCTTCTCTTTCGGACTCGATAACTTTTCCTTCCTTCGCCTCTCTGCAAGCTTCCTCGTTTTCTGCCTGGTTTCAATGGAGTTTTGGGGTAAGCTCCTGGTTCTTTAATTTGAATGAGCTTGCGTTAAATTGTATTATGTTCAGTCATTGTTTTGTTGATTGTGTTTCCCCTTTCGAATTGCAGTTTCAAGTTAAATTTTGGGTTAACTGTTTGTCATATTTTATATAATATTTAACCTTTTTTATGGAATATAAGTATGCATTCCCTTGCTTTGAAGCTTTTTTGGTATTCCTTGAAATATTAAAGCTGTTTGATCAAGTTGATGGCTCTCTTTGTGGTTGAAATATTTCGGGTCCGACAGTTTTGTCAATTAATGTTTTTTTTTAAAAAAATTAGTTCCTTCTATCGGCCTGTACATAATTCTCTTAATTTTGGGTATTTCTTTTTCTTTTTGTTTGCTTTTTCCAATCATCTGGATTTATGATTTGAATTTGAAGCAACATATAGCACGTTTTAATATGAAACGGTGAATTGCCTGTTTTGAACATGGCCGTCAAAAGGTTCCTAACTGTCCCATCTCGAATTCGTGGTGTTCTTGATCAATTAATTTTTATATACGTAATTTTTTCCTATTTTTGATGTGATTTTTCTAATTTGTTGTCTTCTTGCAATTCTAGGAGTTGAAGTCAAACCTGGTGAAACACTTAAGGTGCAACCTGAGTTTGGCAAATTGATACATATCTCACAGGTGAGAGTTGTGTCTTTCGACATAAAGTTGCCTTTCGTTATAAGCTTGCAAGTGTTGCTAATTTGACATATGTTTACAGGCAGCATTGGGGGAGGTGAAGGATGTGAAAGGAGCCAAGTATGTTCCCCTTCGTCTGAAGATTGATGCCAAGAGCTTAGTTATGGGAGCTCTTACAGCTGAAGAAAGAACTCAATTGATGTTTGACTTGGTATTTGAGAGAGAATTTGAGCTATCACACGACTGGAAAACCGGAAGTGTATACTTTATGGGTTATATTGCTGATGATCCAGTTTCAGGTGCATATTTTTTGGCCCATTTATAAATGGTGTTATTGCTATTCTTCCTGTAAGCAGTCAAACCCTGTTTTAACGTGTCTCATCCTGCTTTGATGGTTTTCGCTAATTCTGTTCATCCTACCTCTATTCAATTTATGTTTTTTGCCGGTGCATTTTTTTTTACTGTATGCTGCAACAAACTATCACATGCATATACGAGTGTCTGGGATTTGAAGAAAACTTAGAAATTAAAGTGTTCCCGAGCCTCTCTATTCTGAGCTATCTATTATAAATATAATGCAATTGTTCTTTGTATTTAGACGAGGAAGATTTCTCGGATGAATTTGAGGATGAACCAATGGACGCACTTCTAACTGGTAATCCTCTCTCTCTGACCCTCAGTTATTCCCCTTTTAGAAAAGGCTGTACAGCTTTTACTATAATAACTTATCCTAGAAATGATGACTCCATTTTTTCTGTCATTTGAAAATTTTAGGGAATATCAAGCAAAATACTGGGGATGTGAAGGATGCTAAAACTGCTGCCACCACCGAAGCTGGAAACAAGAAAGAAGGGCTACCTGCCTCCGATGAAGATGAGGATGACAGTGAATCTGATCCTGATGATGAGATAGCATTTATGAAATCAGCACAGGAGGATTTTAGTGACGACTCTGAAGAAGTATGCTTTGTTATTTTTATTTTTATTTTTTGACATCACACATTAGTCTATTTTCTCTTCTTAAGACATTGTATTATGTAAACTATCCATTGTTTACTCTGTGAGTTGGTGTTCAGGATTCTGAAGATGACATGGATGGGAGTTTTTCCAGCGAAGAAGAAGAACAGCCGAAGGTACCAGCTCTTGTATTTCTGCCATGATTGATATGAAATGAATTTCCTAATTTCTCTTTATGTAGAAGGCACAGCAGACCAAGAAAAGACCAGCTGATTCTGCACAAAAAGCTCCTGTTTTAAACAAGAAAGCTAAACCTTTCACTCCTAACAAAACAGGTTTCACCTTTATCCTTTTTCTTTGCTGTAAACAGGGCCATTGCATGTACTTGAGCATGTCTCGAACTGCGATTAGTTCAAAAAATACACCATTAAACTTGTCGTTTATTAAGAATTACACTAACGTGTGTATGTCAAAGATAAACACAGTACTGAGTAAAAATATTTTGTGTAGGTAACAAGACTGCCCATAATGCCATTCCTTTACCTTCAAAAAAACCTGGAAAAGGTCCAGCTACCAATTATAAGCCAAATGGAAAGAACAAGAAGTCGAATGGCCGCATGTCTCGCAAATGAAAGAAGCTATAGTGCCATCCATCTTCATATTCCTAAACTGTCACCTTCTTCTGCATTTAGCTCCTCCCTCTCAAATGGTACTCTTCTGTTCCACCTGCCGTTGCAACGCATCATATACCACAAGAAATCTGGCTATAATAGATGTTTTGGTTTGAATGTTTAGAATCAAGAATCTTCTTTACCTTATTACATTTTTGGGAAAATCCGCCATGAATTAGTATTTCATTTTTGTTTACGTGTTCTTGTACTTATTTATTTTCATTCAAGACAACGTGTTTCTGGAGAGGTAACCATTGATCTAGATTCCTTGGAACCCTGTGAATGTCATCATGCATTGCTCATTTGACTTGAGCTACTACTATGCATCGGAGGGAAATTTACTATATATCATCGTTCTAGCACATTTACAAAGAAAATTTGAATTTATGAAAAATTATATCTCCAAACAGAGTAAATGAATTTTTTTGCACAAGCTTCAATCTTTCGATGCGATCTTATTTTCCTTTTAGGACGGGTTATTTCTCAAGTACTCCTCGTGGCCGTGCTACCTGTACAGTATTTTTTCCCTTAAAAGATATTATTTATTCATGGCCAGATAACAGCTTCTCAAAAATTGGATCAAAATTATGCCCCCAGGGAAAAATGATATCGAAATGGATCATTCTGGGTTCGCTTTCTATTTCATTAAATCCAAATATCTAAATTTTAGTTATCCGAAATAGAACCAAAAACCAAATCGGTTAGAAGAAACTTGAGGTTGGTTATATTTGGATAGATAGGATTCGAAATCCATGGGTTCTAATTATATTTTTATTTTTAAAAATGAAACAATATATTAAATCTTAAATTCATATTTTACTTATTTACATATCGGTTACACAAAATAAGATAAATTTCAAATGTTTTAATTATTAGGTGAAATTGAAATACATCGTATTTAATATAAGACACTATATAAATATGGAAGTTATGAATTTGAAATATATGGATACGAAATTAATCAATCAAAAATGCAATAAGGAGAATTATAATATACCAGCAGTGTAATGAGAGAATACTAATAATAAACTTATATAATAGATATTATCAGAGAAGTAATTATAAAGTTAATTTCGAGTAATTTCTATATTAGAATTAAATATATTATTACTTGTGTAGTTAATAATGCAGTTTTGCATAATGCGGCTAAATATTGCAATTGATGTTTTAGCATAGTATCGCCTCTCGAATGTCCTATTTTCTCTGCTATTGGACCGACTCTGTTCAAGATTCCCAAACCCCTGGGCTTGAGATTTTTATAATTACTAGGAATATTTTATATGCATTTTAAAAAACCGAAATAAACAAAATTGACAAATAGAGTTTTCCGGATCGGTCGTGAAATAATTTCTTACATATATGACATGTTTATCGACTGAAAAAATTTCAGTTTACATCATAACAAGGATGGTATAAATCAGATATAAGTGTTGTCTCAGATGTAATATTTGGTGATAATATATTGCGAAATAATATATTACAAACAAATAACTTAATTAAAAATAACACAGAAATAATTATACAAAAGTGTGTTTGTGCGATGCTTCAGAACAAAATAATTACGAGAAAAGAAATCGAGTTTAGAAAACAATTTTTCAATCAACAACTTGTACGGATGTTATCTTCAAATGTCTACCACATGTCACAACAACACTGTGAAATGGCGATAATTCATCTTTGCGAGTTTTTCAGAAAATTCTCCCGAGCTTTAGCCATTTTCCAACGTATCTCGTTGTTCTATTGTGCATCAATTATTCTTAAATATATATAGATCTGTTTTGATCTTTATAGAATTTCTTGAATAGATTCCAACAAAAAAATTAAATAAAGTTATTTCATCAAGAAACAACTTTTTTTAGAGTAGATTTCTTTTGAGACGGTCCTCACGAATCTTTATATGTGAGACGGGTCAACTCTATCGATATTCACAATAAAAAGTAATAATCTTAGCATAAAAAGTAATAATTTTTCATGGATGAACCAAATAAGAGATCCGTCTACGAAATATTTTTTCATGGATGGCCCAAATAAAAGATCTGTCTCATAAAATACGACCCGTGAGACCGTCTCACATAAGTTTTTTGCCATTTTTGTAAGTATTAAAAATATCAAATCTAAAGTTTAAGAAACTCAATATTATAGAAAGACAAAACTCTTATGCAAAATATTATATAAAAAAAAGAATTTAAGAGATAACTTGTGTATTGAAACAAAGCGCATTTTTATTTTTGTTCTGATTAAATCGAATATTATTTACAACATAACCTTTCTAGCATACCGACCCATTCGGGGTTTCGATGTTCCCATACAATTGTGTGGAGAGAATTTGATTCGAAATAAGTCGAAATTTCTTTTATTTAATAATTATTATTGGATAGTAAATATATAATGTTATTCATTCGAATATTTAATAAATAGCTATAAATACTCGGCAATAATGGAGAGTAGTAAGAGGGACAAGTTTCCGATTCGAATTAACTCTAAGACAGCGCACAGCCGTGGCGGCGACACTTGAACTAACTAAAGTTGGGTCGGCCCACTTCGTCCCCAAGTGTCACGTGAATTTGTTTTTTTAGAAGCAAGAGTCTTGGAGCCCATTTGCAGTGGCCGTACATCTAAAATAATGACCGACGTTCTTTCTTGGTTCTAAATTCTAATCATTCCATTCTTTGTCAAAGTTTAAATTAGAGATAACATTCGAATCAAAATTGTTTCTGCTTGGAATTTGAAATGGGGCCATGTCCTATTCAAGGTGGGAACATGGACAAGAATGCAATGTCGTATTCTCGAGCTAGTTTTATCGTACTCATATGATGCAACTACATTCATAGCATTCAAGTTTGTCTTTAGTCTTGGTTGGATACCAAATCATTATATTAACGTCACGTTCATAAAATATGAGAATTATTTTTGTTGTTGTATGTTTTCCCTCCGATATTCATTTGACAAATTTATAATATGTTAGTTGAACACATCGGTTAAATAAAATCTCCGAGAGTTATATATATATATGTAATTAGACAGATCGCTCTATTGCACGTTCAAAGTCTAACATTTGGGTTACAAGAAGAACAAAGGGAAAGACTAGACTTGATCCATCATCTTGAAAGATTACAATATATGAGCTTAGCAAAAGATGAGAGTAAATATTACAATATGACCAATTTTAAGTATGGCCATTTTATTTCATCTAAAAGCTCAGGAAAGAAAAGTTTGCAGTTGTGCAATAAGTGGACAAAACTGAAACACAATTTCACACGAAAACTACAGCCACTATAATATGGAAAAAAAATGACCTTACATATATGATCTTTAAGCTCCTTCAATTTTTCTTGAATGCATAACTTGCT
Source organism: Primulina eburnea (assembly GCF_022965805.1). Taxonomy (NCBI): domain Eukaryota; kingdom Viridiplantae; phylum Streptophyta; class Magnoliopsida; order Lamiales; family Gesneriaceae; genus Primulina; species Primulina eburnea. The sequence goes on from NC_133113.1 coordinate 28,039,595, forward strand.
GCATCTTCTGCCAATTCTTTTGGCCACGATCAGCAATAGACATCTGACTGAAATAAAAACCTTGCATTTTCTATTTATGTTTTTGTCCTGAATACAGGACCGGGTCGGCTTTTGGTCCAAGAAAAGCACAACTCTTGTATACATATTTTGTGTAGAATCGAAAGCTGAATTGTGAAGAGACTGCTCTGCTGTCAAGAACTTGGGACTATGGTGCCAATATACCCAAATCCCGCAATGGTAAAGGTGATGACTTGAAGGAATAAGTATATGAAATAGCAGTTCTTTCCGTACAAGAAGTCGTAGCACCCACAGACGAAAAGAAACAAGGCGAATCCAAGTTCGTGCATCTGTATTCTGTAGAAGAGACGAACATATTTAAGCAAGTAGGATTCGATTAGCAGGGGAGGTGTAGAGGCACAAAAGTAACAACAATCTGATCTGAAGTTTCGAGATGTTTTACCTGTCTCCGAGGAATTTTAACAGCTGTTTCTTAGGTGCAGCTTGTTTACTATTGGATTTGTTCTTAAGTGCATCACCGAGTTTTTCAGTGACTACCCATTCGTTAACTCGCTTTGCCTCCAACAACCCGATGAACGTGGCCTTGGTCCGGTGAAACGACATCACATTCTCAAAAAGAACCCAATAGAACAACAAATGGAATGACCTGAAAATCACCCAAGTCTGATGAACAAGTCATGCGGACATTAGCTTCATAGCACTTTAGATAAATTCACGATTTACCTTGGGGTTCCGACTGAGTTAAGGGCTGTTATGATGCATGGAATGTAAATAGCTCCCCATTTCGGGACCTCGACTTCCGGGATTAGAATTGACAATGGCAAAACCACGCAATAGAAGAAGAAAGTGAAGAAGTGGGCGACGATCTTTCGGACAAAGAAGAAGCTATAGATCACATAAAACTTCTTGTACAACGAAACTTTCTGCAAAAGATTAGAGTTCTTGTCCAGTTATCTTACACAAAATGTCGATTTGAGTAAAGATTATTGCAAAATAAATTACCTTGTTCCACACAATATCTAGCACCATTTTTCTAAATAAATTCGCCGGACCACAAGACCATCTATGCTGCTGGAATCGAAAAGCTTTAAAAGTACTCGGAAGCTCACTTTTAACCTATAATAATTATATACATAAAAAAGATTATTAAATCAACAAGAGTAGCTTTGATTTTAAGTTGATACAATACCTGGAGGTCTCCCAAGTACACGAATTTCCAACCCTTAAGACCAGCTCGAATAGCAAGATCCATGTCTTCCACTGTGGTTCTGTCTTTCCACCCTCCTGCCTCGTTTATCGCCGCAATCCTCCATATTCCTCCGGTTCCTGCAATTACAGTTAAAATTAAATTATCATGTTTGTAAATTAATCAAGTTTTGTAACGTATATACAACTTTAATGGAGCGAAGGCTAATTAAATTCACTATCGAATTAATCGTATATAATTAAGCATGGTTGTATCATTGTTGAGTTACCATACCATTAAAGCCAAAGAAGGCATGAGTGGATGATCCCACTTCTTGCTCGACTGTAAAATGGTAGTCCAATGACATCTCCTGCATTCTTGTCAGCATGCATTCGTTCGCATTCACTGTAAAATTTGTCCACGTTCAAAAAAATAACGACATCTGTATTTTACAGTCCAAATTTTTCGAAAAAAGGTAATCCAGTTTTTCAATAAACGTATCATCAGCCAACGTGACCCACGTTCCAAACAAAAGCAAGAAAGAGACTCAAGATTTCTGACAGCACGTGACTTTACGGTCCACAAACCCAAGATGTCATACAAAATATTGTCGGCAGAGAACAGTTTCCGAAATAGGGGGCGGTGAATTACAAGCCCTGCCCTCCACCTCGTGGTTGACCTTTTGACCGGCTTTAATCATGAAAATAATAAGATCAAATAGTTTTCTTTTAAAAAATATATCATGGGATAAATGTTTATAATTACGGGTCTTGAACTCGAGATTTCGTCTTTTTTTTCGTTTATTTGTTGTTGAAACGTCAGTGTCATAAGGCCAAGAGTTCCGTGACTAATACCTACGAATACAGTTGCATTTTGATTTAACATTTTATCACGTACACAAAAAATGCAAGAGAAAATGTTTTCTAAAGAATATTGACTTTTGGCATAATTAAGCATACTGGAAATATAAATATTCCGCCAATTTGAAAAGAGTTGGGTCCTGACGCCGTGATGTGTGGCGCCAATTAGACAAACTTAAGTGTCTCAGATGATACAGGGCGTTAACGGCCCCACTCCGTCAGTCAAGGAAGAGGGTCTAAATAGATCACACTTGCTGCTTAGATATCGGACAAAATTTATATATTTAAAAAGCTGCAGCCCACGCAAATTCAAAACAATTAGCTAGATTTTGTCCTTTTGAGCTTTTGAATAATTTGATACTACTTCAAAATTTCTAAATACGAATGAATTTCAATAATAAATAAATAAATAATGTAAGTAACTAATATTAAGAGTTAAAATCTAAATAACAACTTTAATATCTAGAAATTGAACTAGTAAACAAAATTTGAGTGAGATCTTAATCTGTGAGACGGGTCAATACTACTCATATTCACAATAAAAAGCAATTCTCGTAGTATAAAAAATAATAATTTTTCATAGATGACCCAAACAAAAGATCCGTCTCACAAATACGACCCGTGAGACCGTCTCAGACGTGCTACAAAATTTTAGGTACAAAATTTTAGGCATGCTTATAATAAGTCCACCAACACACTATATTCGTGCATGTTTCCACCACCGACACTCTTGCATGCTATAGTAATTGAAGGAAAAGCATCTTGAATATCACACTTTAGCAGAAAAAGGTTTACCAAGCTAAACAACTAAGAGAAAGTGTATTTTAAATTATTTTTTTTTACTCACAAACATACGACTTAGATTTGATGCTTACCGAACCTCCAACGGCCTTGAACAAGGGCAATGTCAGGATTGTGAATCAGGAAAGGAACAGACCGCCGGAGAAAGTCGGGCTCAGGTCGGAAATCCGCGTCGAAAATGACGACGTAGTCGCATTCTTTGACGTAATCGTGTTTCAGGCCTTCTTTAAGAGCTCCGGCTTTGTAACCTCCCCTTGTCTCTCTAATTTGGTATCGGATATTGATGCCTTTACTTGCCCACCTTATGCATTCTTTCTCTACTATATCCTACAACGTTTAATTCAGTTTAAACCTTAGACTATACAACGGCTGTGCTTTACGTTTAACGGATCAATTTGATGACAACTAATCATCTACTGTACATAATTTCAAATTTATGCACGATTTCTTAAAAATATAAAATCCCATCTCAAAATATATGAAATTCAAGCCTTCACCTATGGCCTCCTTTCAATTGAGTTAAGTTAATGTGGTCCAACCTCAAAAAATTCTTATAATAATATAATATAGGTGCATGGTATATGTGTGTCATTACATGAAAATGTATAGATTCTATAAATCTACAACTGCAAAGTACACCACAACGGAACAGCCCTTGTATGGAAAATGGGATGAAACGACAGAGAAAAAGATTACACAATCATGTATTGTACCTTGATGACAAGATCAGTGGAATCGTCCAGAACTTGAATCACCAGCCTATCAGCAGGCCATGAAAGATTACACGCAGCACCAATGGAGATCTTGTAAACCTGCAAAGAAACAAACAAATGTGTTTTTTTCTTTCTCTTCAAGCATATCCATCTTTCTCTGTGTGTGTGTGAGTGTGAAGAAAGTAGAGAGTCAAGAAACCAGAGGCTCGCCTCTTTTTCGTTGAACATGGGGATCTGAACTAGAACCATAGGAAAAGCGCCATTTCCCATCTCCAAATCGTCTTTCATCGGCTCCCATTTGTATCTTTTGTCAGGCTTTTTCCAGAAAAGCTTAACGAGAATGATAACGACTCCCATGTAAAGCCTCTCCATGAAAACCATGATTGACATTGCTAGGCAGATGTACACGGAGATTCTCAGCAATGGAACGATCAATGGCGCTTTGATTAGCTCCCACAAAAGACTAATCTGCCCAGCCATGTCTGCAGTGTATCCCGGTAATGCTTCTGGGATAAAACTGTTCTCCGACACTTCAGCCATTTTTCAGTTTTCAAAAACCAAGAAACAGGGGAATGTAGAAAGAAAAAAAAAGGGAGGAGAGGATGTTCTGTTTTTCAATCTCTCTGTGCTAAATGCTATATCTGAACAAAACCTATAGATCTGCTAACTTCTTGTGCCCGTTTTCAAATCCAAGAATATATTCGAAAAACGGAACTTGGCAGCACGAATGTGACCGAAGATTTTCAAGAACCGAGGCGACACACCCCCTTCCCTTGCACTCTGGTGTTTCTGCTCTTAGTTCGAGCCAATGAATGCTTATTCACTGTAGCGTCGTGAGCAGATAGAAGAGAAGAGAAGAGAAGGGGAGGAGTTGAGGAGAGTGGAGCAAGTGAGTAATGGGGGGAGTAAGTGTATGGGAGACACGAAGAGGTTTTTTATAATCATTATTTTGTTTGATTTAGGCTTAGCGTTGTTAATTGTTAGTCTTTTTTTATTGAAGAAAAATAAATAAATAAAGTAATAATATTGAGCAGTCAGTGGCATAAATTTTTGACTATATCTTTTTTTTTATTATTATTTATTGAACAAAAATTTGTGTACGACGGTTTCACGATCGTATTTTGTGAGACGAATATTTTATTTGGATCATCCATAAAAAATTATTATTTTTTATGCTAAGAGTATTACTTTTTAATGTGAATATCGGTAGGGTTAACACGTCTCACAGATAAAGATTCGTGAGACCGTCTCACAAGAAACACACTCTTCTACTGATGGGTTTTCTTACTCATTTTTAAATTTTGAGCAACGGTCTCACATTAATTCTTTTTGGAAGTATTGAATTTTATTTGAAATTCGAAATTTGGTAAATCACTTGGAAAAACTATATATATCTTAGATGAAAATTTGTGGCCAAAGTCTAAAAGAGACTCATTTGCACTACAAATATTGGAGAGGATAAAGATTTCAAGAAAATATTTTATCACGTGCGTAATATAAATGCAAAATAAAATAATTATTATACAAAATAAAAATTATAATAATTTTATAAATAAACACCCTTTAACTTATTAATCACCTGCCTCATCTTAGTTCCCAGATACATCAGGATAGATCGACCCTCGATATTCTTTTTTACTAGCAGTAATTTTTCTTTCGTACAATGATTGGATTTTTATTTAGGTAGTAATGTATGGATTATTTTCCGGGAAAAAAAAAAAGAAGTGGGCCAAACTTGCAGCTGCTCCGGGTCATGATTCGGATACGGATTTTTTCTTGTATAGGGAAATGGGATCCGAATTTTGATAAAACAATTATTGATGGTATGCAGTAAAACCTAAAAGCAGACTGACTCAAATTCGTCACATTCGATGATTGTAAAGAGAAAGTGATGACAATATCCAAATACTCAAATACTCTTCTATTTTTAGGAAATGTATGTGCCATTTTGAAAACATTATTTTTTGTGAACATATATAAGTGGCATTGGGTAGACTTCATTTTAGAAAATAACTAAGTGAAATTCGCAGTTGTTAATTTTTGTTGTATATTGGGTAGATTCTCGAATATAACACATAGCATTTCATTCACGTAAGTCAGATAAACCAACACTAGACAGATTTTGTGAGACAAATTCGACCGCAAAATATTGGTGAAGGCATCGAACTTGTGATAATTTGTCTTCGCGCTCGCTCGCTCGCTCACTCACTCACTCGAGGTGCTATGACTAGTGTTGGTAGGCATCTCAGATCGGTTAAAAGAGCGGAGCTTATCGCTATTCGACATAGTATGGAGTTTTACTTGAGAATTGCATGAGATGAAAGGAGTTCATATCTTTTCGGACTCTTCACTAACAACGGGTGCAATTACTGATGGTCCGAATTAGATCTGGGTCCGAATAGTGTTGTAATGAAAGATATCCAAACTTTTTTAGAATCCGATATGTTTTTATCTATTCAACACAGATGAATCATCGACAAACTCGCTCTGCTTTTAAATTTTCGTCAATAGTAATGACCACTTTTCTTCGTAGTTCAGTGTTGGAAGTCAAGATCTTATGCAGTGATACGCCTAAAAAAATATCATGCTCGAGGTTGCAATTCTTCTTTGTTTTCCTCGTTTGGTCAAAAGTATTAGGCTAAAATGCTGCGCACAAAATTGCGAGATTTGCTATTGGCATGCAATAAACCTTTACAGGTCTCTATCGTGGGTCATCTCTGTGTCATATTTCCCGGTTTTGAGAGAAATCATATTATAATTAATATATAAAAAAATATATTTCTTATTATTGTTGTCTTTGTTTTGGGAATTCCGGAATAATTTCCGCTGGAAAAATAATAAAAATATACATTGGTTGCTTAATGCTCTTTAGGTTCCAAAGAATTATCTTGAACCAATGATGGCCACTCTCAGATCGAAAAGCAATTACTATTTTTTCTTCTGATTTTTACGCATATTTATCCCGCTCCAACAAAATAAAACTTCTTAAAAATATTAATAAAGACGAAGGATGTTTTTAATCCGTTTATTTGTAGAAAACGATACTCCAACAAATCCTCGAAGTAATAGTTTGTTAATAGATATATAGGGTTGATTTCATAGGGCTTAAATTTAGCCATACATACATGGGGTCCACTAATTATTTTAAAATCACATATGTATGTGAATTTTGTGCATCCAAACCATGTGGGTCAGTGCCCCGCAACCGGTAAATAGAGTTTAACGATCATCTCCTAGATCTGCTCCAATTATTAAATTCAGAGAGCCCGTGAATTTAAGTTGCCCACACCTATCAGGCAATTTAATATAATAGGGCAGGGAAAATTTCAGTTACAAAAAATAATACATCAATTAAGGTGGCTGTCTTTTCATTCATTTAATATAGTTTTTTTCGACACGATTATAATTTTGGTTTTTTGGTACGGAAATGAAAATTAGCTATTGGTCTCATGTTCACCAAAACAACAATCATAAATATTAATTATCAAAGATAATTGTTTTATATAAATAGTAATGCGGCTTGAAACATTTTTTTCTTCTAATGGCCAACAAATGACAACATACAATCCACATAAAAACAGGTAAAAAAAATTTGGATTGAGTTTAGTATGTATCGCGGAAACACGTTATGTTTAAGAGTATGTCTGCGTGTAATTATATCATGGATCTATATTTACGAGATTCGTTGTTATGATTTATACATGCAGTGAAAGATAATAATTTTCACTTAAATCAATAGATATTACACAATTTTTTTCATAACATAACTAACAAAAAAAAATATTTTTGCACTGAAAAATAATAGTTTTAGACAAAACGTGGTACTTTTCGTGGGTTTAATACTTTTCACTCAAATCAACATATATTATACAATATTTTTTTCGTAATAACAAATAACAATGAAGTTGTTTATATATATCCCTCTTGACTGGGTAGTTTTGTATCTCTTTCTATTTTATATAGAAAGAGATACAAAAACTAAAAAACTAACAATTTTCAATTTCAAAAACCCAATTTCCTAGCTTCCCATTAGCCACGATGTGACCACGTTATTTTTTCATATTTTTTTTTTATTTTGAACATTTTTTTTCGTGCAAAGTCAAATTTCAAACCTTTTTCCTTCTATGCACTCTTGATGAAACTGATATGATAATTCGATACAAGAAAATAATTGCCGAATATTTCAATGCTATAATTAAGAATTTAGGAGATTTTCATCCCTTTTCACAATATCCAATATCTATGAAACCGATATATAATAGATACAATATTGAAATGAAATTTGTCGCTAATTTTTCATTATCTAATTATTTACTGACAAAATGATATTAAAATTTGTAAAATTTTATAATGCATTTCAGTCATATTTATCAGTACTTAATTAAAAGCAATTGAAAAAATCAATAATTAAATAGGCAGTAGTGTAGTACAACGTAATCGTACATGCATTGCATCAGTTGACGTTACAGAGTATAGCCAGTTGTGACCTCCGAAATGTTAAATTATAAAATGCAAAATTCACTTTGGACTAATCAATTTAAATACTAAAAAATGACCATTGATTTCGAGAGGTCCTTAATTTGTACCAAAACAGTTGAAATGTAAAATTATTCCAGCATGGAATTTCTTTATAGAATTTTGTATTTGGTTGACTTCTGTTTATTAAGAGCGAAATTTGAACTTAACTCAACCTCTAAAACTAACTCAAATTGATGATTGTCCATGTCTATATATAATATTTTCAAAGAGTTAATCCAACCGATGTGAAACATTTAATACATCTATCTCACGCTCAATAATGAACATTTAGAGTGTGAAGTTACAAGACATTACGAGTGGCTCATAAGACAGTTCAACACATGACGGGGTGCATGAACCAAGATTGGAACTTTTTTCTGATATCATATTACAATTAAGATATGTACATAATTCAATATTTAAAGTTAGCTTAAGAAGAAGTAGTCCAAATCCATACATACCATTCTCAATAACTTAATCCAAATAAAATGATACATCTAATAATATTCTTCGTAATTTATTATGTTGAGTTTTTATTTATTTATTTGAACAATGATTATTTAAATAGGTGGAATATCTTGGAATTTATTAAAGAATTAATAAAGTGAAAAAGTCTACATTCAAAAATAAAACCCTAGATTTATAATCCAAAATTAGGCACATGTGTTGGAATTTTGGAAATCGAAAGTTTAAATCATAGAGAACATGCACACTCAAATAAATTAATATCAGTGGTTGAGAAAATTTGCTCAATTTGTGCATATTTCCTAAAGGTAACACTTAAAAATATTTTCATTTATTTTCAGTAATCAGTAATCACATACCCCCGACCCCGAGCCAAGTTTGACCTTGAAGTTAGGGAAAAAATTTCATTTATTTTTATCAAAATTTATCTAGCTATTTTTCTTTACATGTCCTGCCTAAAAAAAAAATCAAATCAAATCAACCTTGCCCTAAAGTAATATGACAAAAACTTGTGTTAGACAGTCTCACGGGTCGTATTTTATGAGACGAATCTCTCATTTGGGTCATCCATTAAAAAATATTATCTTTTATACTAAGAGTATTACTTTTTATTGTGAATATCGGTAAGATTGACCCGTCTCACAGATAAAGATTCGTAAAATCGTCTTACAAAAAAACCTACGTACTCAAGTAAATTTTTTTTTCCTTTTTCCAACCCAATTAATAATAAAGATACAAGTAAAAAGAAGCTATGGTAATGATTAACCACATAATTACCTTAAAAACTCAAATGGAGCAACGAAATGTACTTAATTTGTCAGTACACATGATGTCGCTCATCCGACAAGTAGTAAAGTTCTGATTTTACAAAAAACACACCATCTGCATAAAAACTTCGTACTCCAATATCATATATTTAGATTTATGTATGTTTTCACATAAATTTTAAAAATTATTAGAAAGATAAATTCAATAAATAAATTTTCTATTTGACATTTATCTAACGAATATTTTAACTGAATAAAAAATAGTTGGAAAGTAAATTAAATAGAAGTAGATTTGTAAAAGAATAGGTAAAATAATATCAAATACGGAAACTGAACTGCATAATTAAGACTGATTAAAAAAAATGCAGACGCAGAGAACATAATTTAATGATTGGGAATGCCTTAATTATTATGGTTATCAACTAAGTGCTGCAAGATTTAGGACATTGTGCGCCATGGTTAATTATTGACTTGGATGCCTTAACTTTTCTTGGCCCCTAAGGACAATTGAACAACTAGTTATAATAACATAAACAAAATAAATTATTTTAATAATTCTTCAAAGCTGGTGGGGCAAATTAATAATTTCATGTTCTAGGTTTAACTACAAAACCTAAATATAGAATTATCATAGAGTAGTGCTTTCTCGATAGAAAGAGTGTGAGACGATCTCGTTGATCTTTATTGTGAGATTGATCAACTCTGGTCATATTTATAATATAAAATAAATAATTTTCATGAGTGACTTAAATATAATAAAATTTTTACAAAATTGATTTGTGAGACCGTCTTAAATGAGTTTTTGTGTAGAAAATATCATTAATTTAATTAAAAGTTACGAATATATAGGAGTAAAAATTTAAAATCTTGATTAATATTCTCATTCGATCGCTGACTTATTGAATTATAATTCGAATTATAAGCGAATTTAATTCGAATCATTAATCTTGATTAATATTCTCATTCACCAACTTTTTTATTTATTTTTTTTTACAAAAAAAAAAAAAAACATAGCCACATTGGCTACAAAATTTAATGTACCATATAAGCGGATTTTTACCTCCTAGGAATAAATAATAGTAAGTATATTTTAAATTAATAGGAAAAAAGGTTGCAAGCCAGTTTAACACAGATAGAAACAAATGAGTCACGAGCAATTCAATTCAACGAATAAGAGCGGAATATTCTCTTCAAATACTCCTTACACGACATTTCACATGGACTAAATCATTTTAATTTATCAATCTAAGACGTTTTTTCCTTGTAAAAAAACTAATATATAAAATAAAACTTATATAGAAGTTGAATGATATGCATAAAATGGTATGATTCGGGGAGTGTGTGCAAAAGATTATGATTTTAGATAAGTTATTAATTATAGACGGTTAAGAAGTGAATACTATTTGAAATTAGAGTAGGTCTCTTGTGTGATACTCTTGTCCCATATTGAAAAAAATCAAAGATTTAAAATGAGTTTATAATGGTTTACAATGGACTTCTATAGCAACTTGGATTAATCATTTTCGTAAAAGCGAGGACGAATACGAAGTAGTTGCTATAGGGGCCCATTGTGCAGTCATGCAGCCGCGGGCCCGGGCTCGGTGCGTGACATCTTGTGAGACGGTTTTACGAATCTTTATCTGTAAGACCGTCATACACAAGTTTTTGCCTAGTAAAAGTGAAACCTATTTAAGGTAAAATATTTGGTATATAAGTTATTTAAATATTAGTTTTTTTTAATAAAATAGCGAAAATATATACTTTAATTGAAATGTTTTCAATAGATAATGCTTTTTGAATTATACAAAAAAATCTTGGATATAAAAAGTGTTCCGATTTTTTTATTTATTTACCAAAATCATTATTTTTCCTTATTTGTACATGTTAAAACAAAATCTATATTTTTTAAGAGGTCGTATACTTATTAATTTAAAGAGAATAATATTTAAAACCAATATTTAGAAATTGAGATATGAATTAAGGAACAAAATTACCTGAAAACACGTAATTTGAATGTCAATTAATTAAGTTGGGTCAAGCACATGTTACTTCTTCGTGGAATGCGTGATTAACCATTTTTTCCACACTTTAATTAATCTCACCAGAAAAAGTCGTGTCGTGTCCATGCACTAATTTAATTAACCAGCATTTGGATCAATCAAATTACCACGAAATGCGGATAACAAAGACAAAGCTGCATGATTTTGTCACACTTAACCCTCAAATATTAATTTTCAAGAAACACGACAAATTACATCACCATCATAATATATTAGCAACAAAATTGAAATTCAAAAATATTCAAAAGATAATATTTGTTTCATGAAAATAATTCCATAAATATTTTACTGTCCTAATGATAAGAGTCAAATAAATCCGTGCTCAATTTTCCCGATAAATAAATATTTATTCCACGTGAAGTGATTTCAGGATAAGTAAGCACAAAGTCGAATGAGAAAGGGTAAATACATTGAAGCACAAATGAAGAAGTTGAGTATACATGGCAGAATTTGGAAACTTACGAAACAGTCTCACAAATCTATTTTTATGAAACAAATCAATTTAATTCATACTTAAAATAGAAAGTAACATTCTTAATATAGACAATTATTTTTTTAATTTGAGCCGAATTTGAAATCCTTCCGTTTCATAAAATTGACTCATAAAATCGTCTCACAATTTTTTTTAATAAACTGAAAATGGGTGAGGTGACGACATGTTGCTTGCATGTTAACATGCTGGAAAAGCATATGGTAGCACGTGCCTTTCCTAATTAATTCATAAAAGATACTCTATATTTAATATATATATATATATATATATATATATATATATATATATATATATGCGCGCGCGCGCGCGCGCTCACACACGTAAAAACAATAGTAGAATAAAATTGTGTACATCCTAATTGACTTTTACATTGGCAACCATCCATTATTATTCTACACCGAAGGGGGTAAATTTGTAACTTAAAACATATAGTGCTTAGGAAACTTGAAGAATGTAACAAAAACTCGATTTTATATGATAAAAAAACGTAGATTTTACCAATAAAAAAAACATAAAATCCACTAACGAAATAAGTGGCACAAAATACGAAGAATTCCCTAGTGGACCGTGGAGTTTTGTGCGTTCAAATTTTAGGAAAGGACCGGTTAAAATTTAAGACGAGGAATGTATCTCGAGTGTCGGCAGTGCAAGATTAAAGGCTCGATTTCAGGGGGAATATTTGGGAACAACGGATTCAATTCATTTGGAAGAAATACTTTTACTGTATTTGAAATTTTGTCACTTAATTTGTCTCAACATTTCTGTATAAAAACAAACAAATGCCCATCACATGCATACAATCTTGTATAATCTTACACAGTGTAAAAAAATGTGAAAAAACCCGTAATATATTGAATATTAGGTGAAGAATAAAACATAAATTCAGTTATTTGGATTTACTAGAGCTTGTGAACACTGATGATGTAGTAACATCATAACTATCTGTATTCCATGATATCTGATACGAAAAAATTGGACCCCTCTTTGGGCCTCTTCGGCTACATAGAAATTCCAGCCCTGAATAACATAAATATCTTCCATGAGAAGAGAGATGTAAGTTCAAATCCGCTTTAAAAAGCAATAAAATCCAACCCATATGGTATTAAAAAGAAAAATTTACTAGAACATATTTTCATGCCAATGATCCGGAGGGAGGAGGCTTCTCTGAAAAGCTTTGTTTGGAATCCGAAAATCATATTTCTTCGAATGATATGATATCGGGCCCAATAAACATTTAAGGGGGCCTGAAATAATTGATGTTGGGTCTAATTAAGTTTGGGCCAGGCCTTTCGTATTCGAAATCGATTAATCGACTCACATATTTTGTTATTTCGCATGGAAATATAATAGCCGTTCGATTGGGAATGATCCAAAAGATTATGTATATTCTGATACGGTCTCACGAATCTTTATCTGTGAGACGAGTCAATTGTACCGATATTCACAATAAAAAATAATATTTTTTCATGGATGAGTCAAATAAGAGATCTATTTCATAAAATACGACCCGTAAGACCGTTTTACACAAAAGCCTCCGCCCTTTTGGCTAGAGGCCATTGTCTTGCCTTTTTTAAGACTCTTGCGAGATATTACGTCGGGACACGTGAGTATCAATTAATTAATCATCTTTCCGGTAACTACAAATTGTAGGGGGCAAAAGATTAAATTTTAATTTTTCCCCTAAAAATATCTTCTGATTATTTATTAAACTAAAAACAAATAGTAGAAAAAATTGTAAACAAATTCAATTTAATTCAATAAAGATTTTACCTAAAACCCTCACGAAATAACTTTTTTACTTCTCATATTTCTCGAGAATCAAGGCCTTTTGCAACACATTTCATTCATAATGGTTAAAAAATTATAATTCAGTTTAAAAAAAATTTCCGTCATAACTTTAATTGAACCTTTTTTCATTTTCTAAAATTTATTTTCTACATATTCTACTTAAAAATATGTTTTTTGTATTAAAATTTTAAATTACGTGAAAAAACAAATCCGGACAAGCTTCAGTTTTTCACTCTAAAATATCTTTGACTAAAATCTTTGACAGTTGACTAATACAAATGCTTTAAGACAATGCAATATTTTAAATAAAAATACCTAATTCCGTTGGAAAAAATTTGATGTGTTTTTTTGCAACACTCTTAAAATTTTAATTTTTGTAAAAATTTAATTATATTCTAAAAAAAAACCTACTCCAACAAAAAAAACAAATTTTGTGGATCGTCACATACGTTAAGAACAAACGTTAAAAATGTCGAGATTAGTCAAAAAAAAAAAAAAAAAAAAAAACCCTCTAATACGTAAATCATAACCATTTGACGAAGTTCTTCCACTCAATTTTTTAAATTTTATCACTCTCAATTTTATTCTTCTGATTAACGTAACGAGTTTTCTTTGACATAAAATTTCGACTGACTACTGTTTTGTTGGTAGAAATTAACATAATGGATTATTCAAGAGAAATTTTGATTTTTATATTGAAAAGTTTGTAAAATAGATCGTTTTCGTAAACTTTTTCCTGATCTTATCTAGTTATCTTGGACCAATCAAAAATATTTTTATTACATCAGCATGGAAAAAGAAAAACAATAATTGAATAGTCTCGATTATCTTCATCTCCACGATTCTTCACACACATAGGACAAATTAGTTGATTAATAACAGAAGACCAACAAATAAATAAATACAGAACCTCCATTAACATCTAGAGAGAGAGAGAGAGAGAGAGAGAGAGAGAGAGAGAGAGAGAGAGAGAGATTCATCGGGCCGTACGTCGATGGGGAGTAATGGGCCAAGCTCCACAAATCTTCCCAGGGAAGAAGATGATCATCATCATAATGATACCAATAAAGCTCCCACTCTGGATGCTGGTGCTCAATTTGTTCTTAAATCCAGAGGTATATATATCCATGAAATGTCTCATTATGAATTGCCATCATCTTGATTAATCAAGTGTCTGAACTCCTACACCCGCAAATTCTTTCCTTTCAAACTAATATTTTGTAATTTCATTAGTTAATGGATTGTTATTCCAAGTAAGAAACGAAGAACTGAATAGAAAGGGTTAAAATTGTTATTTTAAATTTTTTTTTGGGAAAAAACTCTTACAGGTTTGCATTAGATAGAAATTAGAATCGAGTTGTTTAATAAATAATTAGAAAATCAAATCATTCTTTCTCCAATCATTTTTCCAACAAAACTTGTACTCCTTCCATCTCCAGTTTAGATGTAATATTAGCATGGCCATGTATTCTGTTAATTTGACCGGTTATTACCGTGTAATTGGAACAATTGAGTCAATATATTTATATATACATATATAGTGGGTCTCACGTGAGACCGTTTCACTGATTTTAATCTGTGAGACGGGTCAACCCTACTCATATTCACAATAAAAAGTAATACTATAAACATAAAAAGTAATACTTTTTCATGGATGACCCAAATAAGAGATCCGTCTCACAAATACGACCTGTGAAACCGTCTGACACAAGTTTTTGTGAGAGAGATATCTTTTTTGAATTATCAATAAAAAATTATTATTTTTTATGCTAAGATTATTACTTTTTATTATGAATATCGGTAGGGTTGACCCGTATGAGACGTTCTCACATGATATTCATTATATATATATATATATATATATATATATATTGTAATAAAAAAGGATTTTGTTTTAGTTGAATTAGAAGCTCAAAATGAAAATATTCATAAATGAGATATATATATATAATCAAATCATTATGATTTGAAGTGAGATATTGAATACAGGATCATGGGTACATTGTGGATTCCACTTGACAACATCGATCGTTGCTCCTGCACTGCTGAGTCTGCCATATGCATTTGCCTCACTGGGTTGGACTGCCGGAGTTTTGAGCCTTTCGATCGGAGCACTCGTCACTTTTTATTCCTATAATTTGCTCTCTTTCGTACTCGAACATCATGCCCAGTTGGGTCGTAGACATCTCACGTTTCGCGACATGGCCCGTGATATTATAGGTTACAGTAATTCGATTTCTGTCGTAATTTTTTGCTTGAAATAAAAGTATGTACACTCATTTATTAGAATGCTTTGTTTTCCTTTTCGAGAACCATTTTCAAGTCTTCCTGCATTTATGTAAAGATATAACATTTATTGGTGCCTGCCTGTCCACCAAGTTTGACCTAAGATGTGGGGAGAAATAGTGAAATACTAGGGGGTTGCTGAGAGTGAGCCGTCGAGTATATAAAAAAATACAATAATTTTTTATTATTAATTATTATATTGCAATATCAAAGTTTAAAATATTATTACCCACCGAACTCAATCCCGACCTAATCTCTGAATGTGTACCATTAAAAAAATGTATATTTTCTGAAAAAATATTATCAAAAGAAGATTTGGTAAAAAATATGTCGTCTTTTTTATCATATACGCGTGTTTTTGAACAGGAGTCCCTGGGAAACGAATGATTCTCAAATCTCAATTGCTGACGTCATGAAGCTACTTAATTTATTGTCTTTTATTGTATTTACTTATTTTATTTTAAGATTTGATTTTATATATTTTTGGCAGGACAAAGATGGGGTATGTATTTTGTTGGCCCAATTCAGTTCCTTGTCTGCTATGGTGCAGTTGTGGCTTCTACACTATTGGGAGGACAATGCTTGAAGGTCGATACACATTGTTACCTTCTTGGAGTTATGATTTTTGATGAAATCAAAATACTAGACAACCTATGAAGCTAGTTTCGAGCAGATTTAAATGACAGATTAAACATATGATTTAACGAGGACTATAATACAAACATCCGTGTGTTCATTTTTCCAGATGATATATGTTTTATCGAGTCCAGATGGAGATATGAAGCTTTACCAATTTGTCATTATATTTGGTGGGCTGATGCTGATTTTGGCTCAAATCCCTTCTTTTCACTCGTTGAGGCATATCAACTTGGTTTCTTTGGTTCTATGCCTTGTCTATAGCGCATGTGCAACTGCTGGTTCCATCTATATTGGTAAGATTCTATGATAAATAATAGATGCCTGAATCCAGTTAAGGCAAGAGAATTGTTTGGAGAGTCCAACTATTTCAAGCAATGATAAGAAATATGTTTTGCGAATTGTAAAAATCTTGAAAAAAACCAACTTGTTATTGAATTTCTTTTCTTTTTTCCAGGAAGTTCGTCCAAGGGACCAAGAAAGGACTATTCGGTGAACAGCAACAAGGAAACTCGTATATTTGGTATGTTAAATGCGCTGGCCATTATTGCAACTACTTTTGGCAATGGGATTATCCCAGAAATTCAGGTATGTATGTGTTCGCTACTCAATGTTATGTCTTAGCACAATCCCCGTGAATACTTGATTTACGGTATGTCCAATAATGAAGGCAACATTGGCACCACCGATAAAGGGGAAGATGTTCAAAGGGTTGTGTATTTGCTATTCAGTAGTGACAGCTACATTTTTCAGTGTGGCGATCTCCGGGTATTGGGCTTTTGGAAATCAAGCAAAGGGCCTCGTTCTCTCCAATTTCTTGGATGAACTCGGCAGGCCGTTGGTGCCCAAATGGTTCATTTTGATGACTAATATCTTCACTATCTTGCAGCTATCAGCAGTCGGCGTGGTAAGAAGATTATATCATGCATTACCAAACATTCTCTATTGTCGGTCTAAGAATTAAATATATGAGAACAAAACTTATATTTCACAAAAAAGACAGAAGAATTGGTATTTGCTCCATCAAAGAAAGTATACACTCACAAAATTCAATCCATTTTTTCCGGAATCCTAGCCGATGATCGGAAAATGATTCTTTGGCAACCCTAGTCTTAGTACACTCGTTGCATATACTAAATTCTCATGCATTTTGAGTATTTGTGTTACTCTAACATTCAATTTTTATTTTTTGCTGAAACAGAATGTTTACAAAAACAAACTGTTATAAAATATATTTATTTATATATTAAATATATAACATTTAAAATAATAGTAGTTGTGACTTACTGACTATATATAGGTCAATTGGCTTATGAACTTGATTCATGCAATAGGGCTAACATGCAATATTTAATGCAGGTATATTTGCAACCCACCAACGTAGTGTTGGAGAGGGCATTTGCAAACCCTAAAAGCAAAGAATTTTCTCCTCGAAATGTCATTCCGAGACTGATATCACGATCGATATCAGTCGTCGTTGCAACCACAATAGCCGCGATGCTTCCATTTTTTGGTGACATCAATGCGCTGATAGGGGCTTTTGGTTTCATGCCACTCGACTTCGTGCTTCCTTTTGTTTTCTTCAACCTCACATTCAAAGCATTCAAGCGAAACCCTGTTTTCTGGCTAAATATTACGTTTGCTGTGTTTTTCTCAATACTGGGGCTTGTCGCCACAGTTGCAGCAGTTAGACAGATAATTCTTGATGCCAAATCTTACAGATTATTCGCCAATGTCTGATGATGATCATCAGATAAATTAGTCTTGATATATATATATATATATGAGGCCAAGGATTGCACGAGAAGCAGAACAATTGGACTCTTGTGATTCAGTTCATCAGTTGATGCTGAAACGTGCCACACCAGGATAAACTCATACATCGAATCCACAAGGAAAGAAGAGATTAGATTAATTTGGAAAATATGGAATGTACGAATTGTTGAAACTCGTTGGAATTCTCTTCACCATTTTCTTAATACGATATTGTCATATAAAGATTCTTTCAATCCGTTTTATAATTTTACTGTTGCGTCTTCTTTTCAGCTCGAAGAAAATTATTGATATCTTATTACTAAATGTAATTATTCATTAAAAACATTTAAAGATGCTACGAAAATATTTTCTGGCACTTATTACCCTATCATTCCCCTTTTCATTCCTCTAATTTTAAATATATTAGATAATGAGATTTTGTCATAATTTGTATGAAGCATGAAAAAAACTTAAAAAATATTGAGAGAGAATTTTAGTTAGGGATGACATCAGGGACAGAGTGGGACAGATTTGGTGAAAACTGGGATCGTCCCATAACCCAGATTGGACCACTAAATTTTTAATTTTTGAAAATTTTAAATTTTTAATGATATTCACTACACAATAATTTTTTTAAAATATAATAAATAATCAAAGCTGCTTTATATCAATAATATTGATGAACAAACAAATATTATCATAAAGTTAAAATCTATTAAGTTATACTGAAGTCATAACAAAAAAAAAATTAAACATATCATAATAGAATATAATTATTTCAACCCTAATATATATATATATATATATATATATATATATATATATATATATATATATATATGACATGGTTCAAACCCGGATCATTGTCATCTTCAATCTCGTGTGTGCATTGTTTAGCAACTTCACTAGACCTAAGTCAAAGTCAAGGTTCATTATAAATATATTTTGAATGCCATGCAAATTTTTAGATAAGAGTGTTGATGAAAGGGGGACATCAAAGATGCAATATTGTCAAAAAAATATTTCAATTGCATTCAAGTGAACATGGATCACAGAAGGAGTCAGAGTTGGAAGAAAGTTCGGTTGAGAAATCAATCAAATTAATTTTATACGGACTTTAAGACGCCTGAAATATAAAAGAAAAACTTTTTTAGGAGCTCATCAAATAAACTACAATTCTTTTTTATCGTTATTTTCAAAGATATAACTTCAATGTTTTATAATGGTAGAATAAAATTAAAGACAATGTGTGATTTTATCATCAATTGAAAGAGAAGTATTAGTAATTTAGTACTCAAGTGTAGCATTTGGCTTTCTCAACATGCGACATAGTAATGGAAGATCATAGATACAATTTTTTTTTCAGAGTTACTTGTCATACTTCTATTATTATAAGATTGGTTGGAACGCTGAAAAATGAATATGATGAGATAACTATCAATGAATTTACAAGTCAATACTAAGAAGAAAAAAAAAATTCCAAAACAGTTTTTATATTTAATATAAAAACTGATTTGGAATTTTGTTTAACTAAAAGTTGAAATATTATTTTAAGTTAAAATTTTAATAAATTAATATTTATTTTCTCCATATCGTTTTTAGTTTTTAATACAATATTTTTTAATATCCGAAAAATATCTATAAAAAATTATTTATTTTTTGTTCGTAAAATAAATAATAAAACTAAAAAATATGGGCTCAGAAAATGACATGAACCGGTCCGGTGATATCAAATTGGACTTTCGGTTCGAAAACCTTGGAATCAGAACGAACCGGTTGTCAAACGGTTCCGTCCTGTTCCTGAACCTCCGGCATCGGACCGGTCGGAACTGGAAACGGAAAACCCTTGAGCATGCCTAAATTTGAGGGTGAGTTTTGTTTTTCTTCTCTGCCACAAAGACGCAGGTAGATGGGAGTAAAAATTGTTTAAAGTTTGGTTTGGGTTATGGGCCAAGTGTGGCTGTGTGGGCAGCTGGCTTAAAAAAAATATTATTTTGTTTTGGTTTTTCTGGGGCCTGTGTGTGGGGAGCTCAACCACTGGCCTCCACAATGCCCGACACGATCGTGCCAGCGAGCTGACTCTGATTTTGGCTCAAGTCCCTTCTTTTCACTCGTTGAGGCATATCAATTTTGGCTCAAGTCCCTTCTTTTCAATGCATGAAACTTAAAAATTTATTTAATTTGTAAAGACGATGATGCCCGCAGAAGGCTCGCCCGTGTTACGCGATAACAATAAAGAATTGCGAAAACAATATTTGTTTTTGAATTTTTTTCAGGATGTTCATCCAAGGGACCAATAAAAAGGATTACTCTTTGGAAAGCAACGAGGAAACTCGTATGTTATGATGGCGCTGGAACTACTTTAAGCATTGGGACGTGTGTGTGCTATTCAGTGGTAACGGCTACATTTTTCATAGTGGGGCTTTTGGAAATCAAGCTGAAGCCCTCGTTCTCTCCAATTTCTTTGGAAATGTGTGTTTAAACTATTATTAAAACGTTCAGTTGACATGATTTGGATCCGTATTTGAAGTTATAAATGGGTTTTTGTGTAGCTCCAGGCCCACCTGATATATCATCGTCGTATATAAAGCTTCGAATACGGATCCAAATCAATGCATTGGTGCTAGAGAAGCTCCGTTGCGCCTTGTGTAAAACAGAACCCAAGCTACCCGCGTTGAAAAATGGCTCACTTACTAACATGCAATCCTTGGTACAGGTCTATACGCAACCCACCAACGAAATTCTGGATAGTGTCTTCGTAGACCCTCTGAGTGAGGAATTTCTTCAGAACGTTGCCCGAGAGTTCTATCACGATCAATCTCAGTGCTGGGGCTTATTGCAACAGTTGCTGCCGTTAGACAGATCATTCTTGATGCCAAAACTTAGCCAATGTTTGATCAGCAGACGAACTAGTTTTAATTTGAAATGGCCGAGAAACAGAACTGGATAGATGTATCTCAGTTTCTAGTTCGATTTAGATAAAATCATTGATGTCCACAAACTATTTAGCTCAGGATAAACTCATACATCGAGTCCACAATAGTCATATATCTATTCACCGATTATTCAACTGAACAAGTAAATGCAGAAACAGACGCTGAAATTTAGCAAGACAAATTAACACGAGCAAAATATCTTCCTAATAAGAATCATGTCATGAACAAACAAAAACGTCTGCTCTGGCGTTTCTATTTAAATATTTCCAAGTGCGATATTTCACATTACAGAGACAAATGGATGTAAAACCTGACTAGAGAAGGAAAAAAACAGATGACAAAAATATTACACATCTATTGAAAAAGAAGGAAGCCGCCACAGGCACAATAAAATTGTGCAAAAGAATATGAAAGCCTCACAACCCCAAGATTCATAACTTCAACGCAAAGCCGAGTCCATACAGATTCACCATGTTCCCCGCGAGCTCTTGCATCATGTTCTTGCTGCCCTTTTTGCGTTTTAAGGATGTCGACGCAGTTGCGTCGTAAGAACATTGTTTGTTATATAATATAGTTTTTATTATGGACCATGTCAACGTATATCAGTTAAGCAAACCAGCAAGAAGATCCCCAGGATCTGATGTTGCAGTCATGGGTGGACTAATTGGTTGAGCTTGAGGAGGCATAGGCGTGGAAGGAATGGGTATGTTGACTAATTGTTCTTTAATGAACTCCTTCAACCTAAAAATGGTTTGAAGTTCATTAAGCAAACATAATCTGATGCATAATCGGAAAACATATACTTGGACATTAAAGACGTACTCTAATGTAAGTGTATGATCACCAGAAGCAATTGTCATCCGCAACTGGGAACGATCAGCTGGATCTGTCTCTATTCTCATCTAAATGATGAAGACCAAACAAATTCAAAGTTAGGTGTTGGGAGCTATTTACTCATAAAATTGATTATTATTTTTTTTTAGTTTGAAGTCATTTAATTGAATGCAGATAAATTCATATTCCAATTCTTCAAATGTTTTGGTACACATGCTGCTGCAGTGAATCATGTTAGAATGAGAAAATTTTACCCAGTAGAATCTACTAGCATGTCATGTGCTTACAAGTCATTGAAAAGATCAAATATAAACTATATTGAAGCCAGAATTATTATGGTAAGGCTAAAGGCTGGTTCTCGCATTCTTCATCCAATGCTCATTATGCAGTTACCGCAGCTGATTATGCAGTTACTGTAGTACCTGAAGACATGGGTAGAAAATAAAAACTCAAAATAGACGAGCTTACCAAACATAGCATGGCTCGTGTGCTTTCAGAGTAGAAAGTTGTGCTAGCAACCAAATTATTTGTGTTCGGATCCTGAACGTGAAATCATAGGGAATCAAAATAATCAGAGCAACGACATAAAGGCCATAATAATTTCCCAACTGTTGTATCAGGCGGAAATGTTAAGGAGAAAGCACTTACCAGCCCTGGGCAAACCATCACTCGAAGACTGTTAAATAAGTTTATCATTTCCGCTAGTGGCATCGGCCTTACACCTCTCACCTAGAAAGCTCATGCAAAATGAGATCAGATATTTTATCTCCGAGTTAAGAAGATATTATAGGAGTTTGAAGATAAAATTCACCAAGCACATACAACTTCTTGCAGCTTCAATGGAGGCCCGGAGAGTGATCTCCATTGTTGGAAAAACTCTTCAGCGGAAAGTGAGATTGGTTGAAGAAATTTGTTCAATAGAACGGGAAGGCGAAGTTTTACATTGACCTGCTGGTGGAGACACCCATATGTAAAGTTTGAAAACAAAAACAGGTTAGAATGTGAGCGAGCATTTCATGCACACTTAGTGTACGTGGCTGTACACATACAATATCTTCATTAATAATTATAAAATTCTCAAGCAATACCACATGGGTTCCAAATTTGTATGAGAAGTCCAGAACAGCTAGATCTCTGCTTGGCCGAAGGTTGATAACCTCAAGAGGGCACTGAACCTAAGAAAACAAGAGAATTTGTATTAATCATATAATCCTAAAAATAGATAGCGGTAAAACATGATTAAAGCAAGCCAAAAACAGGATTTGATGAGAAAAAGGAAATCTTTCATAATCCAACCTGTGCCCTTGGAGGAATAGTCTCGGGAACTAATGAAAGTTCGATCTGTAAATGAGAAGGGGGCAATATCATAGCTTGAACTGAGAGGAGAGGGGCGACATTTTTATTTCCTAAGAAGAGAACAAGTCGCCCATGATGTGCTCGCCACTCAGCTTTTATGCCAATCTGGAATTATATCAGAAAATTTGACACTCAACCGCTGGGAAACAATCAGCTAAAGCTAATAATACCAATTGGTGATGCATAGGAAGTTATCCATTACAAATAAAAATTGGATAAAACAAATGAAAAGACAGTGTACCTGAATATAAGGGTCCTCGTATAATACACCACTATCCTTCACTATCAAAGCATTAAACCGTTCAGCAATATCGCCAATTGGCTGCAAGAATAATGTAGTCGGGGGAATAAAATCATGAGAGGTCAACTACAATGAGGTGTTGCGGCATTATCTCCAACTACTTAAGAACTTCACAAATCTTCTCTAAACACACTTTAATTACTATAGAATTGCAAGGTAAAAAAGAATTTATATCCCATAATCAATCTTTGATCCTGGTTATGTTTGAAAATATAGCGAATTGGGCCCACTGGACCCAATCTCTGTAAATGGGAAAGTTAACCAAATTCTAATCCCTATATGATTGTCAGTGGCAAATAATATGTGCTAAATAATAAGCCAAATCATTATATTATCACCAATTAAGGCATCACAGAACCTAAAACTTGGTTTGAGTGATTAAAAATGGTTGATTAACTCTGGAAAAATCTAATTTCATTTCAAAATGTTTATCTACACATAGTAAGCCAATCAAAGAAGCCTAAGCAAGCATTTAGAAGCACCCACATATGAATTTGTGGCGCTAAATTTACGCATCTTGACAACAGGTCAATAAGATCATGTGCTGGTTTATAGATTTATATCTGATACAAAGACAGATTGGTGAAAGCGTCGTACTAAGCTCCCAAAATAATACCACCATTAAGGTAACCTGGGCATATATGTCTATAAGTGATTTGAAGAAAGTGATACCTGGACATTCTTTGCAAGCTCTTCAACAGGTTCAATAGCTAAAGCATCAGCTCCTATACCACTTTGCAAATCAGATGATGCCACACTTGGCTCAGACCGGTGTGTAGTAGCTGGAGGGCCTACAATATCCAATGGGGCTAGAAGGTCCCCAAGGAGATCAAGAGAAGCTGTACTGGGCGGTTGAGAATCAATTACGGTCAGAATGCCATTTTCACGTGTGATTCCTTGTTCAGAAGTGTTATCATCCTGTTGACATAGATGATGGTTGTTCCGTACATGAACATGGTCAGATAATCAGATCCTCAAATCTACAGCATAGTTTGCCACTATTAAGAAAAGGTTTTCTTACCGAATTACTCATGCTAGGCAGCTTCACAATGCCAAGGTGGCCAACAGGTTGTGTTCCATTTGCAGGAAGTTGATCAGTGACTACCAAAGCATTAGAAGTCTGCTGCTGTGTCCGCAATTTAATTGCACTTTGCTCAGCAGTATCAGCCTCAGAATCTTCAGCTTTTTTTATCAATGACGACTAGAATGAAATACTTGCACAGTCAGAATAGCAGCTAAAAGAATTAAGCTTATCTTCAAATCAAATTAAAGGCCCTCGGAGAAACTAAGTACAAAGTATAAGCTAAACAAATTCAAAATCCATACTGAAAATCTTGTCTTTGTACCTGCCGTTCAGGGAACTTTGGCATTTCAGCAAGTACGTCCATTAGAGCTGCACCTTTCCTACTCAGCGCACGGTATTCAACCGCCCTTTGCTGTATTTCAGAATCAATGCAACCTTCATACCTTAAAACAAACAATTGGTCATCTAATGTAAGTACCCAGACATATATTACTAATACAAATTAACACAACAAATTACTTCTTGTTATTACTTGTTAAAAATTGCACAAATTTGACTCTGCAGTTCCTTATCTGGTGGTTGGGCGTGCATCAGAATTTTTGCATATGTGGAAAGAAGAATAGGAATTGTTGAAGTCCTGGTTGAATTTGATACAGTTAAACAAGGTAAAGGAAAATATAAATTGCAACAGAAGATAAACAAATGCACTTACGAAACGGTAGGAAGCTTCTCATTTATGATGACGAAGATCTCTTTTGGGCTACATCCAGGGCGTCGGTTAAGAAGATGGCCATATTCTCCAAGGATGTATGCACTCACCTTTTAAAAAAAATTATGAAACATTTCATTTAATGTTCCAACCACAATACATCTAACATACATATTTTAATAGTACAAACAGAACAGAGGACTAGTCTACAATTACTAGCATATGGTGGAGCAGGTAATATCACATGTACGAGGAATTTCAATAAATAACATTTTCTTCCATCAAGAAGCACATAGATAAATTTAGCCAAATTCTAGCCCCACAAAATATGCATGAAACAATTCATATCATCTACAGTTCACCCCGATAAAAAATTGAATAATATTAAAACCACAGGTGATGTAACACACCTTCACCATTGTCTCGTGGGTAGCAGGCTTATCAAGATAACTTCTGGCTTTCAATGCTGCATAAGGCTGACGAGATTACAAAACGAAATACATGAGCAGAATGAAAATGTCATTTTACAGAAACAAAAACTCTATGCAGCTACATAAGTGACAATAACAAGTAAATTACCTGTAGGTCCTCGTTGTTAGTCACAAACTGCACTACACGAAACCAAATGTCATCACTGACAAAATCCCCTGCCTTGTCAATCAACTGAAGAATCACATCAACATACCTGGAAAACGAGAGAGAGAGATGTTCTTATATCAAGTTTGCTACAGACGGTCATATAAACAGTGTAAATGCCTATCAGATCTGTATAATGTCACATAAAGCTTATTCTATTGATGGAAAGAGAATAAATCTGATCCCAGATTTTTCTTGACATCTACTAGACATCAACAACGTAACTTGACCTTCAAATATTTCAGTTAACATGAGAATTGAAGGGTTACCCTTCCACCATTGTTTCTAACCCCTTAACCACCACAGTAGGCTCACGTAGCTCATTTTGACAAGCTCCAAAGTTGATGTTCAGCACTAATGAACCAAGAACTAACAACATAGAATGAACCTTTCAGAATTTGTTAAGCCTCGGTAACAGTGAACCAATATCTAACAACATAAATGATCCTTTCATAATTTTTATACCCAGATGACCCCCACAAATCTAGCGCATTATGTGGAAATTCTTTTCTACTCTCCTGCAATTCGTAAAATTATTTCTCTGCTCTAACAAAAGAGAAGTAGAGAAAACAGCCCTCAGGGTTCTGCATATTTGCCTTTGAAACATTACATTTAATGCATTAAATATAGTCCAATTAAATCTGCCATGGTACAAAAAATTAAGATTACATAAAAAGCATATTGGGTGGTACTACCTCAATACAACAGACCGCCATATTTTTTAAGAAAATACTCAATGATGATATCGAGGACATTCCATCAGCATTAAGTTTCATATTTTTAAGTATTTCAAAGACATTGTCTATTTTATCATAAAAAGCATAATGGGTACTACCTCAATACAACAGACCACCATTTTTTTTAAGAAAATACTCAATGATGATATCGAGGACATTCCATCAGCATTAGTTTCATATTTTTAAGTATGTCAAAGACATTGTCTATTTTATCGACTTTTAGGTAAAGTTCATACCACGACAAATCAGGTGCAAACTTCTCAGCAAGAATAGCAGCTTTAAGTGACAATTCTTCACGCATTGCAAAGTCTGCTGTGCTAAGATACTGAAACCGGATGAAAGTCAGCCTATTATTCCATCTTGGTTGGTTAAAGTAACAAACAAATATAATTGAAGGTCACTCGTGCAAGTATGCACCTGTAATAATTCTTCAACTATGTCCTTTGCATTAGAGACATCACACATGCCATATAGCAAATCGAGTGCACGTCTCCTAATACTGAAGAAATAATCATTTGTCAGAAACCCTAAGCTTAAACATCGACCGAAACAAACCAACTTTTTTTTATCATAAGTAAAAAGTAACAAGGAAACAGACCCACACTAAGAAAATGAATGTCAACAACATCGAGTAATCAGATTATACCTTTTGTTTCAATTGAAATTTGCCAAGGAAAATTAAAGATAGGATCATAGGAATCATAAAGTGAAAAGATACAGCACCCAACTGTTCATAACCTTGATACAAATGTTTGTAATACATGGTAGATAAATAACTCTGGTATAAAACAATTTAGGCGACCTGGAATCAGGATCCTTCAGGGAAGTGATGATCTGGGCTTGATGTCTTTTGATGATCTCCTGTACTTCTGTGACCATCAACATCCTGGTCATGTTCTCCTGCACCAAAGAAATATTCAGATCTATGCAGTTATACAATAGTACATTTCATAACAAACTAACACATCGAAATAATGAATCAAAATATTGAAAACAAGAAAGAAAAAGACAATCACAACATAGTACATTTCATAACAAACAAACAACTCACCAAACCAAGATATCTTATATTAGGTTCCCGAACAGCAATGAATTTACCAAGCAATGCAATACACTGAGACATCATTTCCTTTTCTGCGTCAAGATGCATGACCTACAGTCAAGAAGTAGACACGAGAACTGTTATCTACAAAAATGCACAGAGTGAGAGCGAGAACGAGAAGAGGAGAAAATCCCTCTCCCCGCATACAACAAACCAACCATTTCCACCATACGCAGAGATGTTCCCCTAAAGCATATAGATTATGTGTGCAAAAGCAAACACTTGAATAGCATTTTAGGTGAAAAATCATATAGGAAGTGACAAGAGAAAAAACCCCTAAGTTCAACTGCTATCCAACAATTTTAAGTAAACAACCAAATGAAATCGTGAAACAAAACTTACGAGAGCAAGGGCTTCAAAAAGAACGGCATGTGATGCATTATTCTTGTTCACATTTTTCACAACATCAGTTCCCATCAATATCCTTTGTAACACCTGATCACAAAAAAAAGTTAATTAAGGAAATTGTAGATCAAAATACAAGAGCACGTTCTGACACACCTATATAAAAATGGCATCATTATTCTTTTAGAACTTAAATATATGGTTATCACAAACATAAAAAGATTAACTTAGACCTCAAACAATGATCTTCTAGTGTTTGGATCTTCAATGGTTGGAAAATACTGAAGGGCCCTCATTGTCCTAACCTGCAGTGCTATATGTTAAAAGCATCAAGAGATAATTAAATACTAGTACTAGTGTAAATCCAGAGAGGTTCTTTTATGTGCTGCTACTTTTAAGATTGAAACTTGAGCGCACATGAATTTATTTCATCTGATAAACAAGGAAGACAAATCAAGAAAAAAAATAATGACTGTGTCCTCTTTTAGCTCAAATCTGTGAAATGTGCTCGAGGTAGCTGAAAACTATTGACAATCCGAGCTCAAGAATAAAAACCATTATCAGGGTGTCACTACCAAAATGCATGAGATTTATCAATTGCAAATTGACTAATTAGGGACCAATAAACCATGCAAATTTCTGGGCTCATCTTTCATCAAACTGTGTTGTGCTAAATATAAGAATTTTGGAAAGTAAAGCTGGGCCCTGAAGAATATTAACCATGCGTGCAAATTTCCTTTTTTTTCATCAGGTCTACCTCAGAAATCACCAACTAGAGACCAGTCATTATGATCAGAGGGTCACTACCATCATTATCTGACACAAAAGGTAGGTTTATTTTTCATCTGCTCTATCCACATGCCCTACACAGTCGAAAGAATATGTAACAGCTTTTGCCAGTCTCTCTACTCAT
Source organism: Primulina eburnea (assembly GCF_022965805.1). Lineage (NCBI taxonomy): Eukaryota > Viridiplantae > Streptophyta > Magnoliopsida > Lamiales > Gesneriaceae > Primulina > Primulina eburnea. The sequence continues at coordinate 28,068,834 of NC_133113.1, forward strand.
CCCGAAACCGGCAGTGCTAGCTTGCATTGTCTTGCTCTTTGGTCAACCCAATAACACGATCTTTCCCCCTTATCTCCCTGTTGATTTATTGCTTATAAATAGATAGATGGTAGCAAAAGTTGTTATTAAACAAAAGCAAAGCGGGTTTCAATTTTCATCTGGTCTTTCCCACTAGCCTTTGCGCTCAACAGACACCATCACATTCACAGTAAATCTCTCTCCATAGCCCATGGCCAATGTTAGCTAGCGTGTCCTACTCTTTTGGTCAACAGAAACCCCACACTTCTCTCTTCAAATCCTGCTAATGCATCATCCAAATCTGACACCACAAGTTCTCAAGTAAAATCACTGGCCACCAGTTGCATTAACAATCTAAAGTCCCCCAGTACTTCCACAGATGGGCCTGGATAAAAGTTCGAATTTTAACCGACCACTTTACACTTGGATATCTTATATTTAATGTAACCAAAGAAAATTCTATATAATCATATTTCTCAGGTAATTCAAGGCATTTAATTTGAGGCTAGCAATCCATTCTTGGATAAGGTTGGATAATGCACTGCAAAGAGTTCAAAACTTTCTTTAGTGAAATCAGACCAGGAAGCATTTTAAAGGACATCCTGGTAATACGACAACAGGTTACATCAATTTTTTAAAAAAGAATTTAGACTAATATCACCTCCGGTCAAGAAATGGAGATCAAGATAAGCACAAACCTGAATCCAAGGAGATGGAATACCATAGTATGTGTATTCTTGGGGAACATCTTGGTTCCTGATAAGCCTTTCCAGTATTCTAACACATTTGGGAAGACAACTCCAATATGCCTCGTGGTTATTTGCAACTAAAGCAACTAGAAGACTCATCGAAGAAGTCAAGACACCCAGATCCCGTTCATCTAACAGTTGAGCCATTCGATCCGCCCTGCGAAGAGGAAGTTAGTTGGTGATAGCTTTGTCATGCATTCAGATAAAACGAAATTAGTGGCATGTATTAATTTACCAGCCATCAACATTCACCACATCAGGATTTTTTCTGAAGAGGCGCAGTAGGCATAATGCTGCCTTCTTCCTCACCAGTGGTCTGACACTGCTTGAAATCTGGAGCAATATAAACGTTCAGCATCATTGAATAGCTGCATCAACATGGAGCCTTCAAATTGGTATTCACTTACGAGTAATTTTTGAACATCAGGAGCTAGGGATTCAGCAAATTCTCTCCCACCAATATTTCCAACCTGAACAAAATGACAGGATCGGACACAGAGGAAAGAAATAAAATTCAGGGCATGGTATACACAAAGAGAAGAAGAGGAGATCTACGCATACCAGTGTTAAAGCTAGACACTGAAAAGTCTCATTACGACCAATAATATCATTCCGCACTGTATTAATTGCTAGTCTCAAAAAATCATGATTCTCATTGAGAAGGCATGACGTGACTATATAGCCAACCTGAAAAATACGAGTCAAGAAAAATTCAATGAAGAAAAGATTACAACTTATTGTTGATCCTAAACCATAAAGAAAGATGAGTATAGGTAATATCATATATCATTGTCAGGCAACTTTTGGCCAAAGTAATATAATATAAACGGATCGAGACAAATTCATTCTCGGTTGATTCCAAAATATCCAAATGAAGAAAATAAAGGAATGTGGATGTGAACTCTTCCAGATATAAAACACATTAATCTTCTCGAGAACATTCAGATACTCGTTATAATGACCATCAAACATATGCCTATTCCTTTGATATTCATCTTTTTCTATTGACACTTGACAGCATACCTTCATACTCAAGAAAGAGCATGCCAACTAAAAGCATTACATTCTAAACATATCAACAAAGTTATCCATCAAGATTTCTAATTCAATTTTACAGATCATGGTGGTAAAGAGTTGATGTATTTTAAGGTAAAAGACGCACATATTGGCATAGAGTGACAATAATAGTTGGTTTTATCAGGGTATTTAGAGTTAAGTCTATTTGTGGTTTCATAATACATTCACACTTCACTAATCGCAGTGGCAAAACCAACAACTTCTTTCCCTCTGGCTTTTCCACAAAATATTAATATCAATCATTTACTATTTTAAGATATAGATAAACTATGTAAAATCTGACTGACCATTTCCAGTAGAATATCATTAATAAATACAATTATTATCTCCCAATTGACCTGGATGTACGAACTAGTAACTACAAAGTTCAGCGTTTAATATTCCATATGGATTATGGATTTTCTTCAAAGAACAGTTATTATATCAAACAGTAGTTGTAGGCCTATGTTAATCGAAATGCAGCTAACCAAATAGTCAAGTGGTAGAACCTCATTACAATAGGAAATTATTAACACATCATCCTTCTACAAAAAAATATTAGAAAGTCAGTCTTGATAACAACTATATGCAGGCCCACATTTCATTTATCAATTCATTTGGCTACTTACAAAGTCAAAGCACTAATATTAACAGCATGGGATGCAGGTTAACTATGATTATGCAAAAGTTTCTAGAAAACAATACCTGCTTTTCAGGATACTTCGGAGCGGATATTAAAGAAACCGCTTCCATGTGACCAAAATCAACATCATAACCCAGCATATATACGTAAAGCATTTTCCAGACATATTTCTTCTTCTCGTAATGTGTGAGACCCTGCTCAGTTAACACAAATGAGTTCAATACAAAGGGGCTATCAAAATTTGTAATCATGGAAACAAATGCAGCCTCCTTCGTATATCCATTTGACATTGCTTTTTATTGAATAGATAAGCATAAAGATCCAAGAATACAGTTCATGAGCACTAGGGTGAGATAAAAGTTTCAATGAAACGCAGCAGACTGGCAGCTAGTCTACCTCCATTATACATCTCATCCATGAAGTGAAGATGATAACATCTGAAAAACCAAAATTTTCCTTCGCAAGCTATGATTTATAATCCTTACCAATTCCAATTTCTTCACCAAATGATTACCAAATCTAAGATATTAGGACTCCTTCAGGCTAGACTATTATACTTGCGTCTTAAACAATTGAAAAAAGATAAAATCCTTTCCCCGGTGTATTTAATTCTCCCAATCAACAGGTCGGCAGTAACCAACAAATAATTAACTTAATAAATTCAATATGCCCAGCTCATTTAACCAATTTACACGGACTGGAGCTTTTTCCAACTGCTTAATCTACACCCTCAAACCTTATATATATATATATATATATATATATATATATATATATATAAAATCAAGCCATTGCTCCCGATTAGATCAACCCGAATTCCAGGAATGTAAAACTACAAACTGATTACATTATTCCTGAATCACATCTCGAGTCCAGTTTCAAAACTGAGGCTCGCAAGTCATCCCAGAGCTCTCACATACCGAAAATAAAAATCAAACACTCATAGCTAAAAGAACACTTTTAAATGCATGAATGAAGAAAGTCTCGCCTTTTCATTCTTAAAACGCGTGCGCAAGTTACCCAGCTCTTTGTCAACACGAAGCCGCTCCTGTTCTTTATTCTGGCAATTCCGAACATCACTGATGAAGACGGACAATCCTCTCATCCCCGAAAGCGCCATCTCAGATCCAGCAAATCACCAGATCCAATGGCCAATTTCACAGATCTCGATCAAATTCAAGATACAAAAAAGTTGCAATTAATTTTGGGGAGTGATTTGGTCTAGAGAGAGAGATTGGAAAAGCCGTCGGACAGCGGACGGACGGAGGGTGACGGCTTTTTATTTTATTACAGTATAAGCATAAAAAAAAAAACAAACAAAATGCAATTTCATAATTTAGTTATTTATTATTATAAATTTAAATTATATTCAATTTTTTTTATTTAATCTATATTTCAAAATTTTATAATATAGTAAAGATAATAGATGATACTCTGAATTCAAAATTATTTTTCATCTAGCATAATTATCACACGATTCACGTGCCAACAAGATTTTTATTTTAGTTATCATTTTAAAAAATATTCTATATTTAAAAGAAATTAAGAACAAAATAAATCTATTTCGAATACATACTTGTTTATAAAAATCACTTTAAAGTTCCATGTAACTTCATGCATGTCAATTTAAAATAACATCATTACTTGAGAAATTAAAACATTAACATAGATTAAAAAAGATAAAAACTTGTGTGAAACGGTTTCACGAGTCGTATTTTTTTAAACAAATATCTTAGTTGAGTCATCCATGAAAAATATTACTTTTTATGCTAAGAATATTATTTTTTATTGTGAACATCAGTAGAGTTGACCCGTCTCACAGATAAAGATTCGTGTGACCGTCTCACAAGAAACATATTCTTAAAACTGAATGCCTAAAGTATTTTAAAAAATATTAAAATACTAAAAAATCCTTGTAAAATAATAATAACATTTTTCCCAAGATAATTTTGCACTAAAAAATCCTTGTAAAATAATAATAACATTTTTCCCAAGATAATTTTGCTTCAAAACATTGTTATTGATATAAATAAACGGTCACTAAATGAAAAATTAAATATAAAATATAATTACATATAACTCTCTTCAAATTTATCATAATTACGAAAAAATCCAACTATATTAAAATATTATATTTGTCGTCTTGAAGTTTTTCAAAACGAAAAATAAATCGAATAAATTCTTACAATTTTAAAAATTAAATGTTAGAAAAATACGAACATGAAATTACTGCATGTAATATTAAAAAGTATCTTTGTTATTTTTCATAATTTTCAAAAGAGATATATATAATATTTAAATATAATTGAGTTTTAAAGAAAATAACAAATCTCAAAGAAGAGAAACGAGATTAACTCTAAATATAATGTCAAAGTCTGATAAAAAAAAGCAAATAATCAAAATCTATTATTTCTAATCTATTGGATTTCGAATCCTTTGATTTTAAATATTTTTATCATTTTGAAATCCACCGACCTAGGTGTGGCATTTTTTTTTTGGTAAACATTATTTTTAAAACGATGCCTTTTAATAATTAAGTTAATTTAATTTTCAAAAAATTAGCTATTAGATCTACTATCTAATACTATAAAATATGAATTATTTTAATTTGAAGAAATTTAAAAAATAATATAAATTTTTTAAAAAAAACTTGACGGCATGATTGTATGAAATTAAAAGAAGAAATTAAATTAAACATAGTAATATTTTTACGATCACGACCTTTGTGATAGCTTTTAATTCTCCACCTTTTTTCACTTTGGTGGCCACTAAAAAGCACAATCTTTGGGGCAATTGAAAAGATTGCGATGATTACAAATTGAACTTGTCACAAATACAATGGAAGAAAAACCATAATTTCTTATTTTCTAGAAGCTCCCGATGCTTGACTATTATATATATATATATATATATATATATATATATATATATATATATATATATATATATATATATATATATATATATATATATATATATATATATATATAATTCAACAAAAAATTACTATTGAAAAGAAATTTTTATTAGTATTAATTAAAAAAATTACTATTGAAAAGAAATTTTTATTAGTATTGATATATTAATCTATCATATCAATAGAAAAAAATAAGAAATAAATACATAATTAAATATGAATTTTTTTCGAAAAAAATTAATTTAAATTTGATATCTCTGGAAAATATAAATTACATTTAAGTGTCTATGTAGATTATATAATTTTATTTAATTTCGTTTATAATTTTGTGTTACTTTTATATCAGTATCTATCGTACTTAATAAAATATAATTTTTTATATAATATTATATTCTAAATTTTGAAAGAATTGTCATTAATTTTTTTATATTAATTGTATATAAATTAATATTATTATTATTTATTTTAATTAGAACTATTTTTTTTACATATTTTAAAAATAATTAAAAATTTCAATCAAAATTTATTTATCTAACAATTCAATTTTTCAAAAAATATTTTTTATTGTTTAAATTTTTTTAAAATAAAATAATATATGATTTTTAAATATATTTTATAATTTTTTAATTAATAACATTTTCACTATTAAAATAAAGAAATCAATTTAACAACATAAATTTATTATATTTATTCTAACGTTATCTCAAATTACATAAACTTTTTTAATAATATTTTAAAATTAAATATATTTTTTATATTATATCATTATTCAATCACTATTACTTAGTTATTATTAACTATTAATTAATTACATTAAACAACAATCCGAGCGCATCAGGGAAGACACTTGTATAACATAACAGAGAAGCTGGCAAGATGCCATTCCACGACCGAAACTCTTACATTTACTTATTTTATTTATAAAATAAAATTATTCAATAATTTACCATAAAATCAATTCTTGCTTACGTAAAAAATCATATATTTACTTGTTTTGAATCAATTTAAACAATGAGAAAGTTCATAAAAATTAATGTACAGTAATTTTTATGACTGCGCGTCTGGACGCATGGAATGAGCATAAGTAACATGTGTGTAGTTATACGAAATTCTACAAGTACAAGAATCTCCGCTTACCTCGAGCGTATAGTGTATAGGATGAGATACTCATTCAGGAACGTGTATATATACATACCAAAGACGCATATTTTGATTCTTCGACGACGTAGACCGTGAACATGGCGAGTATTTATCTGGTATGGATCTAATCCTCTGCATTATACAGCATCAGAAGTAACAAAGGACCTCTATTAATAACTAACATATTCACTAGCACGGAAAATTCTGCAGATGACCATGCACAAGCTTGCTGCTGAACATCAGGAGAAAAGGTCCAGTATGCAGTAAAATCACGACCACAAAGCGTGGAAAAGGTTGATGTTACTTACCAGGCATTTCCCTTGCCTGCCCGTTGTGCTTTCCACTCCAGATTTGTTTTCTTGTACTTCGGAAAACATCATGATCGTATTGCGCAGTATCGTTCTTGAATGCTGCAAGGAGCTGATTCAGTGTATTGGCATGTGCTGTATAGGGCTTGGAACTATATATTAACAGGGATTCTTCGGAAAGTCAAATTTGACCAAATCCAACTTCAACGTGTTGTATTGACATAAAGATGAACTTTTCTCATCATGATACACAGTAGACGATAAACTTTTTCGGTGTTGAGACAGACGAGTAGATGGTCGCGCTTGTTCAGCTGAAGCTTGTGGTATGTCTGCTCTGCTATCAGTAGTTATCTTGTGAGGTGAAATAAGAGGAACATATGACTTGGACACCTTTTTCATTTCTTCCTTTATTTTACCGAATTCCTGTTCAAGTTCTCCCACTCGAGACCTCATCCTTTCCAGGTCAACTTTCAGCACCCGGTTCTCTCGTACAACATTTACCCACCCATCTCGCTGAACTACTTGCTGAGCTGATTCATTTGAAATTGCAGGGCCGGATTCAGCATCGAGAACATGCAGGTAGCCAGCTAAAGCAGTTCTCAACTGCATCTGTTCAAAAAACAAAATTTGTAATATCACTCTAAGTGGCAACCTCTCGTTTTGGGATGCATGAGCACAAGCATCTATTGAGAGCTTCTGAAAATCAATGATGCTACACAGTTGCTCCCGCTCGTTATCTGAGAGCCAGTGATGTGCCTGCATGTTCGCCAGCAATTGTCAGAATTCTTGATATTTCAGTGGCATTGTTATTGAGTGCCTCGTTCTAATGATGCCCTAGAAAGGTGGGATTTTATGGGAAGCCTTATATTATCACACTACTTAGATAAAAAGAAATAATCTAGAGTTACTATTTTGATAGCATTTTTACTATGGAACGATAAAGAGAGGAGACATTTGACTATTAACCAAAAAACAAACGTGGATGAAAGTCAGGGCACACCCGATATGCACGAGCAAATAAAGTCACCTAAAATTAGCTATATTAAATGTGAGATTACTTTAAAAACGAGACTTCCAACACATCAGAAGCAAAATAATTTACCAAACCTTGAAGAATATATCTAACGCCCTGTACAGCCCATCATGCAAAGATCTGGAAGATTCTGGCAAGGTTTCTGCCAATGAACGCAGATTTCTGGGTTTCAAATTTACATCAGAAGCAACTTCTTGGATGTAACTATCCACCAATTTAGCAACTCTCTTCCACCGTCCGGACGATGGGGATGCTTCGAGGACAAGCGACGATGGCGATCTAGTAGTTACACTAGGGTCAGAAGAAACAAAATGCTGAATCAATCTTTCGACACACTCATTATTATACAAAATATCAGAATCAGAATAACTAGGTATTAGAAGACTATCCAAGGTTGCGAGTTCTAGCTGTGTGCCTATTCTCCACTCCAAAGAGCTCTGACATGTGTGATTAACTCCCAAAATTAATGCCACACGAAGAAGCCCCAGTAAAAAACGACAATAGGATTTACCCTTCTTGTCAGGTAGTAACTTTACAACACTTTGCAGGAGAACCCTCTGATCAACAGCAGCCGGAGTCATGCTGAAACTCGCAACTGTTCTACCAGTGCCCGTTTGTCCTCCCGGCCATCGTCCCAGCCCCGGGATATATTTCTTACAATAGTACATTATGGCAGATGCCAAATTTTCAGGTTGTATACCTTTGACCTCCATTTCCCGAATTAGCCTCTCGAAAAACTCAACACAGAGATATGAAATGTCCTCAAACCACCAGTCAGATTCAGTGCCATGGATCTTCGCACCAGTGCTTATCCCATTCCACAGGATGCTACCTCCAGGGCTTTGCAGACTACCGTACATCTTCATTGGCCATCCAAATAAACTGGGATCAGTACAGACCATTACAGATAAATCATTTATACATCTACTTGTAATTCGAAGTTTGTCTGCTCTCGTAATAAAGGGTTCACAACTTTGGAGAGCAACAATGCAATTCTTCCAGTTTCGTATTATATGCTTATGGAAAAAAGTTTCCGACTTGGACAGTAAATTTTCATCTCCATATTTATCTGTCATATCAAGATAGTCTGCTGCACAATACAACATCACTACATTCCTTGGTGTCAATTCTACTCGGACACCATAGCAAAAATTGACTATCATTAGAAATGCATCGGCACCCCCTGGAAACTCTTCAAGAACTGTTGTGAATGTCTTATGAATGGTGCTTTGAGATTCTTCAATGATCTGAGCTATCTTCCCACATTTTGAAATCAGAGGAAACTGAAAATAATCATTTTAATAAGATCTTAGCTAGAATTTGACACTGTGTAACAAATGAAAATTGAAAGTGTTATTTTCACTTTAAAAAGTATTAATCACACTCCACTTCAGATTTTTGTGTAGTCAATGGCCAGGATTGCTCCTTGACATTCTTCTCAAGTTTTCTACAAACAAATAATATAATATTTAAAAAACCTATATGCTTCCCTATATAGGAAACAGGTAAATTTATTGTCGTTGACATATAAATTTTACTGTATTAGAAATGTAAATAAAACAATTGAGCCGCAAATATCGAAATTATGGATCATCAAATATTAGATCAAACTTTATAATTGATTTTCAGAATATTATAATTCTAGTGGTTGATATTGTAAAAGTATTGCCTCATGATTTTATCCAAATAACAAATGACAAATAGAATAATTAATATTATTAATGAAATCAGATTGCAGTTTGCAAATGTAGGTAAAAGAAAATTTACCTTGTGAAGATGGAAGTTTATGCCATCCACCACCACAGAAATATCGCTTGGAAGATTTGAATTGCAGAAACTGACATGAAACACGAAAATTTCAAATTGCCACGCTCCATGCAAAGTTCAGCTTATTGTAAATTACTTTTTTTTATCCAGTGTGCATAAAACTCTACTATTTTAACAATTTAATCTCTCTATTCTCTCCAGAAACACCAAGCTTCTCAAACTCAGGCCATTTTACCTGATTCATATCATATTCCCCGCAGCAAAAAACCACCGCCACAAAAATAAGCTCTGTAAATGATGTGGGCTAACTATTACCAAAACCTGATGCTCTAATAAATCGATACATACTTCACTATAGCTATATAACTATAGAACATAATCTCTCTCTGATTGTGTTTAGGGATAGTTCGTAGTTTATGGGGTGATCGAACTAGATAATTTTAAAAATACATAGCAAATAATGAAAAGGGGAATCACCAGTCGTTTCCTTCACGGTAAAATGCGGAAATTTTGCCGGCAGGAGCCATCACAAACAAAATTCAGGAACCAAGAGACTTTCAACACATCCTTTTCTCTAATAAATGACGAATTCAATTCAAGAATCAGCTATTTCTCTCTGTCCCAAAGCATAAAGGGATGTCTCCATCAGGAATTCAGTTTCTTTCAAGCATTGAAGAACCCTAATGATAATTCCACAGCTCAGCATATCATTAATTATGGATACAATCATACCCCACAAAAGGGCAGCGCACCAACCACCTCAATTCAAACAGGAGAGAGAAAGCAAGGAGTCTCGCGGAGTCATGAAAAGGGGAATAAAGAAGAAGAAGCAATCATACCTATAAAGACTCTAACTTTACAACTCTGTATCCTTTGTTGGTGCTTCTAAAAAGTCCAACACACGGTTCCTGATGATACATCACTTCACTCAATTCGCTTCATTAATACAAGCAAAATTTACATAGGTGTGTCTGTGTACATAAGTAGAAAAAGAAAAAGAAAGCGACAGAGAGAGAAAATCCAGATAGGTTGTTAAAAAATAGCTTCACTCATCATTCCATCGTATCGCGTTTGTGCGTCTTCTGTTGAGTTTGATATATTTATTCATGATAATATGGACATAATAATTATGATCTGTGGGTGTTTTTGGTCCTCATGCATGCGCTGGCAGGCGTGTGAGAATGATATAGGCCGGCCAAGGAGCAGATGGCACAAAGACAGAGACAAGAAAACACGGGAGATAATTATTAAGAGAATAAAATATTTTGTAATGCAGAGCTGATTGAAGTTTTTCGTCGAACGGGTGGTGTGGGAGAAGAAAGAAAAAAGGGCTGAACAGCGGGTGAGAAATAGGCTTTTGGTCTTCAGAGTTTCTGCGCGTTCAAATAGATACTTTCAACGTTTTCATTTATGCTATATAACAAATATTTTAGAAATTTGCAGTGTCAAATATCATTATCTACGACAACTCTAAGTCGCGACCCCGCTAACCGAGCCTGGCATCAGGAAACCCCATAAGATGCTTAGAGGGAATGGCGACCTGTGTGTTGATGCTGGGTGATGATGAGTTACGATTGTTGAAGGATAAGCAAATTCTCATTGAGAAACACCAAAAGAAAAGAAAGTTATAATTTGTTTGATTATGGAATGAAATGCAAATAAGATGTTGTGATCATGTTTAGCTAATTCCAGCCAAGACTTCGACAGGATTCACCTTCCCCCGTAAAATGGAAAATATAGGTCCCCTACTATTTCATCGTACGATATCGAGTATTTAAATCATATTTCCGCCGAAATGTCGAGGCATGTTACAAAAAAATTACAAATCATGTTGTACTATTGAAGTGAATTCTCATAGGTACAGGACATATATAGATCCTTGCAACAGTTAACTCCTGGAGCAGTCAGAGATTGTCAGAAACAGAATTTCACATGTAAGACAAAAATCGAACCATATTGATCTACAGATATCCTCGAACAGGAAGACGTGACAATAACTGCACATGTAGAATAGCTGAAAATTGGATTCTCTCCCTTAAATCTTAATTAGCCGCTGGTTTTGAAGTAGCTTTTTTTATTGCTTCAGCATAAGTCCTGTGTTGGTAGGTTAGTGTGGATTCGAGTAAATCCCAGAGCGATGTCTTCGGGTTCCACCCTGAGAAATAACAATATATGAAAATCAAATGGTAGAAAAAGGCTCTTACTCGTAAGCTACTAAACTGCATTTTTTGCTTCTTGGTGATGAGCAATCTGCAATTATAGAATTGACGAGCGAAAAAAGTAGATAATTTTGGCTTGAAATTTTGCCAATCTCTATGATCTATCCATATTCTCCAAATTTCAGTATCTTCTGCTTCTCAAGTTCAGACATTGATGTGGACAACCATTTGGGCAAATAATGAGTGCAATGAGAACCAGATTGGTAAAATTTGATGAGAACTACAAATTCCAGCAAAAAGGATCGATTGTGTTCGTTGGAACCAGACAATTAGTAAAGGACAGCCCATACACCCCATAAAATGGAAGCACCGATAATAAAGGACTAAAATTCAAATTCATGTTAACACAAGAAAATGTAGTTTTGACCTCAAGAACGATTCATTACCAAGTTGTCTGTTGATTATAGTCATGTCTGGAATTCTCTTGTCACTATCATCATAGCCTTCACCATAGAATTCTTTGGAGCTAATATCAGTAGTAGGTGTCTCTAGCGGAGATTCCCCACTAACCTTAGAGTAAACCTGAAATCATGCAAAAAGAAAGAAATTAGTCACCAAACAAATAGTTTAATGTGAAGGTTAATTGTCAAGAAGATGCCAAATTCTTAGTTTACCTGAGTCATCATTTCAGCTAGTTGTCTCACTGTAACTTCATTGTTAGGGTTGCCCACATTAAATATTTGACCATTAGCTCTAGCTGGATTTTCCTGAGTTTAATCGCACCACTTAGCTATTGTTAAACATATTCAGATAGAGAAAATATTGGAAAAACCAATTTTGAACATACGATCATCAAAAGAACAGCTTCAATGGCATCCTTAATATAAATAAAGGTTCTCTGTGACTGGCCACCATCCACAAGCTTTAAAGGTTCACGCCTCAAAAGATTCTGAACGGAAAGAGCCAACATTTAGAATATGAGATGAGCATAAATAGTGTTTATAGCTTTCAGATTAGCCATGAAAATGATCACATTGCTGAAGCAAGCCAAAACTCTAGGAACACCCTCACTCGGCCCATCAATTCCAGGTATAAAATCCATCCGGGGACCAATCCAGTTGAAAGGCCTCACAATTGTAAAATCAAAACCATTTTCAGCACCCTCGGCTGTTATACAAGGTAATTAAGATACATATAAAGTGTCAGTTACAGCACAAACACCAATAATATTTGAATATAAGGTCAATGCTCACCATAAATCAGTCTTTCAATTAACTGCTTTGCGCATGCATATGACCACCTCTGTTTTTCAACAGAACCAAAAATGCAAGGGGAGGCATCTTCCTTAAGAACATAATAACTAGGATCCTGACAAAAGATATTTAACAAAATGATTCACTATTTGTTTGAAATTTAAAGCAGTCAAGAGACCAAAATCCATCAAATATGCCCTCTTAAACTGTACAGTCGCACAACTGATTCACAGCTTTACGCGAATTACACCACCTCAGTCATTATTTACTAACTATATTGCTGAAAATCCACATTTCCAATTCAAATATTAACATTAAGACATTCTCCATCAAAATAAAGTTCTTCAAAGTAAAAATAGAATCAAGTTTGTCAAAAATCAAATATAACAAACGTATATATTTAAACCATAGTCGGTGAAACAGGCTCAAAACAGAAATAAATATTTAAGAATTGATTTGTAAAACATGTAATTCTTAAGGCCTTTTCCACGGAAGTAACACCTATGTTGTATGTGTGTTAAGCAGTAGGGAAAAAACAAACAGATAGGAGATACAGAAGTATAAGTCAAAGTGTCAAACTATCTTAAACAAAACTTATTCCTCAAATATTTTTTAAGCATAGATTAAAAGCATGCAAGGCATTTTTCACTTCTACAAACTATCTGAGAACACTTGTTTTTGTCAAGACTTCTTCTGCATCTTCAGTTAAAGTGATTATTTTTGTCAGAAAGAAGCATGAAATTGCTGATACTAGACATGCAAAGAAAAATAAAAGGGATAGAGCAAAAAACCAACAGGAGACAGATCCAAGGCACAACATTCAAAGGCAATTACAATTTGCTGAAGTCAGAGGCAAACCTAGGAATCAAACTAGAGTATACATTTCGTATTTTAGAAAAATGAAATTATTTGAGTTTATTCTCTTGAGCCCGTGACTGACACCCCTTCGCCCAATGGGTCTGCCTTGGGCTAAGGCGGAAGAAATCTCAATAACAAATAAATAAAAGAAATAGCACAACATTATGAAAGTGTAATGCTCAACTACGGAAATATAATCCTACACGAGAGGCGATGCAAGCAAAGATTCACCTGGCGTAACGGGCTATCTTTGGGTAAAAAGCTACCAATGGTTTTTCCATAAATTTCACAGGTGGAAAAATGTATGAGCCGCTTGCTGTTTTCCGAGCAGTACTTGACCTAAATCATCCAAAAAAATTAACTCATCATCCAAAAAATTAAATCACGAATTATTCAAACAGACCTGGTAATCATCAAAAAGTACGATGGAAAACTTACCACCGGGAGAGCATCTATGAAGTTGCTATAAATTGTGTCAAGAGGACGGGTGTTGTAATCTGCTGGAGTGCATATAGCAGCAAGATTTATGGTCTACACCACACAAATTTCAAGTGTCAATCCCAGTCAAAACTCAAAATCACATAAATCATGTCCACACAAAAGTACTAAACAAGGAGGGTAAAATCACAGCTGGAAACGAACACAAAATAGACGAAGCAAATTTCAAGAAATTAATATATAACTGACAAAGCGGAAGGAGCTGGTAAATTAAAATTGACACCGGTGCAGAAGAAAGTTCCATACAGCGAACACTTACATAGACAGCTAGACTCACGTTCACATCAAACTTAGATCCAAAATACAAATAAATATCATCAAAGTTCTAAATAAATAAACTACAATTTCAGAAATAAATCCAGTTATATAAGGACTCAATCACTCAAAATTTCAATTCCATTATGGTTCAGACGAAATCTCCAATCGCCACATGAATTAAAGTCGAACATCATCAACAGTAAATGCAATGCCGAGAACAGAAACGAATCAAACGAGAAGGAAAATCCAGACAGAAACAACAAACTCTGGAAAAATGCAGCAATTAGAGAAAAAGCACCGATAATTTACAAGATCTGCCATGCGAATGAGGCCTTCGAGGCGAGAATCATTTTTAATGTTGAGACGGTGGAACTGTATCCTATCAGCCCAGGGGAGGGTGGAGGGCTCGAGGAGACTCTTGATTTTGTCACTGTATACATCGACGGCTAGCACCTTGTGCGGGGTCTCCATCACGAGCTTCTCGCAGAGATGCGAACCAATGAATCCCCCCGCGCCAATCATGCATATCGTCATCGGTTTGATCAGATTCCCGTCCAGATCCAGTCTCGCACCCGCCATTTCCAGTGGTATAGCCGGAAACTCGTATCACCGACGGATTTTTTAGTATTGCGTGAGACTGATTGCGAAAACGGAGCAAGTATGGAGGAAATCAGAGGGGATTAATTAGGAAAAACGAGGAAAACGGGAGTCACGAAGTATTTATTTAAAAAAAGGGAGTCAATATAAATTTACTTTTTTATACTCTGTTTTAAATTTGTTTAAAATTAATTTTTCATTTAGTGTATTTAAATTTTAATTTTAATTTTATATATATATAAAATTTGTAATTTAATTAAATAAAAATTTGTAATTTAATTAAATAAAAATTTGTAATTTAATTCAAACTCGAGCTTTTGAAAAAACTTCGGGCGATAAGTTAAGATTGTTCACAGTGGAGGAAGAGCCTATGACTGACGAGGAACTGCGTCGTCTTGTTGTAAATGATATGATGTCTGTGAGTTTTCAGAAAAGAGTTAGAATGTTCGTCAATAGATCGTGGCCATGAGTAAGTGCTGAGATTAATTCTTGTATGGAAAATAGGATGATATGTGGGATGTGTTCGTCCTACGATAGCTCGTGGTTTCGTGTATTGGGGACACCTGCTTCTTGGCTGACTGAGACCGTAATTTTGTTCTTTTTGTTTTTTGTTTTTTGCGTTGAGTTAGTAATTAACATATTTCACTTTTATCACTTTCAGCATATTCAAGAATGTTGTCGAGGGTTGCTCCAACTACAAAGGACATACTCACATTTTATGTCACAAGAGGTGTCATTGATGGATGTCGATTTTCATCAGCTGGTTTCGAGTGCTTTCAATGAGGGTGGAGAGTATAATATAGAATGTTTGATGCCCTATGTGAGAGCAGAAATTAGTGAGTGGCCGGCTATTCTATGGAACAAAGCCAAAATAATTTTGATACCCTTTCATCTTCCTGGGCATTGGGTTTTGTTAAAGGTTTTGCCTAATCGTAAGAATATCACAATCATGGATTCAAACCGTAGCGTAGATAGGTCGGGCAAGACATTGCTTAAACTTATTAACCCTTTGTCTCTTATGCTTCCACATATGTTGGGTGTTGATTCTTCATAAAGATAGAGTATAGTTAGGCCAGAAAATTTTCCTACTCAACAGACGAGGTTAAAATTTTTTATTTTAAAAATTATTATTTCATTATTGTTTAATGTATATCAATGTATTTAATGTTTGTTTTTCATTGCAGCGGTGAATGTGGAGTCTACTGTTTAGCGGCAGCAGCTTATACCATGTTTAGAGAAAATGCCTATCAACTTAACGATGAGAAGATTGAGGAATTTAGGCATTATTGTTGTTGTTGTATTTGAGATAAATTTTGGTCATTGGATTAAAACATTTATGTGATACATTATATTGATTTTTAGTTACATTATGTATTTTTAGTTAATGAATGTGATCTATATGCTCAATCTATTTTAAAAAATGAAAATTGATTTTATTCATTGGTTCGTGTAGGTATCTATTTTAAACAATGAAACATGAAACCAATTTTCATTGTTTAAAATTTATATGCAAAATGAGATTACTAAGGAAATGAAAAAATACATTCTGGAACGACATGAAATCATCAAACAATGCCAAGGAATTGAAAAAATACATAAAAAAAAAATATACCATGAAAAAATACATTCTGGAACGACACGAAATCATCAAACAATGCCAAAGAATTGAAAAAATACATAAAAAAATACCAGACATGAAGACACGAAAAAACGTGAAGGGACACATGCAAGGGACACATGCAACGCCCGCACCGCCGAACGCTCTCGGCGGAGCTCGGCAGCGCCTGCCGAGAGCTCTCGGCAGTGCCTGCTACTGGCAGGCACTCGCACCTGCGCGGACAGTGTGCGCGCAGGTGCGCGGGTACTGTTCACGGGGTCGCGATTACACGCGACCCACGCGACCGAAATTTGGTGGGTCGAGTTTAGATCGAGAAACATATCGATTTATGTACAATAAACATTAATTTAATTTCATATGCTTCTATATTAAAGTTAATATGTAATGAAATCTGTTACTAAATAATTTTAGTGAAATTAAAAAATTAGTTAATATTTATATATAATAAATATTAATTTCATACACTTAAATATACATTCATTAAAATTAATTTCATATGCTTACATATAATTCATTAAAGTGAATATGTAATGAATTTTTATAGTTCAGTTGTGTTATTATAAAAAATTTGTTAAGATTTTTAGTGGAATTATAAAATTTTTTAAGACCCTATTTGTTAGAACAAGAGATACATTCTTGTCAATTTTTTAACTAACATACTTAAATTATAATATATAACTCATTTTAAAATTTTTACACAAATAATATTTTTATTTATATTTACGTTTTAATCATATATAAAGTGAATTATATATTATAAAATGATAAAAAAATCAAAATTTCTTACCTACGCAACCCATGGAGACCCAAACTCGACCCAAACCCTAAACCCTAAACAAAACCCTAAACCAAACCCCTAAATTATCACTCAACCCACGCGACCCAAAATTGAAAAATTTACAAGCCTACGCGACCCATAAATGAAAAATTTACAAGCCGATTACTCACCCTCGAAAAAAATTAAAAATTAGCCACAAATTACAATAAATTAATAAAATCAATTCGATTGTCTTTAAATTCAAACAAATTACAAATAATTCAATCCTATCTTCTACCAAATTCTCCAACGGATGGAAATCTGTTTTGTTTTTTCTTTCCACGTCTTCTCTTGATCACTGGTGGCAGTACTAACATATCATCAAGAGGCCACTCGTTCTGATTCAGAACAGGATAAATCGGCTCAGAATACGCTAAAGACCATATCATAACAGAATAATACTCTGAGCATAAGGAATATAAATTAACATCACGAAAATAACTCGCTGCAATGGCATGTGAACATAGAATCTTGTCAATATCGAATTCCCTACAGGTACATCTCTTTGATTCCAAATCCACAATGTCACTATCCGTAGCACTTCGAACATCAAACTCGAGACGGCCCAGCTCATAAACTTGATATGCCCGACCAATATTAAACCTTTCACGTAGAATTGACTCAACAGTTGGAGTGAAATTTGTTGTTGATGCTATAGATGCATTTCGATACCTTGAAAACCAAGATATAGTCAAAGTCTGCAAAGAATTTAATAGTGCAATGATTGGAAGTTGTCTTTCTTCACGCAATCTTGCATTTATTGATTCAACACCATTTGTTGTCATAATATTATACCGAGATCTTGGGCTATATGCTCGAGTCCATCGATCCAATGAATCACTTTCACTCAAAAACTTTGCAGCATCGGGATATATTTTCTTAAACTTCTCGTACTCCAAGTCAAAGTCGATTTGCTTGTAAATTTTTGCTAACCACATAAACATTTCGGTACAACCCTTCTTTTTACAACGAATTTTCATATTTTGTGACAAGTGCCATATACAATGACCATGATGTGCATTTTTGTAAACGTTGGCAACTGCGGCAATGATGCCCGGATGTCTGTCTGAGATAATCACCAACTCATCCTCATCAACCACTACTTCCAAGAGCTTCGTCAAAAACCAACTCCACGAAGCAATGGATTTCACATCAACAACAGCCCAAGCCAAAGGATATTGATGAAAATCTCCATCTTGTGCTGAGGCCACATGTAAAATACCGTCGTACTTTCCTTTCAACCATGTACCATCAATAGATACTACTTTTCTCATGCATCTATATCCTCTTGCACATGCGCCATATGCTAAAAACAAATACTTGAATCTATTATGCTCATCTACTACTAAATCTATTATACTACCCGGGTTCATTTTCTCGGCCATTTTCAAATACGAAGGCAGAAGACCAAAACTTCTTTCAGGATCACCTGTGAAGATATCATGAGCAAGTTGTTTACCTTTCAAGGCTTTGTAATAGGTAATGTCAACCCCCTTATTGTGCATCATTGTCATAATAGATTTTGGTTGAGGTGTTTTCTGTTGTCCTCGAAAGTTCTCTACCAACATATCACAAACGATAGATGAGCTAGCTTGTCGATGCTTTTTACGCATTCCAGTCATGTCACAGTTGTGTGTGTTGCAATATGTACGAATCACAAAATCTGTTGAGTTATCGTGTTTTGAAGTCCAAATTCTCCAGCTGCAACCTTTATTCACACAACGAACCGAATAGATATTTCTAGAAGATTTGACACTTTCAAACTCAAAAGACGAGTTCAAAGCAATATTGGATAGCACTTTCTTCACTTCGGTCTTGCTTGAAAATCTTTGACCAATAAATAAGCTTGAACCATCGGTAAATGAATAAGTATCAGCTTGAACATTAGTCTCAGTATCATGAGCTATACCAATGTGGTGGATGTTAACATCGTTATCATCGACATTAATATCATCTATATCCTCCACATCATTTTCTGTACTCCTCACATCATTCTCTTGTATATTTTCAGTTTCTAATACATCATTATTGGTACCATGGTCATTTGAGACAAAAGTTCTATCAAAATAGTGATCGTACATATTTGTTTCATCATCAACATACTCATCATCCAAATGCGTAAAATTTAAATCCGGTGACATGATATTTTCCCTTTGAACAATATCAAGGGAAACAACACTTAGTTCAAATTCTACGTGAAGTACTGGTCTTTCTTTTGCACATTTAAAATATAAGTATGATTTCAAATCATTATCATCCTCAATATAAATTGGACGAATATTGCAATGCTTCACGTGAGGAAGATAACTTAATTTCAATTTTTCTGTACCAGCTAGATTTATAATTCTGTATATCTCACTTTCTATATATTCCACTGAACAAATATCAGAATCCAAAGGAATAGCTGCCCACTTACCACTAGACCATGAACGCCATTTAAATATATTATCTTCATTAACTTCCCATTCTCCGTTGTACTCAAACAGAATAACTTTTGGCATAACCTACAAAAACATAAATAAGAATATTAAATTATAGACAATATAATTTATTTAAAAAAATATGTTAATGAATTACAACATTGACCACCACATCACTAAACACACGTGGGTCGCGGAGAGAAACGTGGGTCGCGGTGTTCACCGCGACCCACACGTTTGGGTCGCGTGGGTCGAGGTGGGTCGTGGTCACCTAAGCCACCGCGACCCACTGGGGTCGAGGGTTGAGGTGCACCTCGACCCACCGCGACCGTGGTTGTGTGTGCACCTCAACCAATCTGTGCACACCTCCACCCATACACCTCCACTGTGAACCTCTATCCATCAATATGTGTGGTTTAGACAATATCCCATATCATAATATAACTCCTCTAAATACTCATCCGAACTCCACTAACAAAAATTTTAACAAAATACAACCAGAACTAAACTGAACAAACAAGTACAACAGTCGAGTATATGCTTACTTCTAAGAGAATCTTCAAATTCAAATGATTTACTTCTCTAGGAATCTTCAAATTTTCAAATGATTTTTGATTAGTTTATCGTGAAGAACACAAAAATAACGAAAATAAATGAAACCTCAATAAGGAATAGGAATAGAATAGGAATAGGAAAGATTTCTGATATATCAATTAAAAAAATATTTTTTTAAAAAACTAACTAACTCCCCTAATTAATAAACTAATAAATGACCTCACCTAACTAACACAGTCCACTCCTTTTTCTCGATTTAAAAAAGTCAAAATCCCTTTTATTTATTTAAATTTAAAATGGGTCATATATTTTTTATTGACCCGATTAATTAAGAGCTGGAAAATGGGTTAAATTTAATTTTGGTGGCACGTGGATGCTACCGTGTATTAAAATAAGAAAAATATTATACGTAGGATCATAAATTGAGTTATAAAATTAATGATTTTTCATTCAAAAATCCAATTCCAGAAAACCCATTAAGTTTTTGTCCCTTTTATTGCTTCACCTAGGGAGATTTTGCATGTGAAATAAAGCTAATTTATTAAGCATTAAGATGAAGAAAACAGAGCTTGCGGTGACAGCTGAGGTGGGCATGCAAACTCGAAAGCACGGACATGTGTCGATGCATATTAAATGTACATATATCGTAAGAATTGGGAATTTGACGCAGCATCGGTACGAGGATATGTATCATGCCATTTTCAGTAATTTGACTAATTATTCCTTTTATAACTACTAGTCCATAGCGATGCAGGCTTAGCTCAACGTCCTTCCTAGCTTTTGTTTTCTGTATGCATATTGTTGGAGACAAAAAAAATACACAAAATGTCTAGAATTCTTTCTTTTTTCCTCTTGTTTTCTGCGAATTTTGTTAGCTAGTAATAATCTTCCTTGTATCTCATGCATGTTTTGGTTTTGTTGTGCAACGGACACCTCCACATCGTCTCCTTCACGGCTTCACCACGTGGTTTTTCATTCTCTGCCACCACCACTGCATAAACAAAATAATACCTCACAGAGAATTTTGCCCTTCTTCATGGCTTTCGTTTCCTCTTGATTTCTCTTCATGGGGTTTGTTTTTGGAATTGGAAGCACCCGTTGTTTCCTCCTCAGTTTCCCCTGCTGGGATTTTTCATTCATCCATTAATCTTGAATTGCTCTGCTTGAATATCTCCACTTCGTGATCAATTGGGTAGCCCCTCTTGTTTTGTCCACTCACGGATTCAGTCTATTTTTCATTCAATGGCTTCAAATTTTCGGTTCTGGAAGCATTGTTATCTGGAGCCTGTGAAGTTTTCCATTAATTATCGAAGACCAGAAACTGAAGAAAGCCAATGTTTTGGCATCAATTCTGCAGTAAACGTTGAAAGGATAAAACAAAACAAGCTGAAGAAACAATGGAGGTGCGTAGATTCTTGTTGCTGGACAATTGGATACTTATGCACCACTTGGTGGCTACTCTTGTTTCTGCACCATTTTTTACCAGCAAATTTTCAAGGATTTAAGGTTCCAGAACCGCCGGGTGAGAGGCTGAGAATCGGCGGCACCGCCGCACTTCACCCTGTAGTTTTGGTTCCAGGCATTGTCACCGGAGGACTCGAGCTGTGGGAAGGCAGGCCTTGTGCCGATGGCCTCTTCCGCAAGCGGCTATGGGGCGTTAGCTTTACTGAAATATTCAGGAGGTATGACTTTCACAATTGGATTAAAAAAAGTTTCCTTCTTTTCTTTTTTCGATATTTAATTGAATCTGTATGCACAAATGTGAAATTTGGCAGAACATTTTTTAGGCCTATGTGTTGGTTAGAGCATCTATCATTAAACGATGAAACAGGCCTCGATCCCCCTGGAATTCGGGTCCGGGCCGTGCCCGGGCTCGTGTAGAGGCCGACTATTTTGCTCCTGGGTATTTCATTTGGGCTAATCTGATTCAGAATTTGGCCCGCATTGGGTATGAGGAGAAGAATATGTACATGGCAGCTTATGATTGGAGACTGTCCTTTCAAAATACAGAGGTATGAGTTTGAATAAGTATTTTGATCGATGTTCTTG
This sequence comes from Primulina eburnea, assembly GCF_022965805.1. Lineage (NCBI taxonomy): Eukaryota > Viridiplantae > Streptophyta > Magnoliopsida > Lamiales > Gesneriaceae > Primulina > Primulina eburnea. The sequence goes on from NC_133113.1 coordinate 28,091,547, forward strand.
ATAAAGTTCCAATATTACCTTCTTGGATTAATGGAACTATGATAAATTAACTAATTTACAGCCTTTGTATGGTATGCAATAAATGTGAGATGTCATATACTATCCAATGTAAATTATCGATCGTGAGAAAATAAAACTGCGGATTGTGTTTTAGTTTTGTGTAAACTACTCCTGGTTGGATGAACAGATAAGGGACCAAACTCTAAGTAGATTGAAGAGCAAAATCGAGCTGATGTACGTACAAATGGATACAAGAAAGTGGTGGTGGTGCCTCATTCAATGGGTGTGATCTACTTTCTCCACTATATCAAATGGGTTGAAGCACCTCCGCCTTTGGGAGGTGGCGGTGGACCAGATTGGTGCGCAAAGCACATCAAAGCGGTCATGAATATAGCTCCGACGTTCCTTGGTATTCCGTGTTAGAAATTTTCTCATAAATCATGTTTTGCACGTATACATGAACATGATATAATATGCGGAAGTTTAATCGAGAATTACCTCCGGCCATTGAAAATTTGTTGAAGCTTTCTGATTTCCTTTCCTTTGAAGCCTTCTAAACACTCCAACACTCCTTTAGATGGTGTATTTTCTGTATGAGATTGTGTGTTTAGGGACCTCAATGCCTTCGGTATTTATAGGCACACTCAAACCATCACCGAGTGTTTTGGGAGCTCGAGATTCAAATCAAATTTGTATACGCATCTCAATTTTCAAAATTTGAGGCTGCCGTGTACAAATTTTCAACACGTTTATTTTACGGTTATGGGTCACAATTTTCTTACATTCTCCCACTTGACCCATATATCTCATTTACCATAGGAGAAAACAAAATACATGAATCATGGCGATAGGTCATCTAAAAGCGATTATTATCTTCCATGTATCACAATGTATTATATATCTCAAATAACTTAATGAATAAACCCTATGTTTATTCGAGGTCCAACTTTATTGATATTTTTCATGATAACTGAATATGTACATAACTGAATATGAAAAATATCACAACTTAATGAGTCTCATTAATTTTGTTTTTACAACAAAATTACATAAAAGAACCAAGTCCCATTCTTTCTGTATGATCCTTGAATTTCAATGGTAGCATGCCCTTAGTCAAAGGATCTGCAATCATCAATTCAGTGCTAATGTGCTCGATAACCATGGTTTTATCTTTAACACGTTCTCGTATGGCTAAATACTTAATGTCGATGTGCTTGCTTCGACTACCACTTTTGGTATTTTTAGCCATAAAAACAGCAGCTGAATTGTCACAATATATTCTTAATGGCCTAGATATAGAATCCATAATTCTAAGCCCTGAAATGAAACTCTTCAACCATACACCATGTGAGGTTGCCTCAAAACAGGATACGAACTCAGCTTCCATAGTGGAAGTAGCAGTCAATGTCTGCTTTGCACTTCTCCAAGATACAGCTCCACCAGCTAGCATGAAAATATATCCTGAAGTGGATTTTCTTGAGTCAATGCAGCCAGCGTAGTCTGAATCAGAGTAGCCAATTACTTCCAAATTCTCAGTTCGTCTGAACATAAGCATATAATCTTTGGTCCCTTGAAGGTACCTCATTACTTTCTTTGCAGCTTTCCAATGGTCTAAACCTGGATTACTCTGATATCTTCCCAACATCCCAACAATAAATGCAATGTCAGGTCTAGTGCAAACCTGAGCATACATCAAGCTTCCGACAGCAGAAGCATAAGGAATGTTTTTCATTTGTTCCCGCTCTAGATCATTCTTTGGGCATTGGCTTAAATTGAATTTATCGCCTTTCACTACGGGAGCTATACTTGGTGAACAATCTTTCATCCGATATCTCTCTAAAATTTTGTTTATATAGGTTTCTTGAGACAGACCTATAATACCTCGAATTCTGTCTCTATGTATCTTAATGCCAATGACATAAGATGCATCGCCCATATCCTTCATATCAAAGTTTTTAGAGAGGAATTGTTTCACCTCATATAACAGACCCTTATCATTGGTTGTAAGTAATATATCATCCACATATAGAATAAGGAAACAAACCTTGCTCCCACTGACCTTCTGGTATATACATTGATCCATGGGGTTCTCAACGAATCCGAATGAAGAGATAACATCATGAAATTTTAAATACCATTGACGGGAGGCTTGTTTCAATCCATATATAGATTTCTTAAGCTTACAAACCAATTGCTCACCATTACTAGAGAAGAATCCTTCAGGTTGTTTCATATAAACCTCTTCTTCTAGTTCTCCATTGAGAAAAGCCGTTTTCACATCCATTTGTTGTAAATCTAAGTCAAAATGTGCAACTAATGCTAGAATGATACGAAGAGAATCTTTCTTAGATACAGGAGAAAAAGTCTCCTTGTAGTCGATTCCTTCCTGCTGAGTGAATCCTTTAGCAACAAGTCTTGCTTTATACCTTTCAATGGTGCCTAATGAGTCTTTCTTTGTTTTGAAGACCCATTTACATCCAATGGCTTTTACACCATCAGGCAACTGAACAAGTTCCCAGACTCCATTAACTGCCATAGAATTCATCTCTTCTTTCCTAGCATTAAACCATAGTTTTGACTCATTACAACTCATGGCTTGTGAAAACGTTTCAGGATCATTTTCGGCTCCGATGTTAAAGTCTGATTCTTGTAAATACACAACATAATCACTAGATATAGCTGATCTTCTTATTCTAGTAGATCTCCTAAGGTTGTTTGGTTGATCAACAATTTCTTGTTGTTCTTCATTAACAACTTGATCTACTGGATTTTCATCAGCAATTTGTGGAACTTCAGTAACTGGTTGTCTAACACCCATTTGGTCTTGAGGGGTGTGAATAACGACCAATCTTTCATTTGAATAAGAGGGTTGTGCATTAATGTGATCATTCTCAAAAATTATGTCATGATCACTCCCACTAATCAAATCATTCTCAAGAAATTTTACATTTCTTGATTCCACAATTCTAGTGTTGTGAGATGGACAATAGAATCTGTACCCTTTGGATTTTTCGGCATACCCAATGAAATATCCACTTATAGTTCTTGGGTCCAGTTTCTTTTCATGTGGGTTATAAACTCTTATTTCAGAAGGACAACCCCAAACGCGTATATGTTGCAAACTCGGTTTCCAACCTTTAAATAACTCAAATGGCGTCTTTGGGACAGCTTTAGTTGGAACTCGGTTTAATATATACACAGCTATCTTAAGAGCTTCAGTCCACAAGGATTTAGGAAGTTTAGAGCTACTCAACATGCTCCTCACCATGTCCAATAATGTTCGGTTTCTCCTCTCAGCTACGCCATTCTGGTCAGGAGAACCAAGCATAGTATATTGGGCAACAATCCCATGTTCTTGGAGAAACTTCGCAAACGGACCAGGTGCTTGTCCATTCTCAGTGTATCTACCGTAATATTCTCCACCTCTATCAGTTCTCACGATCTTAATATGTTTTTCACATTGCTTCTCCACTTCAGCCTTAAAAACCTTAAAGGCTTCTAGTGCTTCGTTTTTGTTATGAAGCATGTAGATATACATGTATCGTGAGTAATCATCAATGAAAGAGATGAAGTATTTCGGACTTTGCATGTCCATATCTGACAACAAATATCTGAATGTATGATTTCTAATATTTCTGTACTCCTCTTGGCACCTTTTTTAGACTTATTGGTCTGCTTTCCCTTAATGCAATCCACACAAGTCTCAAAATCAGTAAAGTCTAAAGTACTGAGTACTCCATCATTTACTAATCTTTTAATTCTCTCTATGGAGATGCGTCCCAATCTCCTGTGCCACAATATCGAGGAATCTTCATTTATAACACATTTTTTAATACCTCCTTGAACATGCATAGTGGTGTTATTATTTTGTAAAGAAATAGAGAAAAGACCATCAACCATTGTACCATTTCCAATAAGATTTGATTTATAAAACAAATTTATTGATTTATCCAAAAACTGAAATGAATAACCAATAGGTACAAGTTTTGAAACTGAAATTAAATTCCTAGAAAAACTAGGAACATAAAATGTCTTTTCCAATTTTAAAATAAAAACACTATCCAATATAAGGCAGCAAGTCCCAATAGCCTCCACATGCGAAGACATCTTGTTTCCTGAATAGATGTTCCGCTCATTTCCTATTGGCTTCCTTAGGTTTTGCATACCCTGTAAGGTATTTGTAACATGGATTGTAGAACCAGAATCAATCCACCATGTGTTATAAATTATATCAACCATATTAGATTCATAACAGACAAATGAAGTAGGAATACCTTTCTTTTCAAGCCAGTCCTTAAATTTATTGCAATCCTTCTTAATGTGTCCCGTATTTTTACAGAAGAAACACTTGGATTCTTTTTTGATGTCAGGTTGGGGTGGAATTATTCCTTTCCCTTTTCCCTTAACTTTGGCTTGCTTCTTAAACTTTCCTTGTGTGGTCATAAAAACATTATCACTTGTTTCCATCAACAGTCTTCCTTCCTCTTGAACACACATGGTCATTAATTCATTAATCGACCATTTATCCTTATGTGTGTTATAGGAAATTTTGAAGGGTCCATATTGTTGTGGAAGAGTGCATAAAATGTAGTGCACAAGAAAAGTTTCAGACATTTCCACTTCAAGTGTCTTTAGTCGAGCCGCTATGTCCCGCATCTTCATGATGTGCTCTCGCACACCTCTCACACTGGTGAGCCTTAATGAAGAGAATTCCATAATTAGGGTGCTTGCTAGAGCCTTATCTGAAGACTGAAACTGTTCATCAATAGCCTTCAGTAGTTCTTTGACATTATTATGCTGATCGACAGAACCACGCATACCAGCAGAGATTTTGGTCTTTATGAACATTACGCAGAGTCGATTAGATCGCTCCCATTTTTCATAAAGATCAACATCATCCGGAATGCTGTTTTCATTAATAGCAGATGGTTCGTCTTTCCGTATAGCATAATCAATATCCATCCACCCTAATTGAAGAAGAATTCTTTCTTTCCAAATTTTATAATTATCGCCCTTTAGATCGGGAATGTCACATTTCATATCAGAAAAAGTCGCAGGTTGCATAACTGCACAAAATATCACATGCTTAAAATTTTGAGACAATATCATGTTTTACCAATGTAATTCATGTTTTAAAAATCTAGTGACATAAAATTTGCCTGTGGGCTAAAATTTTAATTCAATAAGATTTTTCTGTAACTTTATGATAAAACTATCAAAATGTATTTTCCTTAACTCCTGTGGGTAAATTAAGAAAAATATAATTTGATATTTTAACCTAATTAGTTATATAAATATAATAAAAATCCCTGTGGGGTAAATTTTATTATGTTTATATAATTAATTACAATTGATGTCCATTATGTGATCCAAATCCACTTAATGCATAATTTTTCATAATTAAGGATGTTGTGGCTATTCCCCAATTATTTAAAAATTATACGGTTCACTGGACAAAATTTTGGCTTTACTTAATGCTTTATATAATAATTATTTCGCAATCAACACGTTCCAAGGGTGCTCCCAGGAAAGATAGGTAGTGCTAAGGCCCTTTAAATACCCAACTCCTAGACAGAGCAATGTTCATCAGGGAGACCAGTGGCTAGTCAAGGCAGTTTAAACCGGTCTATGAAGAACTCTCTCAGATCATGTTTTCTTACGTCACCTTATTATTATTATTCAACTTAATTATCCACATTTATGTGAATCTTTATAAGCCAAAATTTTTCATATTAAATAACTTTATATTCACATTTTACTTAATATGAACAATTACATTCCCCATCAGTTTTTCTCTTCAATCAGAGTAGTGATAAAGTGAGGATCACAATTACATTGGGCTCCTCATCAGTTTTTCTCTTCAATCAGAGTAGTGATAAAGTGAGGATTATTTATTCATTTGTGAATATCTGAAATATTTTATTATATTCACATCTTACTTGATATGTTCATTTCAAATTATAAACAACTTAATAGAATTTGATATGAACACAATGTGAATATTGTTTTTCCAAAATATTTTCAATACAATTTGCATTTAAAAAAACTTAAAAATAAATGCAAGTATATTAAATTTGCATGTACACATCAAACACTTATCCATAATATTTGACATTTTATGCAAAAATAATTTCTAAACATGTATTAAAAATTACTTCAAACTTGGAATTATTTTAATGTGTACAAATTATTTAACCAAATGCTATATGTATATCAAATTATACATATAACTTAATAACACATTAATTATAATTTATTTATTATTATTATTATTTTATTTAAAAAAATAATAATAATAATAATAACTCCATCATTCAAAATAATAATAATAATAACTCCATAATTATTATTATTATTACCGATTTTTTTTTTAAATTAAATAAATGTGTGTGTCCCACATACTTAATTATTATTATTATAATAATAATAATAAATTAATAAAATTTGAAATTATTGGTGACCAACACTCTGCAAGAAAATTTAATTTGATTTGTACGTGTAGGTCAAGTCTCATTGTGGGAATCCATATTATTAATGTATATCATATGGCCTTATCAGAATGAATCAATACATCATCTCTTCATCTTCTCCATGCAACTTCTGGTTCCGAGAATATGCTCTCAAAATTTATTTTATTTTTCAAGAATTAATGAAGATCTTCAAACTTGGATCGAGAACACAATTCTCAGGTAAGTATCTTAATATTATTATTTCTGATTTTCAACTTCAAGTTTTTACGAAAAACTTTCCCGAGAGCGAATTTTTCAGAAAACAAATTTTCAAGGTAGAGGTATCACGGCTCTGATACCAAATGTTAGAAATTTTCTCATAAATCATGTTTTGCACGTATACATGAACATGATATAATATGCGGAAGCTTAATCGAGAATTACCTCCGGCCATTGAAAAATTGTCGAAGCTTTCTGATTTCCTTTCTTTTGAAGCCTTCTAAACACTCCAACACTCCTTTAGATGGTGTATTTTCTGTATGAGATTGTGTGTTTAGGGACCTCAATGCCTTCGGTATTTATAGGCACACTCAAACCATCACCGAGTGTTTTGGGAGCTCGAGATTCAAATCAAATTTGTATACGCATCTCAATTTTCAAAATTTGAGGCTGCCGTGTACAAATTTTCAACACGTTTATTTTACGGTTACGGGTCACAATTTTCTTACATTCCGAAAATCGTGGGGAGTATGTTGTCTGTAGAAAGCAAAGACCTTGCTTTCATAAGGTTAATCAGAGAGAAAATATGGTCATTATTCTTGATTTATACCATATATATAGTTCCAATTCCAGTTAAGAAAGATAAAATACATAGTTTGTTGGACCGGAAGTAAAGGAAACTGGGGTGGTGCAGAAAAATCATATTTTTGGGGGCAAATATCAATGTTTCTAGTTCTTGAATTTAATTTTGCAGAGCTATGGCTCCAGGTCTCTTGGATTCTAAAATTCTGAGCCTTCAAACTTTGGAACATGTCATGCGAGTATCTCGAACATGGGACTCCATAGTTTCTTTGTTACCTAAAGGAGGTGAGGCCATTTGGGGTAATTTGGATTGGTCACCTGAAGAAAACTGTGTGTTGTTCTAAGAAAGAAAGTAACCTTCGAGACACAGAGATCAACAACTCCAATGATAAGAGCGTTTTCGAAGTCCAAGAATCAACAAACTATGGAAGGATAATCTCTTTCGGAAAGCTGGCATCAGAATTGGATTCTTCAAAACTCCCTACTTTCAATTCTCCGGTAAATAAAACTACCAATTTTTCGTTTTTTTAATCTGATTTGGTAACTACCGTCTCGAGAATATCCGAAGCTGAGATATTCAAGAAACTACTACATATTTTGTTTGACGTCGTACCGTTTCAAGAATATCCGAAGCTAAGATATTCGAGAAACTACTAACTAGTTTGTTGAATGTTGAATTTGATATCCTTACTCATTCCTTTGGTTCGTCAACTCAATGGAAATAGAAATCTTTCAAGATAACTACCATTGAAAGAATTTCCGAAAGCTAAGACATTCAAAAAACTACTACATAGTTTGTTGAACGTAGTATTAAATATCCTTGCTCATTCCTTTTGTTTCTCAACTCAATGGACATAGAAACAAGCACTGAGACCCAATAACACCGTAGCAAAATCTCATCCTCCATCACGGGGAAAAGTATGGAGTGATTATGAAATAAACCGGGATGCCATCTACCGAATTTTCGAAAATAAAGCATACACCGCAAAAACTTTGCTGGAGCTTCTCCGTTCCATTGCTCCAATGATGATGAAACGTGCCGAAGCTCCGTTCTCACATGGTGTGGCTAACAACCTGGACGATCCCAAGTATAATAATCACAAGTACTGGTCAAATCCACTTGAGACCAAGTAAGTATCAACCCAATGCATTTAAATTTCAATCCACGTCAAGTTTTACATGTAACAAGGGTTGGAACGTGGGCCTAGAGTGGGTAGGAACAGAGTTCATCCCTCCTGTCCGATTTTTTTCTGTCCGCTCTGACTGTAGCAGCCGAGCCAGGGGAGAGGGAGGTTGCCAACAGCAGCAACCGGCAATTAAATTATCATATAGACTTACATAACATTTTATTTATCATGTTTTTAATCTCCCTTAATTTTCAAAATTTAGTTTTGACCCAAGTCATTCTTCTAGCTTCTCCAGAGCTCCTCTCAGTGAATGCATTTGAAATTCAGTTCTTGATTCTTTGGCATTATAAAACCTTGTTGATTTCTATTCTAGTTCAACGTGTCTCCTTTTTCAGATTGCCGGATGCACCACACATGGAAATATACTGTCTCTATGGAGTGGGAATCCCAACAGAAAGATCGTATATCTACAAGCTCTCACCCTCCAGCAGGCGCAGAAGCATTCCTCTCCAAATAGACAGCTCCGCAGATGGAAATTGCTTAAAAGGTGGGGCGTACTTTGTGGATGGAGACGAAATTGTTCCCAGTTCTGAGCTCTGGTTTTATGTGTGCCAAAGGCTGGCGAGGAAAAACACGTTTCAACCCATCCAGGATCTCAACTTACATAAGAGAATACAAGCATCAAGCAGCAGCAAATTTGCTGGAGGGGCGGGGGCTAGCAAGTAGTGCACATGCCGATATAATGGGAAATGTGGGCTTAGTCGAGGACATATTACGAGTGTCAGCCGGAGCATCTGGTGTTGAGCTTGGAGGCGATAAAATCTACTCCGATATTGTCGAAATGTCCAAGAAAGTAAGTATTCAGCTGTGATTCAAGATTTTGTTGGAAAATTAACCACCTATGTACCGAGAATTTGTAACAGATGAAAGAAATAAAGTTTCCATCTATGCATGAAGAAATGGGTCTTCTCCTCTTCTTGATATGTAATACACAGAGTATACTTACAACTAGGCTCCTTTTGGTGTGACGGTATGGTCAGCAGTTAGATTTCATAAAGACCCTGTCAATTTTATTAATTAGCATAAAGTTCCTCTACTCGATTATAAATGAATTTAACTCTAATATTCAAGAGTTTGACTCGACACGGTTCAATTACATGCATAAACTAGATCAACCTAAAAAAAACACCAAAATGTTACCGAGTCTCAATGATAAAGCCAAACCAAGAATCATATTATAATAATAATTATTATTATTATAAATATATCACATTTATTTGTGAAAATATGTATGCATTTGTAATTTAAAATAGATTTGTTTATATTTATTTAATTTGTAGCGGTTTGTTTATTTTTTTATTTTTGAAATGAACATAATAACATTAATTCGGGAAGTTCCGAGATACAATGTTTACAAGCCACGTTGGTAGATTGTCGTTAACACAACTAATGGAGCTATTACAAGACAAAGCTTTGCGAGCTTAAATGTGAGCCACTTCGACGACCTTTCTTCGCACATGTTGGATGGAACGAAAATTTGAAAGCTCTAACATTGATTGGATTTCCAAGGCAAGAACCCCAGCAGATCCAAGATCTTCTACATGGGAAAGGACCGTCCTAACAGCTTCCAATGAGAAAATATACAAACATTTGATAGCCCAATCCAGAGACATAAGTCCATCCCGCTTCTGATTTCCAACAACTCCGCACAAGTAACTGAACCCGAACATCTGATAGGGCTAGCTTGCGCATCACAAACCTTTCCCATTGTATTACGCACCACCGCCCCAACGTTCAATTTATTGTTTCTAATATCAAAGCCTGCATCAACATCAGCCTAAAATAGTTTGGTAGTGGTGATACTCACTTCTCCTCCATAAATGTTTGAGCATCAATATTCCCAGAAGAACCAACCAAACTATATTTTCGAAAATTTTCCATCATAGCATAAGCTCAGTCCACATTTATCTTAAATTTCTTTCCTGCAAATTCATGGTTGATCTTACAAATTTCATGTCAGATTGCCCAACAGAGAGTAGCAAAACATTCAAAATCCTCTTGCTTGAAGGTGACCAAAAGAAATAAAACACAATCTAGAAATGAGGCTTTTCGATACAATTTTAAACACTGCTAAAATTGGGTGTTCTTCCACACAGTTCAAACAACCGGGCAAAATAACAAGCAGTGACTCGTAGAAACATGAAAATATTTATAAAGAAGACAAGTACCTTGTGTGGGCATGTGAAGCAATGCTAAATTGACCGGTGTAGACAGTAAATCATGAGAGACACGCCACATAAAAATGTGGATTTTGGGCTAAATATGCAGCTTCCATAGTAAGTTCCACCAATATTGATTTGGATGTGAAGCTAGAAAAGGATGAGGAGCCAAACTGCTTCTTTCCCTATGATAACCATATTTAACACTGTATTTACCACTTTTGTTGCCAACCCAAAATCTGGTAGCGGTTTTAAATGTGCTCTTGTATATTTAATTTTTCAATTAATTTGTTTGTGATATTTGTTCACCATAAATATACAATTTCATTTGTGAAACGACCTATATATCCTTGTATATTTCATATATTTAAGTTTATATTTCATTTAATTTGTAACTTTTTAACTACGATCTTATATATCTAATTTTTTATTTAATTGGTTTATGTTATATTTGTTTATTTTTTCTGATTACCATTTTCATTTGTGAAAGTACCTATATATGCCATTGTATATTTTTATATTTCATTTAATTTTGAAAATTCATATATATTGAATTTTATTTGTTTTTCACTATCCTTAAATTATATTATAATATTATATTATTGAAATTTTTTTATATAATAGACCGTGAATAATATATTAGTTGTGATATGTGATAACTTACGTGTCAAATTAAGATAAAATAAATTTAAAAACAATTCAATACTCATTAATCGAATAATATTTAGTGTGGTTATTATTAATCGATTAATACTTCATGATTAATTGGTCTATTTTTATCAACAATTAATTGACTATATTGTTCTTTGAACTATTTGCCAAATGTTCCGCATGTCTGCGTAATCTCGGTTTCTATCCTCTTTTTTTGTTTTTTTTTTCTTTCGATTGCGGCAAGTCGGGTTTTTGTCACAGACAAAAACTTATGTGAGACGGTCTGAAGGGGCGCATTTTATGAGACAGATTTCTTATTTGGGTCATCCATGAAAAAATATTAAATTTTATGCTAAGAGCATTACTTTTTATTATAAATATTAGTAGGGTTGACTCGTCTAACAGATAAAGATTCGTGAGACCGTCTCACAAGAGCCCTACTCTCTATTTTGATATTAGTTTGTTTTGTGAAAAAAATTGTTTTTATGGGCTTTATTGGTAATTTTCGTGCTTCTTCAGGGTTGTTAATGTCATCTTATGGGTTTGCTTAAATGAATAAATAATTTTCTCTCATTAATATCTTCGATTTATTCCGCTAGAAATAGTCCAATAGTTAAGTTATTGGTTGTGGTGTGCTAGAAATATCTCAATAATTAGTTGTTTGAGCATTGACAAAATTCATTATTTTTTATTTTTATTTTTTTCATTTGTGATTGTCGTTATTAGTTTACTAGATCAAATTCTTATGATGTTCAAAACTGTGCAGATACAATGTCACATTCAATAAATATTTATGATACATGTATAAGATGTATTCAATGTGTTAAGCGTATCCGCTGATGTATTAGAAATGATACCTTGAGACGGATGTAAAGTTAAACAAATCGCTTCCGTCTTGAGGATCGAAAACTGTGTTGGTTGTAAGCGATATAATCCGACAGATTTCTTAAGCGTTCGAGTTTATTTATCGCAAGAAACAACTCATAGTGTGTCATATAGTTATGATTTTATATCTTGTTTTTGATTTCTTTTGATCGATAAATATTCTTAAACATGATATTATTTAAGTGTATTAAAATATTATCTAAATTTGTAACCATATTTTCAGTTGTTAGTCAAATGTTAGTTACAAACGTGCACTTTTCTAGTCACTGTATATACACAAGAGTTGAACAAATCAGATATAATTTCACAAGGATGTATTATGGGAAGATCATATTCTTTTCTTAAATAACAATATACAGCATCACTCTTTTCTAAAGAAATGTATAATATTCCTGTATGAATCTTCTGTACAACAGCCTGTATAAAATCAATCCTATGGGTACTAATGCCAGAGCAAAAAAGTTTCAATCTAGTGCATAAAATACATCGACCTGAGGCCGTAAATTTGTAATAGCAGGGAACTACGTCAAGAAAGTTTAAAAAAAAATAGAGTTGCAGATAGTAAAAAGTACTTATCCAATATCATAAAAATGGTAGAACACCGGAGAATGCAACATGCAACAGTAAAGTTACGATGGCACTCGGTACTATCATCTTGTAAGGTTTGACGGATGCTGAATTATTGTCGTTAAATTGTCCGGCATTGAAAAATTCTGTTTTACCAGTACTGCCGGCGGTGGTAACGTTTACAGAAGATGAACCTGTTATAAGACGTGAAGTTCATTTAAAATGAGCGGTAAAGATGGTAAAGAGAGCTCCGAAAGTGTAGAGCAGAAGGAAACTTACAGTCATAATTCGCCCATCCAATCCTTTGGCCAGCCAAATCATATACAACAATCTTGTCTTTCAGGACCAAATCTGTACATGGGACCAAGAAAATTCATATAATGCATCATACTTCGAAAGATTGGTAGGCAAGCATACAAATGCAGAGTGTTAGCGAGCAATAATTGTTCTTATCGTCCTGTGATGCAACGATCAAAATGTGGCAGTCACCTGCTATATGATTCAAAAATTAACCTGCAACTTTTGATGAATCAAAAGGCGTTTTAACTGAACAGTTGGTATCAAATCTGATACCATATGTTTTATTATCATGAATGGCAAAATCAAACAAAATTGTTGAGAATCAATTATTATCCTTATTTGTCATGTATCCTTTCTCTGCTGGCACACAATTGAGATATGACGCTTGATATGTAATACGATTTAAATTATTTGAGTTACACAACTATCAATAACTAAATTATTTAGTAATGCAACAGTGGCATAGTGCTATAGAGTGCATTGGTATCACACAAAATAATCGTTCAAGATGAATTTATACATATATACATATGTATTATATGCTTCATACCTCCTAAAATTGTCATTCCTTCACCCTGAAATTTCTGAACGCCAATGCACCACACTGCTGCACCACCCTGAACAAACAAGAATCACATCTAACAACATTAACAATCAAGAAACCCGGGTTCTTATTCGAGCATGTAACTAGGGTGCGCAAGGTTTCTAGGAGCATGCAATGTTTACTTACAACAGAGTTCTGCTGCAAGAGGTAATCTTGAGGCCTTAGTATCATTGAGGCACCACCAGCGAAGTTTAAACTAACCAGAGGGAAAATATCTGAGATACTGGAATATAAAAAAAATTAGTTAGACTATGTGACAAGACAGACAAGCAAGGATTTTCGTGTGAGAGAGAAACCTGGAGGTAGTTAGATAGCATTGGGTTCCCTTTGAAACAAGAGGGCGGACAGATTGTGATACAGTCTGTGTAATCTGCCAAGGAAAAATATGCCAAATTTTGGACATCACATGGCGTATAAAATTTTGAAGATAATAATTACAAAAAGTGGTTTCTGAAAGCAGAAACTTACAGCCGTAACAAAAGGGTCATAAGCTTCTTTGGCAAGATAAGCCAGCGTTGTTCCTGAGTCAATTATGGTTCCTCGGTTGGGTGATGATGCAAAAACGGAAGGATCGATGGGCAATGTTTGCCCATTTACTGAAATGCTTTGTAGATTTACATTGTAATGGGGCCTGAAATTTAAAACCACTTGAGAAATTGATTATTCTTAAACAAGAACCTACCTTCACAAAACAAGATATTTCGACGCGTCCAAAAAAAAAGTAAAATGAATCCGTTATTTATAAACATGATTCCAGAATTGTCAGTCGTTTCAATTTTGACCTAAATCCCTTTTGATGAAGCTCTTTCAGTAAGTACCTAAATGCTATTGGAAGGTAGCAAAAATTGAATTTTTGAGATATTGACTATGAAATAAAGAAGCTAACCCTTCAAACATAAATCACGATGACTGAAACTGCCATAGGCAAAAGAATCAATAAAGTCTGCTGAAGATTCTTGGTATCTAACAGCCTCAAATGCTAGTAATAGAAATGCACATCAATCTAACAGTAGAATAAAATATGCAATTAATGCTTCATTTAAATGACATGGAAAAGAAAGAAGACCCTTAATAATTTATGAGCAGGAAAATACTAACTGTGATGGAACTAGAGGAGTGTAAACAAGATTTGGCTCCACAATCTGCCCAAGCACCAAAATACCACCCCCACCGTTTTCTCCTTTTAAGCAATGGGAAAATGAATTTGGGGTAACTCCCTGTGATGAAAGTTGAGAGATTACGGATAAGCCATTTTGTCCAAAACCAAATATACCATCAACTGCCCTATCTGGCTTCGTAAGATCCCCGGTCTGTGATGTGCTACAGCTGAGTCGAAACATAACCGAGCAACACAACCATGTCAACCAAAGTTAATTTTATATCCACCAAGAATGGTATATTGTAGATCAAAGAGAACTCACCCAAAAACAACAGCTGCAGAAGAATTCGACGTCAAAGAATCTCCAACTACTGTGTCCAAATATATTGAATCTGACACATAATATCCTGATGTGCCACTGCCATCACCATACTGGAATGTGTATCCACATAGGTTTTGGCCTGAACACCCGGAATCAGATGACTGTGCTCCTAAAGCACATCTTTGATCTGAACATGAGACTGGCGAAGCTGTGTTTGAGCTGGAAGGATCGAAAAACTCTAGCTGAATCTGTTAAAAAAAGAAGTATTAGAATTCAATAAAATCATAAACTATTTCTACACCTCCAAAAACAAAACAGAGAAATTTAAATTTAAAAAACGAAGATCAGCGTAAATGGAGGAAATAATTACTTGTAGTCCACTTGATGTGGGGCAACCAGCACACGGATTGCAACTGACCCATAGCACATCACTTCCAGTATCTATCTGTACATAGAATTCTTTTGGAGGAGTGCCCAATTTAACTCTAGTAAAGTACAACCTAAAAACCAAGATTCATCAGCTCAATAAGTTCTTGAATCGTTGATTTTTCTCCAAATCAAATTCCTGAGTATCACCGAAGAGATTTAAAAAGAAAAGGCGAAAGAGAATGATCAAGAATTCAACAGAACCATAATCCAAGAAATTCTCGGAAACCGACGTCAATTCTTACACAATCATCATATAAATTAGACCGAATTAAATAACACGTATACTGTCGTAAGCAAGAATAAAAACCCATCAATAAAAGATCAGAACTTTTACACAAATACATAAAAGCAAACACTAAAACAATCTAGAAGAGGAAAAGGTACATATATATGCATTTCAAAAGAAAGATAAAGGCAAGAATATAGATACATACCCCACAAGATAAGGATCATAGGTTCCTTCGACAGGGAAATCAACGACACCAAGAGGCTGTTGCTGCAAGAATCTGCCGTGTCTGACCCTGTCCCGGTTCCTGAGTTGACTCAGTTCAATTCCCTTGTGATTCGCTCTCTCAAGAGTCAACCCCACGCTCTTCCCTTCACCAACAACCGCCGCCGGCAACACAGCCACGGCCACCGCCACGGCCAACGCCAAAGGAAACCACGACAGCGCCATTCCCTATAAACACCCCTCCCCTTTCTGTTCTTTCTTTTCTCGCCTTTTCTTTCACTTGAAGTAAGACAACGGCTATATATGTACACGGATTTTTACGCAATTGTGTCGGGTGTGGCTATATAATCATGCATATGTATGTCTATAAATACCTGTATATATGTGTGTGTGTGTGTTCGTGCTACGTGTATTGTGTGAATGCGTGTGAATCTTGGGAAAGAGAGGGAGAGGGAATGCGCGAGAGACGAAAGCCGATAGGAGAAGGTGTTAATTTGAAAATTCGATTTATTTGCGCCAAACACGCGTTCTCGGGAAAATCCTCTGCTTTAAGTGATTGTGAGTTGTGTAGGAAGAGTTATACCTTGCTTTGACCAAGCAAAATTTCGAAATTTTGTATAACAAAATAAATCTATCTGGAGAAAGTAAAGAAAACTCTTTGAACATGATTTGGATGTATCAAGTCATTTTTGTGCTTCTAGATATTATATTAATTTTCAAATTCAAAACTCCAGAGATATAAGAGTTTTCTACAAATTAATTAAATAATTATTTAAATATGAATATTTAATTATTTTAAAATTCCTTTACTTTTATAATAATTTTTTTATGATAAGTTATATTGTCATTTAAATTTAGATAAGATTGGAACAAATCTTACAGTTCAAATGGGATAAAATTAAAATAATTCAATATCTGAGTGAATTATCTAAATAGTTTTTTTATTAATACTTAGCTGACAAACACTTATGTGAGACGGTCTATGAGATCGTATTTTGTAAACGAATCTCTTATTTGGGTTATCAATGAAAAAATATTATTTTGTGCTAAGAGTATTATTTTTTATTGTGAATATCGGTAGAGTTGACCGGTCTCATAGATAAAGATTCGTGAAACGGTATCACAAGAGACCTCTTCACAAGATTATGTATTGAGTTTATGTAATATATTTTTTATTTTTTTAGTAATTTAAATTAAATGATTCAGTGAATAAAAAATTTGAGGAAGATAATGAATTATAAACAAATCAAGATGCGGATAAAAAATTTATGGTTTTGACCTCTTTGCTATTTAACAAAAAATAAATAAATAAATAAATAACAATTTAAAAAAACAAAGAAAATGAACATGTATTTTTCTATAGTATATATGTAATTTGACGCTAATATCATAATAACGAACAAAATCGATTAGTATAAATATCTCAAGTTTGATATATAGTAATAGGTAAAAGCTTTTATAATAATTATGAAGGACGATAATGTTGCTAACCTAGAAAAGTTATGTTACTAAAATCAAATAATTTACATATAAAATCTGCCAATCATTTATACTATTTATACTATACGTACTATATCTTAAAGCATTAAATCCTTGGAGTCAGCGTTTCTGGGCATAAGCAATCAACACTACATGTTACACACAAAATAGAATAATGATTAACAAAAGACATAATCAGACTCCTTATGAGATATGGAAAGAGAGTAAACCCAATGTATCTTATTTCCATGTGTTTGTTTGCAAATGTTTTTTAGATTAACTAGACTTGATTGATGCAGGTGAGGATGACTTTGAGGAGACGAGAGGCATCGTCGGCCAAAACCATATCGATAAAAATAAACTCAACTCCTAATGGCACGATTACCTCAGTTCCATAAAATAATAGAGTGAAGTCAGACAAATTACAAATGAAGAGTGCTTCTAAATCCGAGTTCCCGAGACTTTATCGTAAAATCATCGTCTATGTCGAATAGGCATTGCTTATCGGGAGCGTATATCCATTGAAAATCGAGTTTTCCCTCTTATGGTCTCCGGCATCCGTTCCTCGATCGCGTTTTTGATATCTTGATGTAACATTTTTTTAAGTTCAGAAATCTATATAGAAAAAATTATAATAAAAAATAAGCAATTTTAATTTAATAAAAAATATAATAAAAACTTATTTTTAGTAAATTTGTAACCTATATATATAACTAAAATATCTTATCGATTAAAAAATATATATTTTAATTAAGGCAAAAACTTGTGTGAGACGGTCTCACGGGTCGTATTTGTGAGACGGATCTCTTTTTTGGGTCACCCATGAAAAAGTATTACTTTTTATGGTAAGAGTATTACTTTTTAGTGTGAATATGGGTAGGGTTGACCCGTCTCACAGATTATGACCCGTGAGACGGTCTCACATGAGACTCACTCTTTTTTTAAAACTCTAGATGAACATAGGATCACTCCTAATAGTAAATAAATATAGAAAAATTGCTTATTTGAAAATAACAAAAATTATCATGTTTAAATAATTATTTTAATTTTATAAGCGTGTAACACATGCAAAGTGGTACTTTTATTTTTATAAATTTTAATTTAGGACATGTAAAAATAATTTTTATTCAAAATTTGTGTAATATTTTTAGACAAAGTGTTTAGTCGACTATCAATAAATTATATTATTGTACGAAGCTTATTTGCTACAAGAAAAAACCTAAAATTCAAAAGGGTAAGCACAGTAAATCTATTATACTCCATGTAATTATACTTTCATTGTTGGTAGGTAAATCGTGACAATCGGGTACTGAAATTTTTGTGCTGTGTTTATATTCCCCCAGGCCACAATTTAAGTCCCGTGTCTTCTATAGCTTCCGGCCCCTTCCAACCTGATTGTCTCTTTCAAAGACGATGAAACATGTCGGTTATATACATATTTATAATAAAAAATAATTTTTTAGTATAGAAATTAATATATTTTCATGAATGATTCAAATAGAATATATATAAAACATTTTCATCATATACAAACTGAACAAAAAATATTTAACTTGTATGATTCATATGTAACAAAACATTTTATATTGCTTCTTAAAGAAATATATATAAAGATGATACCCTTCCATATCAACATAATTGCAGTGAATATTTTTCTCCCCCAATGCCATCACCAAAAATATGACCGAAGACGTTATTTTTTACGACATGGCGTTGCATTTATTGTGTCATGTCGCTTTATCTGGTAGGTTGTAATATTAGTTTAATGGTCATAGATAACAGTATTACAAACCATATTAGTCAAGTAAATCACATTGGCTAAACATTGTGTTTCAAAGTTGCCAAACGTTCATCTGATTATCATCGTTTTACATAATTTTTTTAATTTTTTTTTTTGGTTTACGTCATATGGCATGAGCAACGAGATTTGCGAGCTGCAAATACCTAACTTGTTAGATTTGAATAATTAAAAGTCTTGTGCCTCTTTTTACACCATCGGACCTTTCAACTGGAAGCACTTCACATTTTCAAGGACCTAAAATTAATTATTAATTGCAATCTATATATTGTTACGCACGCACTGCGTGACATAATTTAAAAGTGGATATATCTAAATTATTGATCTAGCTTAAATAAAATTGTTTTACATTCACATCTTTTCTTTTATATAAAAAAATTGTGCATGTTTCGTTCCTTTTGAGAACCTAATCAAAGCAGAACCATACATTATTGATAGGGCCGGGAAGCCATTCTTTTAAGAGTATGTGTATTGTGAGACGGTCTCACGAATCTTTATCTGTAAAACGAGTCAACCCTACCAATATTCACAATAAAAAATAATATTTTTTAATGGATGACCCAAATAAGATATTTGTATCACAAAATACGTTCATCTCACACAAGTTTTTTATTCTTTTTAATTGTTTGGACTAGTAGAAATTGTTGCTTTTTTTTTTAATAAATTTACCCGTGACTGCTGAGCACTTTGCAAAACTGTGTGCCTGATCAATTATTCACGCTTTCACTTTTGATCCCTACTTTTGTTTCTCTCCAAAAGTAAAAGCGGAGACACGCCTTTTGTTTCATATCATTCAGGTCTAAAAAAATAACAATTTTTTTTCATAAGTAGGCATGGAGTTAATACATTCAGATCTTGCAACTTGTAACTTAATAAAAAAAATTAAAAATAATTCATTTAACCTAATATGAATTCATCATCGGCCAAGCATTCATTATTGGAAATATTCCATTTTTACGATGTCGTAGGATTTTGCTTTCTAAAATGGTGGCAGCTGCTTTGACCCAAAAGGAAGTAACAAGTGTCGTTAGTGTAGTACACAACATATTTTAAGCACGACTATCCATCCGGCCATGACCGATGGCAAAGACGCTATCTTAAAAATAATATCGCTCACACTGTGTTACTGTTGGAATAATGATAATTTCTTTTTAGAAACTTCAAAAGGAAAAATAAAATTTATAGACATCAAAATCAATAAAGTTTCATACAACATATTAGAGAAATTTGTACTTCATGTACAATTCAGAAATGAAATTATATTTTTAACGTTGAAGCATCTTCTGCTAGAAATAACTGATTGTCTGCTAAATGATGTGACTGTATGAATAGCACTTTTTGTGAATAAGCACTTCTTCATTTGAATCATAAATTGATTCGATTTGAAAGAATGCACTTGATCTGACCAAGTGTGTTTGACCAATTAAGTTTTTGTGATTTAACAAATTGAGTCAAACTGAACTGATAATGAGCTAAACTGAAAGTATTATAAGACAAATATGTTTGAAGCTAACTGATATCTAGGCATGTCAAACTGATAACTGGAGATCAACTGGATTAAAAAATAGTTAAGTAAATGAAGAAACATTATCTGAAAAATCAGTTACACTACTAAGAGTCAAAAAGCTTAATTATTAGATAAATTATTCCGTACCAACGGTATCTGAATTTTCAGAAATATGTGAGCACTACTTACGACGTATGAATTTTCATAAGGGACAATGACGTGAACAAGACGGGATTAACGGATACCATATTTGAAACATATATAATATTTTATTTTACTGACCGTTGGATCCAAGTCTATAAATAGAGGAACTTGTAAATCAGTTAGTCTCTATAGAATCATCTCATAAGTTCAAATAATCAAGATTTCTTATCACACGCTTAAGTATTATACCATATCATTAATTATCAATTTTTGCTTAATATTTCCATTTTGAAGTACTTATAAGTTGACAGTTAGTGTATTATTCAGTGTTGCTTAAGTAAGTAAGCTAAACTAGGAGTTTCAGTTAGGTAGTAATAAAATCTTACTGAATCGGGTTGTTACAAAAGTTGTAATATCCAAAGTTTTTTAGTGAACACCATTCCCACAAGGATGAAGGAGTTATATAAGAGTTATTCAAATATCCGAACATCTAGAAACATCTTTGTGTGATTTACATTTCAGTCAGCGTACTCTTAATAACCCAACTGTTTTTCTTACTTAGCTATTTTTAGTGTTCGATTTGTCAGTTTAGCTTGCTTCAGCACAAAACTTATCTGATTAGCCAAGTGACATTGATTTAGCGAGAATTACTAAATTCAAAATTGTTATCACAATTCAATTTTAGACAAACTAGTGTAATTGTTTATTCAACCTCCATTATAAACAATCACATGATCTTAACAAATGATAAAAGAGTGAGGCAAATTCTCGTTTCTGAACACTATATATTTGATCCTCATGTTTCTCAAAGAAGATTGATGACTGAAAATTCAGAATGCAAGCTCATTTATTTGCACAAAACGATGATATGTGATACATCATTACTGATAGATTAATGATTATAATGAAAGCTAATACAACTATAGCAATTACTGATGGTGCATGTAGTAGCCCGAATTCCAAATTGGGTAATTAACGGAGAAATGGTGATTAAGAAGGTTTAAGGTGTAATTTTGACCGAGTCATGATCGGACGGACCGAAGATGGTTCGGAAGCACCGAAGAGTTCGGAAGGTCCGAAGTGGGTTCGGTGGATCCGATCATGAGGTGTCAAGAGCAGCTGGACACGTGCATGTTCGGACGGTCCGAAGTGTATGATCGGAGGATCCGATCATGAGCTGTCAAGAGCCAATGGACACGTAGCGTTCGGACGTTCCGAAGTGTTGTTCGGAGGATCCGAACATGGCCTATAAATAGTGCTCGGATTTCTCATTTTTGACTTGCCAATTTCTTGAGTTTTCTCTCATTTTGGAGAGTTTGGAAGGTTTCTAGGGTTAGTTGTTGGTCGAGCGATAGCCAAGAGCTGCCAGGAGTAGTAGCGTAGCGGCGCCTGAGTTACGAGGCAATCGACATCAAAGGGCTGTCGACGGACGAAGGTAAACCCTAAACCTTTGGTAGTACTAGGGAGTACTGGTTTTGCTAGTCGAGCATGGTAGTATTGATTGAGTATGCTTTTGATGCGTAGGCTTGTTCTAGACCTGATTAGCGGTGTTGCGTAAGGCTAGGCTTGCTGTGATAGAGGTACGAAAGTACTATCCGAGATATACTGGTTGAGTATACATTCTTATATGTGTTGCATGATTATGTGGTGCATTGATATATGTCATATGATGCATGCTATTATGTCACGTTTATTACTGCACGTTGCATTTCATGTTGAGCCGTATTCTCCTTTGAGATAGCCTTTACTGTTGAGCTGTATCTCTTTCGAGATAAGCTATATCTTGGGGCCGCTCAGCCCTGTCTTGTGGACGCATGGACACCGAGAGTACACAGTGGCCGACGGGTCGGGAGGGCTTCGGTGGTCCGGGACATTTTAGGTCCACGTCTGTCTTGTAGTGGATGCAGTGACCCAGAGGTTGGACCGCGCGGCACTATCCACTTGGCGCCTCTAGACTGAGCATTGTTGAGATCCTTTTGTGACTCCTGTTTCTTGACTACCCCGGTATCATGATCATAGCATGTGCATTTCATATAGGTCTGTATACTCATACTTTTGTACTGGGCGTTCTTATCGCTCACGTCCTCGGTTTTGTTTATTCTTGGACACCCCATTCCCTCGGGGCAGGCCTCAGGTTGTACAGCTCAGGAGGAGCAGGAGGAGGACGTTGAGTAGCTGGTGGGTTTAGTTTATCGGTATTGTTTTGATTCGATATGGTTGTATTGGGTATTTTTATTTTGGAGTTATTCTAGACTTCGATTGGGTTGTATAACCATTATTTTGTTGACTTTTCCGCTGTTATCTCTGATTATTGTTAATTAGGTTAATTGCATGCTTAGTTCTTGCCTAGTAGGTGATTCTGGAACGGGTCACTACATTTATGGTATCAGAGCATGCGTATGATTTTGGGATATAGATTTCTGTTTTGGGATTTCCGTTGACCAATTTACTAGTTTCCCCATTCTATTGTTGTAGCAATGGCTGACCACTTTGGTGACGGGAGTAGTCAGGGGAGTGTAGGTCGATGGGGTGACCAGGACGATCATAGACGTCATCGTGAGCATCGTCATCGTCGGGATGGTCCTAGGCGTTTCGATATGCATCGTTTCATGCAGATGGGGCCTAAGCCTTTAGTTGGCGGTGAGACTCCCGATGATGCGGAGGATTGGTTAGAGCGCATGGAGAGTTGTTTCCGTGCATTCCAGTGCACCGAGGAGCAGAAGATAGAGACTCTTAGTTTTCTTCTCGAGGGCCGTGCTCGCAGGTGGTGGCGATCAACTTCTGCGCCGATAGTTCAGTCGCAGGGTAGAGCGACTTGGGTCGATTTCCGTGCAGCGTTCATGCAGCTGTACTTTCCTCCAGCCCTTCGCCAGGCCAAGACGACTGAGCTCCTGAACCTTAAGCAGGGGAGTATGTCTGTTGATGAGTATCAGCAGAAATTCTTCGAGTTGTTACCCTTTGCGCCTCATATCAGTGGCAGTTCTGAGGCCAAGTATGATCATTTCCTTCAGGGCCTTAACCAGGAGATCTTTGATCGAGTCACTGTCTGTGATAATCCTACTTCGTACGATGGGTTGGTGAACCGGTGTCGTCAAGCAGAGATCAGTCTCCAGCGTGGTAGGGCTATTCTTTCTTCTAGACCTCCGAGTGTTTTGAGCCCTCGACCTCAGTCTTTCAAGAAATCTGGTTCTTCTTCTTCTGGATCTGGATCAAGGTCTAGCGGTGTTGTTCGCTTTGGTGAGAAGAAGGATTCTTGTGCGCATTGTGGGAAGAACCATCCATCGGAGCAATGCCGAGTAGCCGCAGGAGCTTGTTATCTGTGCGGAGAGATGGGGCATATTAAGAAGAATTGTCCTCAGTTGCGAGGTGGAGCAGGATCCGGTTCTGGATCCCAGACGACTGTTCAGCAGAGGAGACAGGGTCAGGCAGTGGGTAGTTCGAATCTTCGACCTCGTGCCCAAGGTCAGGTTTTTGCGCTGAACCAGGATCAGCCTGGGATGTAATTGTTATACAGTTGTAATGAAGAATATTTGCAGTGTATTACAATGGTGTTTTATTCTCTTGCCTAGATTTCGAGGACGAAATCTTTTTAAGGGGGGGAGAATGTAGTAGCCCGAATTCCAAATTGGGTAATTAACGGAGAAATGGTGATTAAGAAGGTTTAAGGTGTAATTTTGACCGAGTCATGATCGGACGGACCGAAGATGGTTCGGAAGCACCGAAGAGTTCGGAAGGTCCGAAGTGGGTTCGGTGGATCCGATCATGAGGTGTCAAGAGCAGCTGGACACGTGCATGTTCGGACGGTCCGAAGTGTATGATCGGAGGATCCGATCATGAGCTGTCAAGAGCCAATGGACACGTAGCGTTCGGACGTTCCGAAGTGT
This sequence comes from Primulina eburnea, assembly GCF_022965805.1. NCBI lineage: Eukaryota > Viridiplantae > Streptophyta > Magnoliopsida > Lamiales > Gesneriaceae > Primulina > Primulina eburnea. Next base: position 28,116,263 of record NC_133113.1, read on the forward strand.
TGTTCGGAGGATCCGAACATGGCCTATAAATAGTGCTCGGATTTCTCATTTTTGACTTGCCAATTTCTTGAGTTTTCTCTCATTTTGGAGAGTTTGGAAGGTTTCTAGGGTTAGTTGTTGGTCGAGCGATAGCCAAGAGCTGCCAGGAGTAGTAGCGTAGCGGCGCCTGAGTTACGAGGCAATCGACATCAAAGGGCTGTCGACGGACGAAGGTAAACCCTAAACCTTTGGTAGTACTAGGGAGTACTGGTTTTGCTAGTCGAGCATGGTAGTATTGATTGAGTATGCTTTTGATGCGTAGGCTTGTTCTAGACCTGATTAGCGGTGTTGCGTAAGGCTAGGCTTGCTGTGATAGAGGTACGAAAGTACTATCCGAGATATCCTGGTTGAGTATACATTCTTATATGTGTTGCATGATTATGTGGTGCATTGATATATGTCATATGATGCATGCTATTATGTCACGTTTATTACTGCACGTTGCATTTCATGTTGAGCCGTATTCTCCTTTGAGATAGCCTTTACTGTTGAGCTGTATCTCTTTCGAGATAAGCTATATCTTGGGGCCGCTCAGCCCTGTCTTGTGGACGCATGGACACCGAGAGTACACAGTGGCCGACGGGTCGGGAGGGCTTCGGTGGTCCGGGACATTTTAGGTCCACGTCTGTCTTGTAGTGGATGCAGTGACCCAGAGGTTGGACCGCGCGGCACTATCCACTTGGCGCCTCTAGACTGAGCATTGTTGAGATCCTTTTGTGACTCCTGTTTCTTGACTACCCCGGTATCATGATCATAGCATGTGCATTTCATATAGGTCTGTATACTCATACTTTTGTACTGGGCGTTCTTATCGCTCACGTCCTCGGTTTTGTTTATTCTTGGACACCCCATTCCCTCGGGGCAGGCCTCAGGTTGTACAGCTCAGGAGGAGCAGGAGGAGGACGTTGAGTAGCTGGTGGGTTTAGTTTATCGGTATTGTTTTGATTCGATATGGTTGTATTGGGTATTTTTATTTTGGAGTTATTCTAGACTTCGATTGGGTTGTATAACCATTATTTTGTTGACTTTTCCGCTGTTATCTCTGATTATTGTTAATTAGGTTAATTGCATGCTTAGTTCTTGCCTAGTAGGTGATTCTGGAACGGGTCACTACAGTGCACCTCAGATGATTGAAAAGCCCAGAGCTGAATGGTCGAGTGAGGATAAAAAGAAAGAAAAATTGGACAATGTTGCTAAAACATAATGTACAAAACTTTAGATAAAAACACATTCAACAAGATCAAGATGTGCAAATCGGCCAAAGAAATATGGGAGAAACAGATTCATATGTATGGAGGCAACAATCAAACTAAAGATAATAAATTCTCTTTCACAATACAGAATTTGATAGTTTCAAGATGAAGCATAGAAATTCTATGTCAGACTTTGATGAAAAAGTCAGCAGCATTGTGATGAACTAAGTACTCTTGGAAAATTATAAAACAATCAGAAAGTTGTATTAAAAGTGACGAGATGACTTCCAAAGAATATGATGTCAAAACCATGTCAATTCGATAATCTAAAAATCTAAGCAAACTGGAACTACATGATCTATTTTCAAATATCAAGGTTTTTTAGTTTGAATTAAAATAAAGAGATGGTGAATAGTCTACCAGCCAACTGAAAAAAGCCTTGGCTACTACAACAATGGAGCCATCAATTTCCAAGGAAAAATCATTTGAATAGTTGAGTAATGATGTCATGTCACTTTTTGTTATAAAAAAAAAGTTTGGAAATTTCTTGAGGAAAAATCAAGGAAATTTCAAAGTTTTTACAGAAGATCACATCATGAGAGAGAATCTGCTATGAAGATAACTCATGTTTCAAATGTGGAAAGGTTGGTCATTTCATAGTCGATTGCCTGAAACCTAAGAAAGATGATCGTATTACGTATACCAACTGATAAGGATAAGAGGTCTTTTGACAATAAGAAAAGATCCAAAGATGACAAGATATCATTTAAGAAGAAACATGATCAGAAAGCTATGATGGCCAAAGAAAGTAAGGCCGAGTGGGCATATTGTGATTCTAATTAATCTGATCATAGAGTTCAATAAATCGGAGTGATGAAGAAGAAGTTCAGTGCCTCATGGCTGATGTGGTGTAAGAATATATCAGTGACGAGGTATTCAATTTTAGCTAAAATTGGTTTTACACGAGATTATTTAATCACAACATTACTTGATATGGTAAATGAGTACAAAAGACTTTCTGAATCATTCGATAAATTCAAGGCAAAGCATTCAGTTTTTCTTGACAAAAAAATTGAGCCTAGCTAGAATATTTAGGTGAAATATTGAGTCTCAAAGCAGAATTTGCGAAGCTAAAAACAGAGAATCAATTAGTGCGAGTTAAATATCAACAGTTAAGTTCTAAAAATAAGAAACCAATTGAACTGGTCAACCTCCAGAACAATTTATCAGTCAGTATAGTTGAAATACAAGAGTTGCAAAATCATTAGGAGACATGACTGGTCTCGATTTCAATAACAATGAACGCACTCCAGAATCAAATATCAAACCGAAACTGAATATGTGCAAAAGGAAATACATTTACTTTGATATGTCCAGTGCAATATATAAACAACAAAAGCCTATCTATCAAATTGAAAAACATGTTGAACAGACGAACAAAGTCAAAAAGTTTGGTAGTGGTCACAAATCTGATAATAAAAATGCCAAGCATAACTGGTTTGATAACAGATTCAATTCAGTAAGGCATAACTCTGTGAATGGTAAGTTCTATCGATACTATAATTGCAAGCCTGTTTTAGAAGAGATATATGCTGATTAGTGAAGATAGAAAAAGTAAACAACATGTTGTATTTAATTCACACACAGCATTGCATACACATGTTTATGCACAACCCTTTCAGAACAAACAAAGAAGTCCACTTTCTCAAACTGATCCAAGTGTGGGTTGTTAAATGTTTACTCCCATTTGGACCCAAGTAAGATTGGGTATCAGTTGAATTTTACTTGTGATTGGAGATTAAAATAGAAGAATCATTGAAAGAATCACTTTGATACTTGGACAGTGGAAGTTCAAGGCACATGACTGGAAAGCCCAACTGCTAACACAACGGATCAAATACAAAGTCCCAGAATCACTTTTGGTGACAATGCAAAAAGTAAAACCATGGTAAATGTGAGATTACTCATAGAAACATTACTATTAATGATGTGTTACTTGTTGAAAATTTGTGCTACAATATAATTAGTATCAATCAACTCTATGATAATGGCTACTTAGTTGAATTTTATAAAAAAAATAAAAAAAAAATTGTATGATTAAGGATGTCAACAATCAAATCTAGTGTCAAGAATTAGAAATGACAATAAATATATGATTGACTGGCGTAATAACTATCTAGCCTCACTGACATGTTTTGTGGCAGTTAATCATGATAAGCAGAAGTTATGACATAGAAGGTTGAATCATCTTAATTTTATATCTATCAACAAATTGTATAAACTAAGTTTGGTTGATTGTATAAATGAGCTTGGTTGATGGCTTGCCTAAAATAAAATTTGTCAATAATCATGTTTGTTCTACATATCAGTTAAGTAAGTAGGTGAGATCATGTTTTAAAAACAAATGTAACAAACTAACACTAGATGCTTAAAACTCTTGCATGTAGATTTATTTTGTCCAATTCCTATAATGAGTTTAGCTGGAATGCAATATAATAAACTGAACTAAAAGATAGTTGAGTAAAAGAATAAATATTATATGAAGAATAGGTTAGACTGCTCAGAGTTATAAAGTTGAATTTTTGGAAAAAATATTATGTATCAATATTATTTGATTTGTCAGAAATCTGCGAGCAGTTTCTACAGTGTACGAATTGTTAGAATGCACAGTAACATGAAAAAAATGGGACTGACGACTACCATATTTAGAACAAATATAATATTTGATTTTATTGATTGTTAGATACAAGTCTATAAATAGAAGAACTGTAAATCAGTTAAACCCTCTGGAATCATCGCATAAGTTCAAATATTCGAGTTTTCAATAGTCCAACTGCTTTCAAGATTTCTTAGCATATATTTAAGTATTATATCAGAGCAAAAACTTGTATGAGACGGTCTCACGGGTCGTAATTGTGAGACGAATATCTTATTTGGATCATCCATGAAAAGGTATTACTTTTTATGCTAAGAGTATTACTTTTTATTGTGAATATGGGTATGGTTGACCCGTCTCACAGATTAAGATCCATGAAAAAGTATTACTTTTTATGCTAAAAGTATTACTTTTTATTGTGAATATGGGTATGGTTGACCCGTCTCACAGATTAAGATCCGTGAGACGGTCTCACATGAGACTCACTCTTATATCATATCATTGAGGATTAATTTGTGCTTAATATTTTCATTTCGAAATACTAGTAAGCTGATAGTTATTGTATTATTAAGCATTGTTCAAGTAAGTGAGCTAAAGTAGGAGTTTTAGTTGGGCAGTGATAAAGCTTTACTGAATCGGATTGTTTCAAAAATTGTAATCTTCAAAGTCTTCTAGTTAACATCCTTCCTACAAGGAAGAAGAGTTGACTATTATTTATTCAAATCTCCGCATATTCAGAAACATATTAGTGAAATGTCATACAGAACTTATCTGATTATCCAATTGATATTGACTTGACGAGAATTATTAAATTCAAAATTGTTATCCCAATCGAATTTTGGAAAAACTAGTATGATTGTTTATTCAACCCTTTCTCTAACTAATCATCCGAGTCTAACAAAGTACATATAATTGATTATTAAATATAACTATCTAACAAAGCACATATAATTGGCTATTAAATATAACTATGAAAATTTTTCCTCACACTAGTCAACACTCAAATACAACTTGTTTCATGTATTTCAACTAATAAACATTTTATTCTCTTTTTTCTTTTCCAAGACTTATTTTATATAATTATCATTAAGTATTTTCAACAAACCCCTACACCTACTTTAGACACAATTATGAGCGTTGAAAAGTGTCGTGAGTCGTGATTATTATATAATATTATACAAATCAAGCTGTAGATTATGGTGTAAATTAAAAGTAAAATACTAAGTAATAGGGTGGTCTTGATTAATTTTTTTAACGTCACTGCATATGTTCATGACAACATTTTCTTTCTGATTAATTTTAGATTTCGTGAATCGTAGGCTGCTTCCAGATGATGAACGAATAAATGATGCTCCTATATATGGTCCTATGTAAGAAAATCGACCAACGAAGATAAAAAGTCAATCGACGTTTATTGTTAATAGTTTGGTTGAAAGATGCGATATATTATATAGATAATATAATAATTTATAACTATTTCATATAGAGTATGTCGCAATTAAAGTTTTATTTGAACTCGAGGTCGTATAACGCGTATAAATTATTTAAAAATACAAGACGATGTAACAAAAACATGTAATGAAATTAAAGCTTTCTTTTTAATGTTTCGATTTGATTTGTTTTATATTTTCGATTTGCTTCTCCATGGTTAATATTAAAAATCAACCCAAAACATAGAATGGAACCTTTTGCTGATGTCAGACATACGACAACTGGAAGAAGCTTCTTGCTCGTATACACGTCAACACAAGAAAAGTGGAGGTAGATTATGCTTGAGTAGGAATAAACGGTGCAGATCTATCCGGATATGTTGGAATATTCAACACCAAAATAATGCCAAAATAATTCAAAAGCAACCATGCTACCACAAAGATTGGGTGGGCTCCAACTCTATTTTATTTTAAAAAAATTATTGGTTATATTATATATGTAATTGAGTAAAAAAAAAAGTGAACTCCACCCCCAGGGTCCTACACAGAGTCACTCCAAGCCCCGGCGTAAAAGGAGATAAATCAAGATTATGCACCGACAATAGGTACCCAGAGGAGAGGTCATATGTAATTTGAGTAGATCTCTTGTGAGATGGTCTCACGAATATTTATATGTGAGACGGGTCAATCTTACCGATATTCACGATAAAAAGTAATATTTTTTTATGGTTGATCCAAATAAGAGATCTGTCTCATAAAATACGACCGGTGAAACCCTCTCACACAAGTTTTTGTCATGTAATTTTAGTCCAGGTCAATTTTTTAATTAGCTCAAGATTTGGTCCAGTTTATTTTTTGAAATATGTTTATGATTTGTTTCAGATCATTTTTTGAATTATATTTTCGGGATTTGCGATGTTTGATTTTACAAAATTATTTTTCAAAGAAATGAAAGAAGCAATCACGATTTACGCGCATAACGTAATTTAGAAGAAAAATCACGTAAATGAGATTAATTGGTGGTTTCTCCGAAACTAATATCAAGTTTAATTTTTGTCAATTCCACTAATGAATTTGTACCCAAAAAATTATAATGATAAATAGTAAACTCCCTACCAAATATTTTTTTAAAATAAAAAATTAAAGAACTAGGAAAAAAATTTAAGAATGAGATACAAAACTCGTATTTTTTTTTCTCTGAACAAAAACTAATATTTCTATTAAATATAATACAAGAACATAAAATAATTCATGTGATGAGATTGATAGTCTATGGTCGCGAGTATTGAATTTTGATTTTACCAGATAATTAAAAAGTAGCTTTCAATCAGGTGTCCGAGTTTGTAAAATGACTGAACGTTTGGTCAACAATCAGGAGTTCGAGTTCCCCTACTATTACATTTTCAGACGAGTTTGTCACACATGTGTTGCTAGTGTCAGGAAAAATTCTTCATACTTCCCCAACCCCGTCTCTATTTTATCTTATTTTTTCATACTAAAACAGTGAAATTAAATACAAAATTCACCCCAACATATATTATTTTCGGGTAACAGTAGTTTATATTTTTTCATGTCACTTGGTAATATTTGTAGTTATCATTAAAAAAATCATCTTTTTATTATAGTTTAATTTATATAATTTTATTTTGTCAATCAGATAAGTTAACCCAGGAAAAAAAAATTATGATTATGCCCCCGGTCAGATATATTTCAAAAGAGAGTTAGGAAGAAAGACATATGATTTATTTTTAAAAATTAAATTTATGTACAATTCTTCAACATATACATTTAATCAACAAATATAAAAAATTTACCAAGTACTTCTGTACAGGGGCAGATCCAAGATTATATATTTGAAGGGCCGGCCGGCTCACCACCAACTATGAATGTTTTAAGTTGGACTTTTTTGACCTTTTGTAAAGGCCCGTTATTTAGTTTTTCGAAAAAAATTTGCTGAGAATGGAACGCAGACCACATGTGTAAATCTAAAAAGACTATCACCATTAAACTAATTGTAGATATTTTATTTTTTTATGATCAAATAATATATATATTAAATAATAAAATATATCTTATACAGTAATTTTTTTAAAAAAAAAATTTGGGGGGGACACGGCCCCTCCGGATCCTACAATGAATCTGCCTCTTCTTCTGTAGGACATAATATTTACTGTTTTATCAAATTTATAATTTGTAGTAACGATGCAACTCTAATATTTTATTCTATACATCAGTTTAAGCACAACAATTCGATTGCTCTCTCAACAATGACAATTACAACACTATCATTCCTCTTGTCCCAATAAATTATTGATGATTCTACCCCAATAAGAAGAGCGGATTCACTAAATCTGATCAAGAATTACAATTCTTACTTAAATCACAAAAAAATTATATCAATTTTGTATAACAGATTCAACATATGGAAAAAAAATTAATTTTTATAAAAAGAATTACTTGTCATTATATATATGGATCAGATCGACAGATCTTATCTGTATAAATCCATGATACCTACTTTAATAAATTTAGAAAATGACAAGAGTCTTATCCTTAAATCGACTTGTCATGTGGTTAACAAAGTCAAAACCTCGTCGGGCTAACATCGACGAATAATTGCGGTGTCTATTAAATTATACACGTGTGTTGATAACAAGCCCCTATTTATTTTTCTCTTCTTGTATTTTTGACTTCTCCTAATAATAATATATAATAATGCAATTTTTTTTAATATAAATAATTACAAGATAGTTTTAATACGTGGCAATAGCCTGGATATTTCGCCTTTTTCAGCCCAAAATGTTTTTTAACATACTATTTTTTTGGTAACAGGGCTATTATTGGAGAGTGAGTAATTATTTGGGCCATGAGGAGGGTTTATGATTTACCACATCGGCCCATTTAGGGTTGGGGTGTCTCTAAGCACATTTCCATTCCACTTAACGTCAGCAACTGTAATTGCAATACAATATTGTTGGATAGTTTCATCTCATTTACGCTTACTTAGATGATATATAGTTATCCATTCGTGTATTTTTGTCGATATTCCGTTCCGATGTCCAGCTATATAAAATGCATTTTTCTATTTTAAAGTTCATAAATAAAACATCAATGGTAGCATTTGGTTATGTGGCTTCCGATAGTTTAAAAAATTGTTTGTATGAATTGATAAAAATTGATTAGATCTCTTACGAAATGATTTCAGTGACTATATATCTACGAACATGTCGACTCGATCTATATTATAATGAAAAGTAATAATTCTGATATAAAAAGTATATTTTCATAAATCGGATCGAATCAGAACTCCGTCTCACAAAATTGATTCATGAACAATCTCATAAGAGTTTTTATGATAAAAGTTTGGTTGTTGGTAGATCTAAGACCAGATGCATAATTCAAAACAATGAGATAGGGAATTATTATGGGACAAATTAAGATGGACTTGAAGCACAACAGTACCATTGGTTGTACACAATAGTGTGATATGTTCCTCTACCACCGTTATAATATCAATATAACAAAAAATAGTTATAATTTAATAAATTACACAATATTTCAACATTTGAAAAAAGTATACATAAACATACCCTGCATATAAAATCAACGGTTGATTTAATAAAAAAAAATTGGTACTCCTAATTATTTTATTTTAATATAAAATATAAAGTTTGAATTAAAATAATATAATCAATTAAATATAGAAAATCATTACTTGGCCGCTGTAATAGGTTGTAACCCAGTGGTGAAACGCATTCACAGTCGTTATTAATTTCAAGAGCACTGTCTCGAACACTGATTACGATATATAAATTAGCCATCACAATAATATTTAAGAATTTTATTTTAATACAATTTTCGAATAAAATAATTTTTAAAATTAGTTTTTTAGCATAAAATAATTCATAATACAAAAAAAAAAAAGGATACAGTATCCTGATACAATTAAAACTGGGATTTTTTTTTTTGAAAAAAAATAATTAAAAAAAAACAATTTTTTTTCCATAAAAAAAATGTGTAAAATTTCTAGAAAGCTAGTTGTCCAATATGGACCTAAGAAGTGGCAAGGTTCTCCTCAATTCCTTGGAAATTCACATAATCAAATTCACGTCAACTTTATATGACAAACAACTCTCGAAAAGGCTTGAATAAAATTTGTTTTTTTAAGGCTTGAATAATGTCATTAACATTAATATGATTTTTAAATGTATCACAAATAATATTTTAAAAAATCGATTACTTATTTGAAACAATTATTTTTAAAAAAATGAAATATCCGATCAATTAATCATTAAACATGAAAAATCCGCTTAGTTTGAAGAAAGTTTCTACGGAAAAAAGTCCAAGTTCTAATCTTAACATGATATTAGAGCCCGGGTTTCACCGTTATGTGTTGAACTGCCTATAATTAGGCCACCCGTTCTGCCCATAATTGGGTCATTTGTAAACTTCACGCTCCAGATGTTCATTCCTGGACGTGAGAGGAGTGTGTTAATTGTCCCACATCGGTTGAATAAATAACCTGGCTCTGATACCATGTTACGATTGAAACTTGGACCTAACTCAACCCCAAAACTAGCATTCAAGAGGGGAGGATTGTCCAATCCCCATTATATACCACTCAAAGGGTTATTTATTTCAACCGATTGTGGTTGAAAGTAAAAAAAAGATAAAATAGTGTAAATGTTATTTTTGTTGTGAATGTGTTGTGTTGTTAAATTATTAACTTAGTTTTGAATCTTGAATCTTGATTATTGTTTTATCTATTTTGATTTTTATATGCTTTGAACTATAATTTATATTTGAAGACAATATATTGTTGTTGTTTTCAAATAAATTAGAATATATGTTCTAATATTTTTCCAAAAAAAAAACGTAAACCGACCGCAACCGCTCAAAACCGCAAGGCTAATTTTCTATGTAAATTCGCAATTAGTTTTTCAAAATATTAGCCGATCGCATGTAGCAATTCGGTTTGAATTTTTTTAAAATAACCGCAAAACCGCACTGTGATCATCCCTAAAAGTTTCTATGGAAAAAAAGTTTACATTTTATAATATATATTTCAAAAAATATAATGTTAAAATATAATGTTAATATGGATTCTCATTTCTTCAAAAAAAAAAAATATGGATTCTCATTAAAGCTTACTGACTTTTGGAAGCCAACTGATTTACAAGGTCTACGAAATGATATTTCAGAATTGATTCAGTCAGGCATCCCATCAGACATTCTCTCAAGTTTTCTAGAACATTTTCTTTAAGATCCAAAGCCCAATTGGTGAAATCAGATATGATTTTCTATGTATCATAACAATTATTTGATCTTTTTTTTTGTCAGAGTTTATTTGCACTATCATGATGTACGATTTGTAAAAAATGAAAGTGATGTGACCCGAAGATTACTATATCTGGAATGACTTTCAGATTCAAAAAGCCTACCGATTGGATAAAAGCCTATAAATTAATCAGTAAGATGGACATCGGAAAATTCGACCCTGCCCCTGCAGGCAGTGCCTGCAGGGGCAGATCCAAGGGCCAGAATTTTTCTGGCCCTTGGTTTTTTTTTTTTTTTTTTTAAAATTCAACCCCCCTCCCCCCATGAAATGATCTGGACCGTTGATTGGGTGTGGGGAGTGCCCCACACCTAGTATCGACCAAACCGTGGACATCAATAATCACAATCCACGATCTACAATCAAGCATTATCTATCTTATATATTATGCGAAATATATTTTATTAAATGAAAATAGAGTGATTATATAATTTTAAAAATATATCGTTGGTATTTAAAAAAATTCATCGTACTTGAGGTATCTCAACTTAATATTATACTGAAATATATAGATATATGTAGATAGTTTGTACTTTGTAAAAAATATAATCAATTTACACCACAGGTCCACAAATACAATATTATATATCCTCCAATTTCTTTCTTTCGGAATCAACGGCGAAAATATGGTTAACCCGGCTGGTTTATAGCAGTGGCGTGAATTAGTTCAAGAACTTTTGCGAACATCCATTTAATTTTCATGTAAAGTTTACATAAAATGATATTATATACTAATTTTTTTTTTGAAAAACCTAAAGATATAACCATTTAATTTCAAACTATAAATTTTGGAGAAATTTGAATGTTCATCCATTATGTTTGCTTCATTACCATTTTAGTTATCGACTGTTAAAATTGGATCTTAGTCATGCACACATGAGCACAGTTATAGATCGACGTCTCGTTGACGTCACGTCGGAGAATAGAACAAAATTATAACAAAAAAAATTTAGATAGCACACTAGAACTGAAATTTTACAATATAAATGAACAAAATTAGGAATTTTTATATTACTTTGTAGCTTGAAGATGGGCATAATATGTCTTGATCCATCAATTTAATTGACAAAAGTTCTGTTTTCCGTTTTGCAACAACACCTCAGCATAATCAGCTATGGCTTAAGCAGAGTTAAAATACCCTATAAGGGTATCATTTTTCAATGCTTGTTCCAAAAAGGGACTGAATTTCCATAAAATCCATACTAAACCAAATACCAAGAAAATGATATATGTAAGTAAATAATTTCGTAGCCTTTTTGAAATATTTGCAGAGACAAAATCTTATCTGTGCTTCTCAGGTTTAATGCTACTTAGTCTTAGGATTTTGTGTGGAAATGATGATGCAGATTTCAAACAAAATGGAACGAGTGGGAGCAGGGGCATAGCCAAGAAATTTTTTCATCCTGGGCTCTATTCAACAGAACTTAGGCTGAAACTTGAAAGAACAATAAATATTTGACTTACTAGTGAGTTCTACAAAATTTAACCTAATCTATAATTAGAATACATAATAATCATATTTTTTTACCCTGGGCTGGAGCCCACCCCAGCCTTTGGGGTGGCTCCGTCCCTGAGTGGGAGAAGGAGATATGATTGGAGCTAAATATTATTGGATGTATGAAAGTGGGAGTGATGAGTTCTGGTGGCATGTTTCTAATAGTAGGTCTTTTGTGAGATGGTCTCACGAATTTTTATTTGCGAAACGGGTATATTCACAATAAAAAGTAATACTCTTAGCATAAAAAGTAATATTTTTTCATGGTGACCTAAACAAGAGATCTGTATCACAAAATACGACCCGTGAGACCGTCTCACACAAATTTTTCATTTTTATAAGAGATATGGATTGTTTGATGTTCAATATATGGAGCAATTCATGGATAATAGATGCGTTAAATTATTGAAGTTTTTTGCATTTATTTAAAAAATAATTATTTAAGGGCTTCCCATTTAATAATCTGAAAGAGTGTTGTCCAAAATTTTGGTTGCAATAATATGGCATGCATGATTATTATACAGTTTACGATATTCTGGTTCATTTTTTTTGACTAATTTAAGATTTTTTTTAATCATATGTAGCAAGTTTTTAAAAATGCGAAAATTTTTAAATCATGGTATGTCATTAAATACCTCTAGTAATTATAATATAGATCAACGCAAATATTCATTATCATGCATACAAGAAATAGTCGATTTGTCCATTAATACAGTTTATATATTCTAGTTAGTTTATAAAAATCTTAAAATTAGGTTTGATTTCTTCAATGTTACTGAGGTAGCAATCGAAACGTATGACATTTAAACTATTAAGATTGTATAATGGCTATTAATATAGATTTTAATAAAAAGACAATCACTCGATCATATGTATGCATTTGATTGGTAATATTTAGATCTTCTATTAAAATTTTAGCTCAACTGGTACCAAGTCGTTTTGAACTATGTATTTATGTCAGGAGGTCATAGGTTCGAGACTTGGGGAGGTACCACTCCACCATCTTGATGTGGAGAGTCCTATGAATAATGACGCATGAGAAAGCCCATAAGAGAAAAAAGCCTGGTGAAACCCAAAATGGAACAAAGCTCCCGAAGGAGCCCAATATCAGAATAGTCCATAGTCATTACAATAAAAAACCTAATTTAATTTGCTAATATATGTCGTGTCCACTTTTTATAATTTATATACTTTTTAACTGGCTACTTCTTACAATTTGTGATATATTATTTTGCATCATGAAATTTGAGTTAGAAAATATAAAAACTGCTTCTTATTTAATGGTTAAGTCCATTTAATTTCTTCAAGTGAAAATATCGATTTAATAATTTTTTAGAATTTGCGGTTATGAGAAAAATCATAACCATTTATAATGGTGCAATTTGAATCCATTTGATTTATAACGCTCCATTAATACTAACTTATTAATATTAGTTAATTACACATATTTGTTTTATCCAAAAATTAACTCAAATTCTACAGACTTAAAGTTATAAATCATCACATTATCCATAAATTAAAAGATAAAAATAAACAATTATGTACGGCTAGGAATTTAAAAAAAAATTCCACTTAACCTTGTATTAACCTGCACCTTTAGTTTGAAAAGCAAACCAGCCAACCTTTGATATGATGACCAACACATACAGAATATAACCTTGCCCAGGCAAAATCGTGGTTGTAAAATCTCAGACAAAAATACAAAATAGAAGTTCAACCTGCAGCAGTAGTGCACAAGATGCAACGCATCTGGGCATCATCATATTCTACTTCATCATCAGCATCATCATCATTTTCATACTTATAAAACAACGACTCATCTTGAGTAGGGGTTGGAGCAGGTTTCTTTTTGCTACCACTAAGTGAATTGATGGAATCCATCAAACACGTCTCGTGATACGCATGACAGCAGTAGAAAACATATATGGACACATTATGTATCGAAAATGGATCGAAACACATGCAACATCTTGCGCCACCTCTGATTTTTGGCTTCACCTCCATGCTTCTGAGGCTCAGAGATCGGTCATACGACTGAGAGGACTGGTTTTTATCTGTTTTAGTGTGGGCCTCGTCTTCTTCGTTACTCAAGCATATAGCACGTCTGGCTTCCTTGTAATACTTGATTAACAAATTAACACAATCGGCCTACAAAATTTTAAAATGATGATTATAAACCATTTCACTTTGACAAGGCCTGCAAGGAACTCTTGAGCAAGGATACCTTTAGGATATCATTACAGCCATGTCTGAGGGAAGTTTCTGTTCTATAGTCCGTGATGATTTTAACTAGACGATCACGCAACCTGAAATGTTTTGATTTAGAATCGATGATCTTCATATGTAGAAAAAAAATTCTGAAAGGGAACAAGGGGGAGTCTGATGTTTTACAATTTGGTGCTTCTGTAACCAAAAACAAAGGCAAGAAGCTAAATGTGTTTGGACTGTTGAGTGACACGAGAAGGGGAAGACTTCACCAGGTTTCAGTGTATGGAAATTCTGACAAGGACCCAGTAAACAGGTCCTATTAGCGGTACCAGAATACTCACAACACATCGTAAGGGAATAAAGATCACACTCTTGTAGCACCAAACTGAAATGAAGCTGAAGTACTATTTCTTACTAAATTTTACCCCAGTGACTATTCTTCCATGTAATAAATTCACCAAATACGCATATTTACTACAAGAGAAACCAAAAGGTCCAAACCATGGAATGTTCTTACCGGGGTATCTCCAAACCATTGGGAACCCTATTTACAATATACAAGGGATCAAGATTACCAACGGTATGCTCCAAAAGTACCCCTACCTGCCAATTGGACAAAGAATTTAATAAAATCAACCAAACGGGAATTTCTAGAATAAAGTAAATGCAGTCTACGTGCATTTGGTCAGAGGCAGTTGACAACTTACCATCTCCGGTTTGTTTAAACATTGCTTAATAAGTTCTTCCCAGAGTTCATCATCATTCTGCATACTTACAAATTCTATTGCCTGCAAATAATCAAGAGACGTAAATATCTTATCACAACAATGTTTCAAAACTAATCAATGGACAACGGAGCATTAAGATGGTCACCTCTTCTATATCCCCCAACTTATTGATAATTACAGCCAAGGCTTGCTTTGAGTTTCCCATTCTTCCAAGAATAAAGACTTGCTCTTTTAACAGATCTCGCTTAACACAAATTTCATATGCCTGTGATTGGTTTTCATAAATCATCTATGGCCAAAAGATAATAGAATATTAGACACAAATAACACACCCAGGAAGCAAACCTTTTCCAGCGTATAATGCTGACTGTTTCGAAGAAAGGAAAGCAACATTTTTGGATCATAGTCGGCATAGAGCTCAACCTGTTGAATGTGGTCCAAACATGGAAAAACTGTCATCGACATGCCGTGCGAAAAATATATATCCACTAAATACATATTGAACAGCTTCTTTTCCAATTGGAAGGCCTTTTCCTCATAATATAGGTGGTACTTACTAGCTCATATTGTAAACATATCTAACATCAATACAGAAAATGCTGTCTGAATGGATGTAATAATCATCAAAGACAAAGAAAATGATGTAGACATGTCAAAACATAACATCTTCAATCTTCACCCTGAAAGCTACACATCACCTACAGTACTTACCAACACTTACGCACAGTCAACACCAACGGCATCATCGCACCAGCCTCCATCATGGATACCATTGCCCATTCATGACACATCACAATGGATTATACCTCTTTCTTTTCACATCAGATTCAATTCACAATGTTTCATTTCTATTTTGGGTCAATTCAAATTTCACTACCCAGAGGGATTGTAAATATGGCTTTAAATGAAAACTGTTCTTCACTTAGTTTACTTCATATATCGGAACTAACGGTGTTTGGCATATTTCAGATTATCCTTGGCCAATAAAATAAAGTGATTGAAAACTGTTGACGTGAAGATCATTGAAAGATAAAGCACTAGCAGAGGGGATGTTCAATCTCCACAAACCTGCATGTCATGGAACTCCATTCCAGCATGTGGATTTGACACAAACAGAGAATGCAGATATAGTTGCAAAAAGTATCGGTAATCACATTTATTCTTCGCAGCCATAAGTTGTGAAACAACATCAGATGGGCTTATGAGATCTCTCTGCTGGATAAACAATGGAACTGCACGCTTGCAATCTATCATCATAAGCTGTGCAACCTAAAACGCATGCGAAGGAAACGAATTTAACTGTTTAAAAAAAGATTATGAATATGATGCAACATATTTGTCCTGAAAATACTGCTCTACACGGTTAGACAGAAATGTGATTTACATTTAGTTCTCCAATTATATTTCTTACAGCATGACATGAATTGGTGGAATACGCACAGCCAAATATGGACTTTGACAGTGGAGCAAAACTAAATAAAGAAGTTTTGTGAAGCCTTTTTGGGAAAGAACTGTGGGGCAAAAGAATTTAAAGAAATGGAACCTGAATTCAGGGTCTCATAAAGGTAATAGAGGGATAAAATCTAGCAGGGAGTAACTATAGGTTATTACTTATTATGATAATGACTCAATCTACCAATATAGGGCTGAAAATACCTTCTCCCGAATGACATCATGCAAATCATGTTTCTCAATAAAATCAAATACACCTGGCTTCATAAGCTGAAACACAAAGAAACTAATGTTAAATAAAGGACAAACAAGTGAATTTAAAGGAACAGTAACTTCAATCCCATACTCTGCAATGGCACATCGCAACCATTTGAAAAGGGTTCTGAATGTATTTACTGACCAAACTTGAATCACTATGACTAACTTACATCAGCATACAGACTGAAGGCTTTCTCATATTGCCCGTCAATTACATAAAGCTCAGCCAGAGCCTGACATGGAAGTAGCACCATATAAGTTACATGAAGAAGCATGTGTCGAACAGAATTTCCTGAAACTAACCTCTTTGAGTTCATCAGTCGTAGATGACGTATTCAGCTGAGGTTCGATAGCTGAGATAATGGGCAAAGCAGAATAAATTACGGGTGGCCAGGTTTTAACAGTTGATAGGAGATCCTTGTGAAATGAAGTATTTGTTGCCAAAGCAACAAGAGCAACCTAGTTAATCACAGAGATTCATCCCCAGTTACCAATTTGAAATAATTACAACACAGAAAAGATGGGAGGCGAACTGTATTAAACACTTGTAATTACACACTTCATAGGCAGTATCACGTAGCCTTGGATTTTCAGTAGGAATGTAGGGAACCAGCACGGGAAGTTGACGGAGATGAGCAAAATGGAAAACCCATCTGAATCAAGTGCCACACCGCCAGTTAATGAAACAGACTGAGAAAATGCTTATCAACTAGATAAGTATAGACAGATGAATGCATTTACTGTCTTGCCTTTCCCATGCAGAAGCTGATCCGCGCAATAATTTTGGACATAATGAAGCCGCTTCAGCATATTTGCGTTCCACAATTAGATGGTCAAGATATCCCGATCCCACCTGTATTGATTTGATAAATTATTGTATACGTTCTGTAAAAGATTATCCTTACAGTGCTCTGCCACATCACCATTATATTGTGGCTAGTTATTAAAGAGTCTTAACACTTGCATTATAATTATTTAAAATCTACAAGCACCTTGCTTCACAAAATCAATTTAGAAAATCTAATTTACAATTCTATCTTCGCAAGAGCTCTACAGCTAAAACAACATATAAAACACTTCCATTCTGCATAAAAAGACTTCTTGCAATAATCAGCATATGAGGATCAACCCCATGCTTCACTGCGGGTTATTAATTATTATTCTAGTTATTCTGAATATTGAAATTTGACATACTTTTCCAGTCACAGCACAGAGCTCCATGGCAGAAGAAGTAAAACCTCCAGGAAGTCGAACATTATAATTATAAATAATAAAAGAGAAAGCATTGGATATAGCAAGTGCCAAAAGGAAAAAGAAGCCACTTATTTAGATTCTCAAACTTACAAACAAACATTAAAATTACGTGAATTGCTACTACTCTTGCATTCTGAAAAATTTTCAGAATTACACCAATGCAAACCAGAAATACCTGTTCTGGTGTATGAAAATATTATCCATCTTATTATCAGTCATAAAAGTACTTAAAATATATACACTTTGAGTGTATTCAACCTTCATGCATTGCAATTATGAAAAGCTGTGATACAGTATTACTTCGATGTAACAAAGATCAAGATAAATATTCTACAGAGCAATTATTGTTAGCAATTTTATTTTTGTTGACCATTGAAAAACAACATTATAAGCTCCCTGAGAATTTATTCACACTCATCATATTTCACAATTGTATGGTTGAAATAACATATCGAATTTGTAGCCAACAACTAGTAGAACCCATGGCGAAAAACTTAAAATTAGCACTCTAACTTCACTGCACTTGAAAGGAATAGGAAAAAGAATCTACAAGTATGGTATGTGTCCAACAGAAGCAAAAGTCACGACAGATGACAGTAGGTAGCATCACTAGCTAAAATAACTGACTAATCTTGGACAATGAGCAACAACAGATGCAATTCAAAAACCTAGCACGCCCAAATTTAAACAAACTACCTCGTCAAGAAGCTCACTCCGTGCCTGACTAGCTTCAACCGCTTCCAAGGCTTTCTCATGCCATCCATGTTGAACCAGCCACGCTACGTGATCTTCTGCATCCCTAACAGCCAAAAAGCAATTAAAGATTCATAGTTCAGAACCTTTGACTAACTTCAAACGAAATGTGAACAAGGTGTGACGACAATAATCAAGAGATAACGACTTCTTATTTTTTCCATTCATCTTATTTGGTAGAATATGGGGAGATTGATTTTCTATACATGCCGGATTTCTAGAAATATTAATCAAAAAACAAGATAAACATAATGTTATGGCTGCGAGTAATGGATTGCATAATGGGGCAATTTATGGGATGATCATTAAGATCCGTGTTTATTTTAATCGGAGGCTCGTCAGAGAGAACCGTTCGATCTCTTGGTTTTGAGGTTTGTTGAGAGAAAACCTTGGATCCCGTAATATAAGATCGTGAATAATGTTCATGATAATTTTATTAATGCGATTCATCTCTATATATAATAGAGTACACTAATTCAAATAAAGATAATTAACTTCTAAAAATAAAATATCATCATATCCTAACCAAAAACAAAAGATCATCATATCCTAAACATAAATAAAAACAAGCAACCGGGCACACACATTGTGTGTGTGTGTTTGTGTTTGTACCCGTATTGTTTGACAGTTCTGATATAGTTAAGATTTAAAAAAAAAATGAAGTAAGATGATTTTTCTTACAATTATAAAATAATAAAATTGAAGCATACTCTATAAAATTAAATATGTACTAGATTTAGCAGTTTTGGAATTAAGAAAAAGGCTTCGCCAAAGGTGGTTACTATTAAACTCTCTTGCTTTATTAGTAGTATAGATATCACCATGTCCTAACAAAAAATTAAAGATAACGGCAAATCCTATAAACAAAAGATGATAACAGATCAATTTATTCTTTGGGTTCGACTTTCCACTTGCTGCAATTGAATATTACATGTAAGGCCCATGACACATGATAATGATATAACAATAGCTGCAGCAGCAATATTGATAATAAGTTGTAACAAGTCTCAAACGAAATATTATGACAAGACATAATGTTTTTCTAACTCTCTCTATAAAAATTAATCACAGTCAATGATGCTAATGAATAAGGACCAGAAAGAAACCAACTCTTAACTGGACTGACTTAAAATCTTTCCATGCATGTAAATCGCATGGTGTTTCATGACTTCATACTCTTCCAAGTCACAACAGCCTACTAAAAATTAGTTCAAATTGGTGGAAGGTACAAACATGATTGATTGGTCAGCTGGATGGAGCTAAAAGCCACATGGCTTAGCTATTCAAAACACATAAAATGACTGAATTGGTGTTAACATATATACATGAAATGTAGTTCCTTCCAACCAACAATGTTTTCACACCATATAAGTGTATCCTAAGTGTTCAAGACATTGCTACTTGCTTATCCTTGCTCCTTTATTCAATTATGGATCTTTGCAATGATATCAGGTGCCATTGTTACAAAAAAGAACAAAACTAAGATAAGTAAGCAATATTCACGTTTACACTAAGTAATAGGTTTTACAAAATAGCATGTCAAATATAAGTTATTTTCATGTTTCCAATGCGTCATCTGATATAAAAACAAAGATATCAGGAGAGTATTTAATGGAAAATAAGGAAAAGGTATCACTAACCTAGGTTTAGCAATTACAACATCCTTTGGGGACACAATGTAGTACAAGGGTTCATCTCCAGCAGCCCACTGACCACCAGCATAGCTGCTACCTAAAGCACAGGCACAATGGCATCTTCACCACGTATATCATTTTAACTCACAACAAAATGAAGTAGCAAGGGGATAAAATCACTTGTATTTTGAAATTAGATTACACATAAAAACAAGCAAAACCTGAGAAAGGAGAATGAGCAAGGGAATAATCTTTGGCCTTGTAATGTTCGAAGCCAAGAATAGGTAGCGCATCAGTTGCCAGCTCATCATTAGTCCGAGTGACAACTCGCACTTCTGGTCTCTGAGCATTTCCCTATTGTTACAAGATTGACCCACTTAAGTGGTTCGTTCACTCAACTTCATAGAGAAACAAAGGGAAGATCATTCTGTCAACATGCAATGTTTTCATAAACAAGCCAACATATGGTTATGGTAAAGGTGGTCAAGGGATCATACAAAAATCAACCTCCATTCCTAGAATGTGAAATATCCACAAGACCAATCATAGAAGACTTATAATCCAATCCAAAGACACTAAAACCATAAAAACAAGCCATTAATACTTTCTAAGACAACCAACTCTAACAATACGAGACTAGCATGGATTGACAGAACTATAGATCAGTACAACGAGCATCACACAGTTATTGTTGCACAAAGCTAGCAATACCGTTCCACGAATTAAATACCTGGCGTGAAGGAACACTGCTGCTAAAGTCCTTCTCAGCATCTTCTTTCCCAGGGATATATGCTAGAACTACCAAAGAATCCCCAAAGGGCGCAATTCCTGAAATGAAATAGCTGGTTTGAAAAGATGCCACAATATCCACCTGGTTCATGCTAGACATTGAAAAATGCTTAAATGTCCCCTCAGCACCATTATTTTGGTTGGTTCTAATTGATGCAATTTTAACAGATGTTCCCCATCCAATGACCAGCAGAGTATCATCCTAATGCCAGGATAAAACACGCAATATAAAACACATCATTATCTGGAATATTGCTAAGCATTTATTTCAAACGGTATTCAAACCTGCCAGACTAAATGAGGGAGCAGAAGTTCAGGGCGTGGGATCCCTCGAGGTCTTTCGATGAACGTTACACGCTGATCATTAGAAGCATCATAAACTTTTACACCAGCATCATTAGCCCAAGCAATGAGACTAGTTCTCCATTTCACTGCATGAATTGGACCTTCACCAGAGTGCAAAATCTGGGAGAAAGATAATTATTCAACTGAGCGGCCATAATTTCAGAGAGCTTGAGAAAACTTAACACGGGAATAAAGCATGCCAGGAACCTAGATATACCTGGTCTCTATACCCTATCCATTTCTTCATGTTGAAGTATAAGTTACCAGCTAAACCTCCAGTAACAAATCTTCTTGATGATTTTCTTGAATAATCTGGGTCTAATGCAATGGCCTTCATGGGGCGATGGTACTCAAATGTCATTCTCTCCTCAGTAAAAAGACTATTTATTACAACAGAACCATCATCAGAGCAGCTTCCAATGTATTCACCTTCTACGTCAAAGGAAAGATCATTTACAGCAGAAGTGTGCGGATTGAATTCTTTAACCTGGAGAAAAAAAGTTATCCATGTGATTGTAAGGTGAGTTACTACTTTGTCAAATAACACAACCAGGTTATATCATCAACAACTACAGGATTCTAGTATAAGAGACTCTGATATAATGTGTGCCCTTTACATTACAGAACAAAGTCATTGGCCATGCTTTTAAATACCCTGAACACCAATCATTGCTGTTAACCTATGAGATTGTATATACTTAATCAAGTTTTTTAGAATACAAAAGATTAAACTTTTACAACCAAAATACAAGAACCAGACTCACTTGATTACCAAGAAAATCAAGAATGTGAACGGAGCCACCATGAGTACCCAGCGCAATCATTCGTTCGGAAACGGCAATACACGAAGCGGCGTCGCTTTGAAGGAGCGTGGGCACGCTACCGCCCATCCTCTGGTACTTGAGGCGAGGCTCATCTTCCTCCTCCTCGGCCTCCGAATTTTCTTCGTCCGAATCTTCCTCTCTTTCGTCGTCGCCCTCCATTCCGTTCTCCGACGGCTTCGGTGACATTCTGGTTAAGCTTGATGCGAAGAGAATAGCTAGCTATTTATTTAATAAAAGTTGTTATACTCGAAGGATCTGGACTTGCTGGATCAAGTTTATTTCATTTGCCATTTGACGAATAAAAATAATTTGTCATAATTCATTATAATAGTTTATGGGAGTAAGTTTTCTGTGAGACAGTCAACTCTATTGATATTCACAAAAAAAATAATACGTTTAACATAAAAAGTAATATTTTTTTATGAATGACTCAAATAAGATATTCGTCTCACAAAATGCGACTCGTGAGACAGTCTCACATAAGTAAATGTGTAACTTATTTAATTTAATAATAATTTGACTTAAAATCAGTTTAAATATAAGGTAAAATTAACTATTTAATTACTTCATGTATCGATTACGTCATTTATAATAGATCATATATTAGTTTATCAATTTAATAGTAGTTTGTGTGCTAAACTATTTTTTATTCTAGCAATTAATATCATAAAGTAAAGACTATGTTAAAACATTTCTAAAATATTTTGCTATTAAAATTTTAAAATGTAAACCGAGGATGATTTCTTATTTGATTACTTATGTTTTAAATTTTACGTCTCCAATTTTAAGTTCCCTCATAAAAAGTTTTGTTAGTTAATTTGACACATTTTAATAAAAGATTATAAAGCATTGTTAGATAAGCAACGTTCGGGAGCCAGTCGAGAAAACGACATTATTTGGGATTAGAATTGTCAAAATAGATCAGATCCATCGAATTGCACATCTCACTTCAAAATGGACGAGTTGAGTTAATAATTCCCTAAACCCTAATATGCACAAATGGCAGGACAAAGCATAGTGAGTAGGGATGTAAATGAGCCGAGTCGAGCCGAGCCAAACAATATCAGGCTCGAGCTCGGCTCGTTAAACTATTTTCTCGGCTCGGGCTCGGCTCGGGCTCGTTACGAGCCTTTGGTTTGAAGCTCGGGCTCGGCTCGTTCGGAAGTTATAAGACGGCTCGAACATTTAGCGACGACTTTTTGAAACACCTTTTAAGCGACAAACCGTCGCTGATTAAATCGGCGACGGTTTTTAAGCGACAAACCGTCGCGGATTATATTAGACGAGAGTATTCCTACCCACCCAACGGACTGAACGATCCGACCCACCTAAACGATGGATTGTGGCAGGTCGATCGGGTGGGTATCAGACGAGAGTATAAAATTATTTTTATTTAGAAAATCATTCTTAATTTTTATGGGAAAAAAATCATAACTCATCCCCAAAAATACATAAAAATAATTTATTAATAAAGAAGAGGAAAAAGGCACCAAAAATAAATTGATTGATATTAAAATGCTTGTGTGACATTTCTTTAAATCATCGTATGTTTTCAAATTCAATACAAATAACAAAATTGAGATCTATGCAACTGGAGACTGAGTGACGCCACGTATAATGTTCAGTGCCACACAGGGCTGGTCAACAGGAACCTGAAATTCAGACCAAATAATGTTAATTTATTTTTTATTTGAAGAAATTAATTAATTAATAGCATATCAGTTTTATTTATATATATATAATACAGTTTAATGTCATGCACACTTATGTGAGCACCGATGAGGTGTCACTTATCCATTAGATGTCTAATTTTTCTATATTTCATCACATCCAATGGATGAGTGACACTTCATCGGTGCTCATATAAGTGTGCACGGTAGATGAGCAGGATACCAAAACTATATATATATATATATATATATATATATATATATATATATTTGTGGAAATTAATAGGGTTGGTTTCGATCACCGACGATTAATTGGTTTTCTCACACGAAAAGTTCTTCCAAGAGATTTTCTGACACACTTGGATATATATATACACAGAAAATGAGAGCACCAAGGACACGCTTAAGTTAGGAGAGTCAATATTTATTAGGCAAAAACTTGTGTGAGATGGTCTCACGGATCTTATTTGTGAGACGGATCTCTTATTTGGATTATCCACGAAAAAGTATTACTTTTTATGCAAAGAGTATTACTTTTTATTGTGAATATGGATAGGGTTGACCCGTCTCACAAATTAAGATCCGTGAGACGGTCTCACATGAGACCTACTCTATTTATTAATTGTATTTCTTTTTAAAAAAATACAAATTTTCGGGATCTGAGTTGACTCAAACCCAACCCAACCCAACTATTTTTTTGGGGTTAGTTATTGGATCCAACTCGATCTGACCACTTCAAAACCCCAAAAAATCAAACCTGATTTTTTTCGGGTTGAACTGTATCGGATTGATGAGTCGTATCCGATTTTGACACCCCTAGCTCAAGTTGAAAATAAACACTTTTTTTAAAAAAAAGCTTGTTTTTAAATCCCTAATAATATAATTAAATATAAATTCAAGATTTTATCACTCCGAAAAATACATATCATTGATATCAAAATTTGTCATACATATTTAGATATTAAAAATCATAAATTACTGTCAAATCTGAAACATTTAATTCTGAAATATCATATATTTGTATTCATTTTTTAATATATATAGCCGAATTTATCCGAAAAAATACATGTAGGCCCAACGAGTAAAAAACATTTTTTAGATAGTCAAGTGAGTTGAGGAAAAAAAGACGATCTGACTGATCTGAACACGCATTTAACTATTGAGACGAGGATTTACTGACCGCTAAAAAACACATTAAACTCAAAATTTCATATTCGAGAGAAAACAATTGAAAATAAAAAAGACTTACGAAGTGGCCAGCTCCAAGGATCCAGTAGAATTGTAAGTTCCTGTAAGATTTGAAATAACCCTTTGTCATCTTTTCCTGCCCACAATAAATTGGTGTTCTTTCCATGCTCAAGAAACTTCTCAGCCCATCCCATCTGCCGCATAAACAATTACATGTTAGTTGTGTGTATATATATATATGTGTGTGTGTATGTGTGTGTAAATATGTTAGAAGGAAACCTCTTCTCTAACTTACTTGAGCTTTGACACCCAATCTTCAGTTCCTTTTGTTGAGCAAATGACATCTAACTGCATCATCATGGTAACCAGTTCATATAATTTCATTTAATATTTTATTATTTATTTAAAATATATGAAGTCCATATTCTAGGTAAAAAATATTACTATTTCCTCGACAAAAACCAATTTGTGTAGAATGAGAAAAAAAAAATCAAGAAAAGAATTCTTACCTGACCGCTGTAAATGGTCATATTGACTCCTTTAGCTAGTAACTCACCAACCTGTGAAGAATAGGTAAGATAACATTTAAGCAAAAACAGAACCAAAGAAACCTCTATAACTCGGTGAAACTGGCTTCTGTCGGCTCAGAAGTGGAGTTAATGTAGCTTAAATATTCATGAAACATACTCAAAAGTCAGAAATCTTGGGCGATCAAAGACTCTAACTAAGCAAGACAAGAACCAGAAATAAATATTTTCGGCGTAGAGTCCCAAATTCTGTCAAGAAATTAACCGTCTACTTTAAAACAATGAAAATTTTTGTAATATGAGATGAATCGAGAAGTCAGTTTCACAAAATACTTAAATCTGTCACCTCATCGATCCTTGGCTTCATGAAATCTGCTTCTAATGCAGAGAAAACAAGATCTGATTGCCCTCCCCATCTGCAAACACAACACAAGACCATTATCAAAATGAAAACAAAAAATTACTGAACTGCTGAAAATATTTCATCTAGAAAAATATCACATACTGAACATTTTTTGGTATGATCTTCAGTTTCTTTTTTATCACGCCATTCATTAAACTATCAATATCAACATCACCACCAGTGGTAGACCTCAACGAATTCAAATATCTCGAGTATCGCTTCATCGCTATGTGCTGAGATAGCTCCGAAGTTGTCAATGATACAGGGTCCATCCCTGAATCCAACAGAAAATTGTAGAAATCCTGCAAATATTCTATCACGAGTAATTAAAACCTTCGAAAATTGAGTTGTTGGAAGGAATTTTAGGGGTAGCTACTAACAAAGAGTCCGAGGAAAAATTAAAGGGACATGGTGAATTTTTACCACCGAGTTACTGCTAGCAGTAATAAAATTCTCCAGCTCGCTCCATGATTCGGTAGCCTCTTCGAACTTACCGGCATCAAGTTCTTGTTTAATTTGCTCAGCCAAACTGTTTTCTGAATGTAAATTTATCAGCAAAACAACATTTATTTTCTTCTGAGAACAAGAACATGAATGAAGCAGAAATAGACCTGTTTGATTTTTCTAGGCCATTGTTGTCTAGCCTGGAGACATCTTTGAGGAGAGGACCCCATGAAAACTGCATTAAACATGTTAAATCTTGGAACATTACTAGACTAAGTTGCAAAGCTAAATATCTACATTTAATTTAGAATGTTGAATTCATACCACAAAATCTTCTGGTGAAATCCAAGTGTCGCCCAATGCAATTCCTAGATACACGATACATTATAAAAACCATAGAACTCAATGAATTTCATGATTCAAACTTGGGTTTTTCTAAAACATTGAAATGTTTTATTTTTTTTATTTTTTTTCATTAGAGAATAATGATCCACCTCCAAGTTTGAGCTTTAATTTTCCAGATTCTATAGCTTTGAGAACTGATAATCCAAGGGTAACAGCATATTTTCCTCCATAAGATTCTGCAACAAAATAAAGAGGGCTCTTTTGGAGGGTATGGTTTCTATTGAAAACTTCAATCAAAAGTGTAGTTAAATCAGTCGCAGCTTCATAATCAGTTTTCACGAGAATTTTTGGATCTTCCACAAAACTATATCCAGTTCCAACAGGATTATCCTATACGAAAACAAAACAAATAAATACAACAAAAAATAAAAATTACTGAACAATGAACATTAAGCTCATTCAAAGGATACACAATTCTCACCACAAATAAGAGATCAGCAATGCTTAGCCATGTCGAATTCCTTGGCTTCAAATCTGTATCCAACGGCCCAATTTCTTCAAAATTCCCAATCCCAACTCCAGAAGCACCCTAATTAACCAGATTCAGACAATAGAGTAAAATTTCAATCAGAGGAAAAGGGTATCATCCATTTGACAATGTGAATCACGATTTGTGCAATGATCTTTGAAAATGTAATAAGTAAAATACTGTACTGACAGGTCCACCCTGCAGCCAAAGAATGATTGGCCATGGTTTGTCTGGATATTGATCCCTGTTTGGACTTCTGTAATACCACCAAAACATATGGGCTTCTGTTGCATATACATACGCAATGCAGCCCAAACAAGACACGAAGTCAGAGCAATAAAACGAAAGCAATTCTCAGCCAAAACATGAGAAATAAGCGGTAAAAATTGAATCTTTTCTATAAAAAGCAGCTTACTGGGCCTGACTTCAACATATCCCCACGCCTCTGATCCATCTCCAGTTCCCGCAGCTTTGGCTGCTGATACTTGAAGAAAAAGTGGAATCCAGAACACAAGATAAGCAAAATGAGGTGCAACAAAACGGGACTTTTTCATCACGAAAACAGTAAAAAGGTGAACTTTTCCACTTCACAGAATTTTAAAAATGAAAGGAGTGGGCAGTGTAAGAAGTGACCAGTGGGAATGTGGAAGCGGGGTTTTATATGCAAAAAGGTGTCCTTGAGTTTTTGACTCGGCTTCAACGGAAATAAGCCAAAAAAGTGGGGGTGCAGATCAAGAGGAGAGGCCAAAGGTATTTGACTTCACGGTTTATTTCTATTGAATTTTTCAGCGCTCCATCCATGACCCTTTTTTATGGATAAATTATTAAAATTATAAAAAATTATTTGGTTTATATATATTAATTTATTATATTTATTTTATATAATTTATAATATCATATCTAAGATTGGATGGTAATGAAATAAATATATGATATCTTTATGTATACAAGTATATGTGCTAAAGTAAAAGTATATAATGTTTTAATGTTTTTGATACGTCGCCTAATAAATTTATTCGAATTATAACATTTATTTTTAAAACATAATTTTCTATACTATATTTTTAATTTTATGTATTTTTGTCAATATAGTGGCATCATTGATTAAATTTATCGAAATAGCTTTTTTATTATTATTATCTGGATGAATAAGTTAAAGTTTTGATTTGATTTTTATAAGCTATCATTCGAATTTATTAAAATAATTGCCGAAATATATTTGTCCATTT
Source organism: Primulina eburnea (assembly GCF_022965805.1). NCBI lineage: Eukaryota > Viridiplantae > Streptophyta > Magnoliopsida > Lamiales > Gesneriaceae > Primulina > Primulina eburnea. Next base: position 28,144,991 of record NC_133113.1, read on the forward strand.
TATCAGAGTAATAGTAAGAGTATGTTTGGACAAATAAAAAAAACAAAAATTTGTGTGAGACGGTCTTACGAATCGTATTTTATGAGACGAGTCTCTATTTGGGTCATCCATGAAAAAATATTACTTTTTATGCTAAGAGTATTACTTTTTATTGTGAATATGGATATGGTTGACCCGTCTCACAGATTAAGATCCGTGAGACGGTCTCACGACACACTCATAAAAAATCGGATTTGGATTTGGAATTAGATTTGGAATCCATGGTTTTGGAATTCAATTTTGGTGTTTGTTAAAATTTTTAAATGCAATTTGAAATTTGTTTTAACTTTAAAAAAAATTCATTTTATATTAAAAATTCTTGTATTGCTATTTTTTAAAATTATTTGTTTATAACAATACTTATATACATATTTATATTTTTTTACCAAGGAAAAAATTTATTTTCGAACATATAAAAATTATTTCTAATTGAACATTTTTTAAATAAATGCAAAAAATTATAAAATTTATTATTAAAAATGAATTTATCAAATTTTGATAAATTCAGCTTTTACTATTAAAACAATTTTTTTTAATAGAAATATTTAAAATTGGTTTTGAAATAATTTCCTCGAAATGTTTGTGAATTGATGATATGCATTTTTGGATAAATGGTACTTTATAAAATTTGAGAAGAAAATTTTAAATTTGTGAGCAAGTTATAAAAATGTATTAGTAAAAATACTTTTATTTCTTTTTATGACCTAACTTTCATGAAATCCATTGAAATCTTGTCTATTTTGTAAAAATTTCAGCTAAGTATGTCAAATCCCACCAAATTTCATCAAATATCACTACCATTTTGAAATTGCATCTTTCCAAACTTCAAAAATAATATTTTCAAATCTAAATCTCACCGAATCCTATTAATTCCAAACATACTCTAATGATAAAACGGATATGTTTTAGCACATGTATCTTAGAGTGAGTATCATGTAAGATTATCTCACGGATCATAATCTGTGAGACGGGTCAACCCTACCCATATTTACAATAAAAAGTAATACTTTTAGCATAAAAAATAATACTTTTTCATGGGTGATCGAAATAAAACATCTGTTTCACAAATACGACCTGCGAGACCGTCTCACACAAGTTTTTGCATGTATCTTATACATTGAATTCGATAATATCAACATTTCACGTATATTATTATTTAATTCTATCAATCCACCGATGATACAGCTAGCTAGGATCACCAAGTGATATCGTGTATCGTAAGTTTATTTATCATAATATTTTTTTAAAAAAAATATTAAATACGGTGAAAATTTACAAATAAATATTTTTAATTCTAAGAATATGTATATAAAAAAAATATTAAATACGGTGAAAATTTACAAATAAATATTTTTAATTCTAAGAATATGTATATTTTAATTTTAAAAAATAAAAGTGGATGTGATTTGTTGATCTATAGACTATACTATATTAAGAAGGCCGTTTTTGACTTTTCTTAGGCAAAAGACGAATTTGAAAAAATAGGCCATCTTAAACAATAAATTATGGTACATATTTTATCGATGAGAATTTTTTTTTAAAAAAAATAACAAAATAAAATTAAATAAAAAAAATAACTTACATATTATAAATTGTGTCATTTGATAGCAAAAAAAAAAAAAAAATCTAAATTTCTTTTACCAAAGTTTTCATTTGAGTAGAGCATAAAAAAAATTAATGAATCACACTCCATCTTTTTCTTTAATACTTGATGAACATTCACTTTGATTGTATCATTTTTCAAATATTTCTTTCATTTTTCGAGCAACTAAAATTATTGGAACAATTTTATACTCCAAGTAACGAGATATGTATGTAGTATTCAATTTATTCGACTTAAGAAAAAATGAGAGAATATTCACCTTTTTATGAAAGAAAAATTTCCTGCATTTTGATATCTTTTCCTATTATCTTATTTCCTACTGCATTTGAGATTTTATTTAATGTTCATCTAAAAAAATAAATTTCAAAATTCCAATAATTTTCTTTATTTTAAAGATATTTTAAAAAAAATTAAAATATAAACCATCTTTCGACTAGAATGTAAGTAAACCCCTACTCAGAATTTTAATATTTCAAATGAAAAAAATTATAAAATGGGTCAAATCGAGGCACAAAAATGTAATGAATTTATGTTATAAAAGGATATCTATTTTCGATTTTCGTTTTGTATAAAATATCATCTCATTTTAAAACAAAAAATGTGCGATTCATCATTTTTTTTTATCTTTTCTGTCGTTTTTTTTTATTGCTAGCCAGCTTAACTTGAATTTTTTTTAAAAATAATATATATACCGAGTGGACAAAATATTAGATGGAATAATAATATTATCTTATCTGATAGTTATTATTGCAGAACAATCATTGTTTTTGTTAGATGACACATCGAAACGTGACATTCGAACTTCTCTACGATATTTTAAAAAAATTGAGTTACATTGTTACCAACAAATATTGATAAGTGGCACATATAATTTTATAAATATTATCTATATTAGAAATCAGACTATATATATATATATATATATATATATATATATATATTATTGATTTAAGTTAAGTGAGTGGAAAGTTTGCAGCCAATAACGAAAGCGACGGGTTGTATGAAGTCAGCTCAAAAATCGTTTGGGTGTGAAGTGCTTTAATATTTTTGAAAGAAAAAAATTAATATATATATATATATATATATATATATATATATATATATATATATATATATATATATATATATGCAAAAACTTGTGTGATACGGTCTCATGGGTCGTATTTGTGAGACGAATATCTTATTTGGGTCACCCATGAAACAATATTACTTTTTATGCTAACACTATTACTTTTTATTGTGAATATGAGTAGGGTTGACCCATGATTATGATCCGTGTGACAGTGTCATATGAGACCCACTCATAAACCATTTATTTTAGAAAAACATTTATATTTGCTCCTCTTTTGTTCGAGTCGAGGGACCATTTGCATACAAAGTGTTTTCGTGCCAAATATTCGCATGCTCTCTCACCCACGCCACTAACAAACATCAATGCCAAATCTGATTGAATGCTTATTTTTATAGAAAGTGTGTACCCAAAAATATTGACTAAATTAAATCCCATAAATATAAAGCTTGTCACATTTTATTTCTATTATATTCAAGTAGATATTGCTCCCTCTCAACTAATAAATATATTTAGAAATGGTAAACACAAATTTTAAAAAGAACATATAAAAAACTAAACATGAAAATATATTAAAGTTACGTGGATATCTGAAAAAAAAGTAGGTCTTTTATTAAATGGTCTCACGGGTTTTTATTCGTGATACAATAAAAAAAATAATATTTTTTTATGGGTGATCCAAATAGAATATATCTCCCAAAAAATTGATACATAAGATTGTCGTACATAAGTTTCTGTCTCTGAAAAATTTCGTGACATTTAAACAAAAGAAATATATGGTTCATCTATATAAATGTCATCTCTGTCGGATGGATTGATAGGCCCAGAAAGAAATATATGGTTCATCTATCTGGGTAGTGCGCATGCGAGGTCCAATTTATGTAACAGTTCAGCCCGTTAAATTGCAAAGAAAGCGATGAAATTCAACTGCTGAACACTTTTTTTAATCCTAAAAAATCTTATTGTATTTTTAAAAAATTTATGACAATAAATATGTGAACAAAACCTATATTATATAATAGTGAAATCATTTTGTGAGGTATAAAAATTGTTAAAGGTTGTGTAGGTTTTTTTAGCACTGTTTATTTTTTTGTCGCCTTAGTTCGATAAATCGGATCGACAGGTGGAGAATGAAGTTAATTTGAAAATTCAAGATTCATTCAATCGCATACCAAGACAACTAAGGTTGCAAAATAATGATGTTTATTTGGTATTTTTCTTGGCATTTGGTATGAATTAAGTGACTGTAAATATATATATATATATATATATATATATATATATATATATATATATATATATATTTGTGTGTGTGTGTGATTTCGTAGGCTCTTTATTTCTTTGTTTTTCTGATATTAACTTCCAAGGTCAACTCATCTAAACCTCAAAAGCTTCTATAAAATCTAAGGTACATTTTGAGATGAAATTTATGAATTTTTCAGTACACACTGAATATCTTCATTTAAGTGGCCCAAAAAAAACCTTATTTACTTTATTGAACTTGTGTGCTGATATATATATATATATATATATATATATATATATATATATATATATATATATATATATATATGTATATAACATAACATATAATATATATCTTATGTTTACTAAAAAAAGCTCTAAGTGAACATCTACAAGATGTTTACGCAATAATTAAAATTAAAATAATATATTTTTTAATTTAAAAATCATAAATTTCATCCTTAATTTTTTATGTTTTCAAATTTTTAATTGTATCATAAACCATATTAAAATTTTGAAAAGATAAAAATTAATTGTATCCTAATCTGGAGTAAAAATTATAAATTTAATAAATTTTATTGATTTATAATAAAAATAATGTCTTACTAAATATATTTCACATCAAATCAACTATTGGATAGAGTTTATGCAATCACTAAGATAAATTATATTATATAAAATATAAAATTGTGGAGGATGAATAATTTTTTTTTTAATGAATCATCAACTTTTAAAAATAAAACGCTAAATATGTTCATAGTATATGTTTTACCAAAACGCTGAAAATTTGACATGAATATTTCTTTAAAAATCAAATAAAATTATTAAGATATGAAAAAAATTGAAAAATAGCAAATGTTATGAAAGATGTATGAATATATTTGTTAAAATAATGATATATATTCGAATATTTGTATAGGAGTAGGTCTTTTGTGAGACGGTATCACGAATCTTTATCTGTGAGACGGGTCAACCCTACCGATATTCACAATAAAAAATAATACTATTAGCATAAAAAGTAATATTTTTTCATGGATGACCTCACAAACTACGACTCGTGAGACCGTCTCACTCAAGTTTTTGCCTTTGTATATAGATTTAGAAAATCTATTTTGAAAACTATAATTAAAAATGTGATGTCTTTTGAATAAAATATATGCAAGTAGTTTATGTTAGCTTGAAAATATCTTCGTTTTGGTGATAACAATCAGTTTTTTAGTTGTTTTAGGGTACAACTGCTATTTTTATATATTTACAGGTTTTTAGCTGGACACCATGAAGTGAAGTCTGATAACCTATTCTTCAAGATCTTGTTGGACTGAATAAATCAAATAGTCATGTTGATAGTTAGGTTGCATTTCTATCAAGCTACTTCCACGACTCTAACCAAACTACGTTAGAAAACTAAAACTGCAGTTTAATTTCTAGCTAGTGGTTCACGTCAGCAGTGTGTACATATACCAAACAATGCACATTATCTGCATTTCCAGTTGTCTTTAATAAGATAAAATTATGCACAAATTTTTCTCTCTCATATATCAACTTTTCAAAAATTGTTTATTGTTATAATTGGATACATGCCAAGGTTCGTTAACTGTTACCTACGAAAGGAAAGAAGACAAAAATATCTCGCTTTTGTGTCGATAATCAGTACAAGTATCCATTTTATTGAAGATCTTATTCTTGAAAGAGTTAATCTATATAAGGCGTGATTCAAGATTGAAGAAGACTACCGAAGCTTACACGATTTGTCTTATCAAGGATTTTGAGCACTCTATACTGATTAATTTTATTGCTGCTCTATATCACACACATTGTTCATGTCTGATCATTTGGTATAATTTGTGTTGTCTTATCAACCCTAGTTGTTCAAACTATCTATTGTAGAATTGTATTTGTATATGTATCTGTATGAACCTAAGGTTCAATAGATATTTTGGATTTGTTTGTGTAGAAGATATTAAGAGTTTTAGTTTAGATATTTGATAAGTATTAAATGAAGTAGTTTTGTACAAAGAGTTGTATAAATCATAATATTTCAGTAAATTCATTTCTTGAGTGTAAGAAGATGAGATGTAAAAGGATATTTCTTCTGAACTTTCATAAATTTTGTGCTCTTTATTTTCAGTCACTTAACATCTACTTGTTTCCATATATCTGTATGATAGTTGTGTTAAAAGACTACTTAATTGAATATATATTATATCTCTTGTTCAGCCGGACTTTTGCTCACTTGAAAAATCATTTTTAGTGGTCAAGTTGCATTTAGCCAGTCTAGAAATAAGCATTTTCAAGCAACAACTATTAAGACCAGCTAAAATTTTAAAGGAAATTTTAATGAGTTTATTCATCTCCACTAAAATCTTTCTCCGATCCTAATAAATGGTATCAGATAGGGTTTTTCTCGACCTCTTAAGTGACATTATTTAACAAGGTTATGATGTTTTCGAAAAAAAATTATGATGATTGGAAAATTTATGCAGACACATTTAGCTGCCAAAGATAATGATATGTGATATGTCATCATTGATGATCTTATGAATATCTTGAAAACCAATACATATAAATGTATAATACCCTATGATCTGATTAACGTTGATTATGTAAATTACGAGTCGTAAATCAGCTCATAATATAATTATAATTGGAACTGAAATTTGAAATTTTGGAAAATATAAAATTATGAGGGATGCGATCGTGCATATGGACTCTACATAAAATAATTTATTTAATTTTAAAAATAGTGAATTATATTTTTAAAATAGATAATTATTGAGATTTTATTCTTTCAAAAACCGTGTATAATAATTAGGTTACGAAGTTTTCTTAATGGTTAAAGTTCTAAAAATATTATTCAAATATCAATTATTCCTTGTTTGGATTTGATGGGTCCAAATCATATTTGTAGATAATTAGCAACCATGAAATATCAAAGATCAATTAATTCACGGTTGCCATGTGTGTGTCTATATATATATCACTATAAAAAAAAATCATTTTTCAAACCGTCGCTAAATTTGCGACGATTTATACAAAAACCGTCGCAAATAAAATATTTACGACGGTTTAACTAAAACCGTCGTAAATATTAGCGACAGTATATAAAACGTCACTAATTAGCGACAATTTTAAAAAAAGAGTCGCTACTTAGCGACAATTTATGATAAATTGTGGCTCATTAACGACATTGCATGGGAACCATCGAGACCTATCGCTAATTGGCGACAGCTGTGTAAAATCTTAAGCCTGTCCCTAATTAGCGACCTTTTTTCAAAAATCCGTCACGAAAAACTACGGTTTTATGAACCGTCGCCGATCTAAATCAGGTATTATGAAAACGATGTTATGTCTGGTATTATATGGTCCGTAAAAAATATGGTTATTCATTACCCCTACGATTGATGATTTAGATTGGAGATTTGATGGAGCTTCGTTGATGCTGTCATATGGATATTCTTTTATACATGACCGAGGCAGGTATGCCTACTCGAGATTTGATATTTGATAGCAATTTGTTTGATTCTGATACATACTTAGTAGATGGACAATTGACCTGATACCTCCACGACATGTATGTATTGTATATCATATATTCTTTTATAGATACATGTTATATTTGTTATGTTTGTTCCATACAGGGTGTTTGCTCACCCTTAAGGGAGGTCTTGTTATCTTTGTGTATGGACAATGACAATTTAATGTATTATATTATATTTAAAGTTTTTATCTATGCAATTTGCATGTGAATATAGAAAAAGTAAATATCAGAATGAATACAATATAAAATACTATTAAAATAAAGATCTTTTGTAACATAAGAGTTAACAAAACTCGACACAACAGCTAGTTCGTACCACATCTACTCTAACACACGCATCACACAACGCAAACACAAAAGGTGCTTTCAAATTTGTTGCACGGTACACACGTACATATAAACACTACGCACAACCCCTAGCCTGTTAACATCTCGCAATGCAACACAATAAAATTCAAAAAATAAAATATTCATAAAAACCATTAACGATGACTCTCTAGGATTCCTTCAAATAAACGAGATCAAATTTCCTTGTTTTTGCGTAGAGATGATTCAAATATGACGTCGGTATTTTTTTTTTACTACAGATACGGATATGCCTACATCTTGAAAACATCTTTAAAATCCAAGGTACATTATGGGATGAAATCGATGACTGAATTTTTTTCAAAAGTGGGCCAAAAAACCTTCATTTACTTTTATTTTATTTTATTTTATTTTATTTTATCGAACGTGTGTGCGCTGAATCCGATGATGATGCATATCATTGAAATGAATGACAACAAAAGAGATAATGTTGTGTGTGAATACACGGAAAGTGGCCATGTGAGGGAGGCAAACGGGGTTGGCGGGGAAAACTCCACGCCCATACATACACCAATCACATGTCCTTTTTCATATATATATATATAATATAATATGATATAATATAGCTAGAAATAATATGCCACGATTTCAAAACGGCATCCTATGCAAATAATTTGTATATAGACAGACAATTGCGAAATTAAATTTTGTGATGCGATTTATCAGACCCGGAGTATAAATATACGTACGTTTTCACAAATAATTTTTTGGATATAATTACACAATCTTACAAATATTATATTATAACACATAAGTATACCCCAAAAAACCCAAAAATACATATTAATTGACAATACACGCCTAGCTAGAATCAAATTTACCCAACCAAACTAACAAGAATTAAAGGGAGCCGAGGGGCTGGTCAATTGGATACATCCCCGTCACTCTATACTGTGAAAAATCCAACTAAAACTCAAGCTAAATTTCTACGAGGGTAGGGCCAGCGCATTATTATAAGGGACGAATCAAAATTTTGTTTCATAAAATATATTATATTTTTAATTTGTTTATTTATAAATCATATATTAAAATATCTATGCCTCAGCCTCCATTTCAGCTTCTCTTCCAATCTACCAATTATTATATGAAATATAAGTGTATTTTTGCCATAAATTTTTTTTTTAGCATTTAATGTGAAAGGCACATGTAAATGTTTTTATCCTTCCCTTCTATTTTTGTCATGATAATTTCTTTTGTTAGACTACCTGGTCCCTATTTTTTGATCATCTATACGTACAATAACGGAGTTTGCGAGGTTGACAAAACGTAGATAATTTCTAACTTTTTTGACTTCGAAGGCCGTTTTTATGCAAAAATTATTCTGATTTGTTTTAGTTTTTTTATATAAAAAAAGTTTTTTTTTTTTTTTGAGAAAATTTTTATTACATAGTCCTAATTCCAACAGTCTAATATGTAGGCTGAAACATGTTCGACAAGCTCGTTTGTCTACTCTTCACTTATCCCATACAAAACTTACACCCGAAAGAGACTTCCATCTCTGCACGTATTCCAGCTTCTCTTCCATTCCCGATATCCATGTCTGAAAAAAATCACCCAACCACAAAACAAGATGCAGTTCACATACAAGAAGATGAACAAAAACAAGAAGATGATGAGCAGTCGAAGCCAAACGGCGGCGATGAAGGGTACAAAACTCCCGATGCCTCAAAACATAAAATCCCCGAGTTAAGCTCTAGCTGCAGCCCCCCTCCGCCGCCGAAGAAGAGGAAGAAGGTGTTTCTGCACAGGGAAAAATTGCCGAAACGTGAGTTGTTCGAAAATACAAGCCAGAGAAATAAAGAGGAATTAGAATTGTTCTTCCGATCACTTCCGGATGATTCTAGAGTTTCTCCGGAGCCAGCAACGAAGAAGCGGAGGACAGACGATAAATGATTAATTTTTTTGAAGGTACTATTTATTTAAATTGGTGTAAAAAAAATTAGGGTTTTGGGAATAATATATATATATATATATATATATATATATATATATATATATGTATGTATATTTCTGTATTTATTTTTATATAATTTTGTAAAGATAGAAATTTAAACTAGATGTGGGTTAAATTTACACTATTATTTATGCTCCAAATATGCTTGTGAAGTTCCAATAATAAAAAATTCGTTTTTATAGGCTTTATTTTCTATTAAATATCCAACCATGATTATTAATTTACCAATTTCAATTCAGTCTTAAAAGGTATATATACTCATAAATTCTCACAGAAAGTTATTAAATTAGTTTAATTTAATATATATATATATATATATATATATATATATATATATATATATATATATATATATATATATATATATATATATATATATATATATATATATATATATAGACCACTCCTATATATTATCCTAGGATTCCTTTTTATTCAAATTTGAGCCGCCCATTGTTTTTTGTTCCTATTGTCACAAAGCAATAAATGATAAGCATTGGGTACCAAAAAATGTATTATCGATTCAAATTTTTGTCATAAATGATAATATTAAAGGCATTTAATTAGTTTTGCTCATCACTTAGTTGGTTCTCGATGTTTCTTTTTAATTTCTTTTCACGTATACTACTACTACTATTTTTCAGCTAAAAACATGCGTAAAAACTTATTCTACGCCACAAGAAATCACTATAACATGTTTAATCATTCAATATTTTATCACATAAGAATAAAACTTAATTTTTATAATTGAAAATGAATGATTTTTCATTTTAAAAATATGATATTGTTAGGATCGGTAATGTGTTTAGATGAGTGAATAAACATTTTTAAGATTTTTTCGAACGGTCTTTATATTTGGCTGTGCAATACCTGTTTTTATTAATTATAAGGAAACGGACTAACTAAAAAATAGTGTGGAAAAATGGTTCGATGATTCATTTGATTATTATATACTTCAATGTAGATAATCAACAAGATAAGGAAATGCGGTAGGGTAAATGGTTTGAGGACAAAATCCTTCTGTGTCTCTCCTTTTTCTACTTAGAAAGGAATTAACTAGAAGATTTTGGTTTTATAAATTTTTTGTAACAACTCGCTTCAATCTTATTTCTTATTCACTACCTAAGTTGAAACACCTAGTAACTTTTACAGCGCGGTTGAGAATTTAAGTCAAACAACCAAAACACCACAGATATAACAAAGAATGAATCTTAAGATTTAAAATTCTTGCAAATTTTCGGACGATCTCTAACAGAAAATGATCGAGTAGTTGTTTTGAAACTTTGAATGATCCTTGTAGATCTGATAATATATTAAAGAAGCTTGGTGAGCAGTGTATGATATATATGAGAAATGTACTTAGAAAAAAATTTTGAGTATGCAAACTTTTTTTTTTTAATTTGTTGCTTTGAATGTATCTCTTTTTCTTTCTTTTTATGTATCGAGTTCTTGCTTGTATTCTCGATATATAGTATTAGAGTTTTTTTTCTCGTTCAACGACTTTTTGTACTATAGTTCGACAATATGGATACATTATTGTCACGTGCTGCAACTTTCATTAAATGTTCTTTAATGTATTTCTTGTTTTTGTGCTTTTAAAATTCTTTATTGTACAAAAGCTATCAGACAACATACTGATGAAATATCTCATGCAGATGAGAGTTGGCAGGATGTGCTAATATTTCTATATTAATCTATCGATTGATCTGTTGACTTTCACAAATATCTTTAACTTTGTTCGCTCGAGAGTTAATTTAGTATACCTTTGAGCGGTCCGGTCGAGTGACAGATTAGTATAGTATAACTAGTTGAGTAGCTTTCGGTAGAGAGACTAAATAGATTGTGATCATTTACCCGCCTTTTGAACACAGGTAGTATATTGCTCTTTGTCTTTGGTAGAACGGTCAAGTACCTAAATACAATAATAGTGACAACTTATTTTAATACAATAAATTATTGTTTGTTATCACCGAAACTAAGGAATTTAACATATACATGCTTACTTAATTTTGGCAAAGTCTATATCTTGTTTATCTTGACCAGTAAACATTAAGAAGCTTGTGTAAGTCTAGTTCATGCCTCTATGTTATTTTAGATGAATAAGATTTGATTTCAGAAACATTATTTACATGTAAAGTTCGAAAACGTTCATTTTAATATTATTAGCCATCTTAATGAGAATAGTCTCTAATTTATATCGATAGGTGAATTTAAGAAGCATTCTTAGCATCATCCATCTTTAACTTTGTTTAATTATTTTCCTATAAAACAATATAATATATGATCAAGCATTTGTAGTTTTGTGAAAAATAGAACTATATTTATAGTTCAATTCCAATATTTTAAAGTGTACGTCATTTCAAACGTCACATGTCGATACTTCTTCTCCCGAATGACAATTATTGCATTCCACAAAATTATCTCCCTAATAATTGCACTCATTTCTATCAATGAAAATCAAACACGTGATCATCTTGATTATGATACCAACCGTAGAATCAAGCGCTTGTTATTTTACCAAAATATATAACAAGTATTAACAATCAAACTCGAACATTTTAAAACGTAGGATAACTCAAATATCAAATATCGATCATTCTTCTATCAAATATAATTATTATCAGTATATAACAAACTGTATAACAAGTGATAACAATGTTTTAAAACGCAGAATATCTCAAATATCACATTCATCGCTCTCTTATCAAATATAATTATCACAAGTATATAATAAAATATATTTTCATCGGGTAATTATAAATATGTGAGATCAATGTGAGGTTGGAATTATGAATGATTTATGATGCATCCAATTATTCTTTGGACTACTATGGCAAAATCTTTGCGCATGAGGAACGAAGAAGCAATGTCACGTAGTGGCACGAGAAATGAGATATATATCGTTTTATTCGCATTTATTTATGATTTTTTGTCTGTCCATTAAATATATCGAAAATGATATGAACCGAGATATAAAAAAGACCGTAAAACCGCAAATAAACCGGACTAGTCGGGAGGATCACCTAGGATTCCGTTACTTTGTGAACAGAAACACGCGTAGCCGCCGCCGAATTGTGTCAGTTGATCAATCTAACTCTATTATTTGGTCGACAAATAGTTTATTTATTTCAATTTAATATAATTTTTTTTGATAAAGACAAATTTGTGAGAAAGAGTCTCACATGTCGTATTTTGTGAGATATGTCTCTTATTTAGGTCATCTATGAAAAATATTACTTTTTATGCTAAGAGTATTACTTTTTATTTTTAAAACAAGATAGGATTGACTCGTCATACAGATAAAGATTCGTGAGACCGTCTTACAAGAGTCCTACTTTTAATAAAATGAGTAAGGAATTTTAAACTAATTAAATTGGACATGATTTCGGCCCCAATAATGGCGGAGAAATGTGAATTAATTAGATTAGACACAACATATTCACGTAAATTAAAGCTGGGAGATATATCGAGACATGTCATGTGACAAATATGATCTATCATTAGGAAATATGATAACAAAAATTGATTAATATTATATGTATAATTAAATTTGTATAATAATTTTTACAACACATAAAATTTAATACAAGATGGGAGAAGAAGTACGTTTGTTACTTTCAGTAGTATTTTATAAGTAAAGTTATAATAATATTACCTCATTTTTTTAATTTTAAATGACTATTGCTTAATTTTTTTATTATTGTGTCATTATTGATGAACATAAATAAATATTCTTGATTTAATATGATGAACACAATTCAGGATTTTTTTCTCTCAAAAAATAAAAGAATTCAATCTTGAGCTTTAGATCAATCAGCACCATAGAGAAAACAAATTAATATTTGAATAAATATTTTCAAATTCAAATTTCTCAAGTACAAAAAGGTAGATTGATACAAATAAATAAACAAAAAGTTTCGTTGTTATTTATACTCATCTTATCTTTAAGATTGAAGCTTTTGTAAGACCACACAAATCTGCAAAACCCTTGCGTTTCTGCTCCTTTAACTATCTTGAGTTACTGTCCATAAATACGTAAAACGAGTCCCAGATGCCATCTGTAAGGAAAAAACATGTTAAATATGGTAGGGAATGGATGATAAGCTTCCTAACCTAACACATTCCATAGGCTTTTTCAGATGAAAAACGGTTTGATGGCTCACAATTTACACATTACACAAACACCTACAATGATCTGTTTCAGACAATGACTTGTGCCCATCTGACACCGTAACTAAATTTGGGACTAAGTCTTGGATTCGAGATACAATTGTGAAACCTCTCCCCCAGATAAAAGAAAATACCATCTAGGATTGGATCCCTTAATTTTGAGGAAGCAATGACAGCAAAACATGGATTGGGAAAATAGTGAGGAAAAAGAGGGTAATGTACCTGGTTGAAGGAGATGAATCAACTTTCTAGTTAGCGTGGTTCTACTCCAGCCATTTTCACCTATTTATATAATATATATATATATATACATCTATTCTGTTTTCCTTCTTCCGTTAGTGGATAAGATAAGCTCGAACAACCTCAACTATGGGGGCTTCACACATGGGACACTTCCCAGAGCCTTGGACCAAATCTTCTGCACATTTGGAACAGGTGCACATGTGTCCACATCTGTAAAAAAAAAAAACAGATGCTTGTTCTTAAAGAACCGAAGATGCAGCAAATGATACAAGCGAGGTAAGAAGTTTTTTACCTATATAGTAAGGAATCAATGTTGCTATCACAACACAGGCAGCAAATTCCTTTTCTTACAAAATCCCATTTAGATTCGTGGTGTAAAAAGTTGCTCTCCCATGAATCTGCCCCTGAGATAGATAGCATCCAATGGGACTGTGAGCATGGTCAAGATAAGGGGAAGACAAAACATTACGTGGCGATATATAGTTTATAAACTCAGAATATATAGTTTATAAACTCAGAAAACAAGGGCGGAGAATCATATCCAATAAATCTAATACGTTTTCATCTTTGCACCAAGGAAAAGACCCAAGTCCGGATTAGAGCATGGTAAGTCTTAGAAGAAAAGGACAATATAGCGGGCAACGCTCCTGAGGAAAAACCATATTAAAAATATCTTGACATTGTAACAGAACATTCGTACAAACTAGACACAAAGTACTTGCGTATTAGTTTATTTTTTTGTTTTACATTTTTCATTTGAAAAAGATTTTTCACAGTTATCTGTGTATTTTCGTGATATTATTTTCCCTTCAATTTTTTCAGTGGTAGTCGCCAACAAAATCAGAACCGGCTTAACCGAAACTCACCTCTCGAGACGATTGACTGATTTAACGCTGCAGAAACCTCTTGATGAACACTACGCTGCAACTGTATTTGCAACTCCATGCATGCTTCCAGCATACTCTGCATGTTATTCATCCTTTGCTGAAGCGTAGCCATATCAATCCTCAATTCGTTGATCACGTCCCACTCCTGATGCACATAAGCATGAAGAGATGTTGAAAAGTAGGGATGAAGCAAGGCATAATTCTTCTTATTATCGAGAGAATCAAAGACATGACGTCAGACTAAAGTTCACAAATCCAGTTCTACAATAGAGGATGCTTGAACATACAGTTCCCATATGCTGATTCGAGGTGATGTGCGGCCAATTTGCACCCGGTAACACCTCATCCCAAAGGGGCTGGGATGTGGTGATATGAATTGATGAGCGATCAAATTCGTTAATTTCAGAGCCATCAGATGGAGCCAAAGTTTGCTCCCCATTTAGCTGTTCCTGGTCTGGCTCAATCAAGGCAGGAGAAGACGTGGTGTCCGGTTCCCAATCACCAGAAGCATGACCTTGCCTTTCCACATGGTATTGTAGCACCTGGTCTAAGCTCTCACGGAAACCACTTCGGAGAAGGCTAGAGACTCGTCTCCTACAGCAGAAAGTAAAAGGAAACATTAGTTTTTTAAACAAAGATCGTGGACTGGGTGCAAGAAATCACTCGCTTACCAGCTGAAAAGCTCCCTAAGCTCCATGCTTTGAACATTATCGTCAGCAGGGAAATAAAATGTGTCCATGCTTCCAACAGATCCACTGACCTCTCCTGTCGGCACATCCAGCCAACTATCCACAGCTTCTTGAAAATTGTGATTTGGCCAGAATTCACGCGCCCCTTGTATTTGATCTTGCCCATCATAAGACGTTTCCCGAAGCCATTGATTACCAGTTGTATCTACCCTGCTAGCATCTGTCCATTCTGTAAATGCAACACCCGTTAGCTGGTGCCATGAGTTGTTATCGATCCCGATTTCCGAGTCTTGAGCTTCTTCCTCTAGAGTTAAAGCATCTTGTCTATCAAATGCTTCATTAGTGTTCCCTTCCATATCAGCAGTGTCACCAGCCACTCCATGAACACGACTTTCATCACTTGGTTCATAATGTTCATGCAAAACTTCAAGGGGTCCACTGTAATTTATTTCAACATATTCGAGTGACGGTTCATTATTGACAACGGCATCGCTCTGGCCAAAACGGCTACTATGCTCACTTGCCTCACTGTCAAATGTCGGCTGCTCAGCACCACGAGAACTTTCTATGCCCAGAGACACTTCTGCATTTCCATCATGATCCAGAGCTGAATCCTCTACTTCAGTTACTCTTGATGCAAATTCATGCTGACTTCTGTTTTCATCTGCATCTATTTCCGATACAGATGCTGTGTGAGTCTCAGGAGTCACCCCTCTGATGCATGTAGACTCCGCCTCACAGTTAGTTTCATCACTTAAAGAGGAACTAGCCTCAGCACTGTTCCCCAGAATGGAAGTTGAATTGTGCAATTTGGAGAGGAATCCGTCCCTACAGCAACAGATTATAAATAGAAACTTAGTATAGAAATTTGAATATAGAAGTGTATCAAAAAGATAATAATTTTAATGAGATTAAGAGACAAAGTCCAGTAACTGTGCTGGTTTAAAACCGAAGACATAACATTGGATAATGTAAGTATGCTTCAGCTATAAACTATTACCTAAAATTCGGCACCAAACTCCATGCAGCATCTCTCAACAAGACGATGCACTAAATATTTTTTTTATTAATCAGTTAAATTGACGCCAGTGACGAGCAATCCAATTTATATTATAGAAATAGAACAAGATATTGCGGTGCTAAAAGTTGGTAGAGAAGAAACTGATTCTAACCACATGGCCACCACTTGAAAAAGTATACAAAAAGACAATGAAAAAGAGTAGATTCAATTTAGAGTTTTGTTCAAACCATAATTCCAAGCATAAATCTTTACAATATTTATATCCAAGCATGCGTAATGAGGGCATAGATAATGTGAGCATATCATAGATATTTGATGGTATCTTGAGAAAAGATACAAACCTTTATGTAGGATAAAAATCTATATGGAAATAAGTCGGAATGAAACCTAAAATGTAATGGTGGATCCTAATTGCCAATAACTAACTCAATAATCTCTCTCGATCTCGATCTCGATCTCGATCTCGATCTCGATCTCGATCTGTCACATTCACTTTTTCAACATGAACAAGCATATAGCATTAAAATATGCATATTCACAAATGGTTATCATCGTCTTATATGAAAACAATAACAGAGCATGTTCATACAACGAAAGTTCGGGACAGAATGCAGACTAAAGCGAAAAAATCCATAACACCAAGTTAATTACCTGAGATCAGAAACTGTGCTTCTTTGCCTTAGCAAACCCAGTTCAGTTGCAGCCATGGAAGAAGGTCTCTTATCTGTGATCAATATTTCATTTCTTAAAAACCTACCTCTTAGTAATGCCTGCAAAATGACGAAGATTAATGAGACAAAACTATAATTCTCGTTTTTAGACACAATCAAATCACCCCAAATAGTCGCATGATATAGCAGAAAATACAGGAAAATCAAATATGTGATGCTAAAGTTATCTAGCACACATCAAATGACCTTAACCGTCACACATATAAAGCAGGTTTTTGGTTGTTAACTAAATATCAGTTTCATGTACATCCAAAATACAAATCTAAAAAGACAAACAATGTAAATTCATAAGTTTTGCGAAATACTTAGCCTCTATTCGGAAAATATTTCACCTGAATGCGATTGCGGTGGGCAAAATCTGACACCGGCCTCTGTTCAGATAAATCCTGAAGTTCTCTATTCCTTTCGCTCTGAGCCCTCAGAAGAAGATCAAGAAGAGTCTGTCTACCGCACAATCTTTGAACAGGCCTACGGGCACCAATCTCAGGACGAGTAATCCCGTGTCCATCCTGCGACTGCTCAATTTGAGAATCAACTTCAGCAACTTCATCTCCAAGAGATCCATTATTGTTTCCATGCCGAGCAACGGTTTGCACCCATTCCTTGATGATTCTAACTCTTTCACGAACATTCTCACCGAGGCATTGTTCTCCTGTATTATTGTTCAAAGGAAATCCATCAGGTGAATGACCCTTAGCACCATTGTTCATCCATTCCCGAAAAACTTGCCTCACTCTTTCACGTTCTATATCTCCCAAATCACTAGATTGTCCTGATATAATACTGTCGCTATCTTCAAGATTCGTCTCTGAACGTGTCAATATCCTCCCATGATTCTCACTCTCATCAGCAGATTCAGAGGTATCATCCCCATTATCACTCCCTTGTGCAACAGAAGCTACAATACTTGTGCAGTCGGAATCTGAACCATTGCTTCTCCGGTGCCTTTGTCTATTGGAAGGACTCACCACATGCTCATCCTCAAGCTCCCGCCACATTTGTAATAGTGAGGATGCCCTAGTACTGGGCCTAATTTGCGGTTCCTCCCAGAGGCTCGACCCTGAAGACTGGGACTCCACAAATAAAGGGCCAAAAGCGGATACATTGTGCAATCCCGCAACAGCCATTTTTTGAGTTACACTGATTTTGACGAGAATTACAATCCCAATCGTGATGGCGTCTTTAGGTCCTCGGGATTATAAATCAGAACATAATTTATAAAAATATTTTAAGGTGCACCGGACCTTAAGCCATTTCATATCATCGTGTCCGTGATTCCCATGACGCACAAGAAAAATATATCAAGACCAATGACTGCCTGCAGAAGATTTTTAAACATAAATCAGTCAATATGAATGAGATCTCAAGGTAAAAGTTCAAACAATTCCTGCTGGTTATTTAGCAAGGAAATCTTATATACCCACAAAACTGAAACTTTATTAAAAGCAAAATAGAAAAGGTCGTGACTAGCAGATCTATCTTGTCCCTAACCAATGTCTATTCATCCAAAGCAAAAGGTGTACGAAAAGCAACTGCCAACACTTGGAATTTCCGACAATCTCAAACTCGATATACCTTTAAAAATTCCAAATGGGTCAGAGGATTTAAATGGTAATAAATTAACTAATACAACCCAAATCCCACTTTCCAAGGAAAATCCCACCAAATCAAAATCAAACCAACGATTCACCATACATATAAATGAAAAAAACTACAAAACAAACTGAAGCAAACGCATAAAATCTGCATCGAATGAATTGTAATAAAATCAAACAGCAGTAAAAATCATGAAATTAAAATATAATAAGATTTTCACCAATATCTGCAATCAAGACAAGAAATTTACTCATACCTTCCTGCAACTATCATCCGGACCTGTTTCCTCCCACTCAATTGCAATCTAGAGAGAGAGAATCAGTGGCGGAGCAAATTCATCAAGAGAGAAGAGTGTATTATTATGGAATAATAATGGCAAACGTGGAAACGTTTCACGTCAGCGGCGTCATTTCCTGGATTTGTCTAACCTCGGAAATTTTGCCGCAACTCCAACGCCTGTCTCCTTTACACCCTTAAAGAAAATTACTTTCTGTTCGCAGTCCACTTCTTTTTCAAAATTTCGAAATAACCCCTGAATTCTTTAATTAGTGGTCAGTAGAATACATTGATTGTGGTGGGTCATTTATTAATCTTTTTATGTTCATTAATGGATTTCAATTTTATTTCACGATCGCATTTATTTAATTTGGAAAAAAATTCTAAAAAATAGAAGAAAGAAAGAAATAGTCAGCAGAAATTGAATCGAATTAAAACTTTTACCATCTTTTTAATGGTTTGAAACAAAACAACAATTACCAACATTTACGTAACAGAAGAGATGGTTAGAAATTTCATATTAATTGGATTAAATTCTGGGAGTTATATATATGGATTCAGACAATTCTCCTTTTGAACTAGCCTTTGAGGTTGATTATGTTCAAGTCTCAATCTTAACATGATATCAGGACTCAAACTTGCCATTATATGTTGGACTGCTCTATGGATCACTCGATAATATAAACTTCACACTCCAATTGTTCATTCTTGGAAGTGAAAGGTATGTTAAATATCTAATATCGATTGGATTAATTTTTTAGAGCTCCATATATTGACTTGGACAATGTTCCAAGTCATTTGAATTAAGTTTTATTGGGAGTTATATATAATGATTTGGACAATCTTCTCAGGCATATTTGGTGTGTAAGATAAAATAACTAATTGGATTGATGACAAAACTTAAGGTAAGGATATATAATGTGTAGTGATTAAGAATGTTTTGTTTGGTAAGATTTTAATGAGAATGATAAATTTTATATTTTTTGTTGTTGAGACAAAAATACCCTAAACTAACATTGATGACAATTTGGTACATAAAATGATATTTGTAGCAATGTTTTCAAAATCATGTGGGTAAAATGATAATTTATGTTATATTTTAGGAATTGAATTCTCAATCCTCTCAAAACAATGGGATGTCTTTTCACCCAAATAAGTTTTTTTTTTTATCATGTGTTCTTGAATAAAAAAATGAGACAAACACATGTTTAACAATCTATCTTTTGCTTATCACTCATACCAAACATACCCTCACTTGATCTACTTTTTAGGATTTTTTTAAATTCAAATATCAATCTTAACATAAGAAGTTGGGTTGAGTCTAAATCCTAATCTAAACAGCTATCAAATCATATTAGATTTTATTTTAATTGTGGACAATAATTAAAAAAAATACATGGATTTCAACCCATTAATATTTTTTAAGCAAGCAACTATATATTATTTTAAGCATAAATTGTTGGAATTTTTGGGGCCATAGATGTAATTATAAATGTTTGCATGTCATCAATTAAATAAGTCATAAATTTATGTGGTCTAATTTAGAATAAGAATTGACTTGAGGACTTAAATGTCATGATATTATTGTGTGGATACCATATATGATATTTCTGATTTGTTGAAGGGCCAAATTAGAAATAGTGAAACTTGTTTAATTATAAATAAGGGTTATGTTCCCAATCTGCATATAACGTTTAAGTTTTTTGTATCCCATCTACAAAAACTCTCTGGCTTAAAGAAAATCTGCAGATTGAAGATCATCACCGAAAATCGACTGCAAACTCATGGATTCCGGTACGCTTCCGCAATTATGATTAATATATATGTTATTTCTTGAGAATTTAATAGTATTTGAGGATTGTGTGTTGAGATATGGATCCAATCGATTTCTTCAATTGGTATCAGAGCCTCTATTTCAAATTCTTAAGAAAGTATATTGCTCTTGTTTTATTGATTCGTTTTTTGCTTCGGTGTATATATTTGCGTCATGAATTTCACCGAATTCTGGAAATTATAATTATAATTTCTATTACAATTAATCTGATTATCTTCGCCGATCATGCGATGACAAATTTTTTTTGGGCGTAATCATGGACTCTCGGATCGGTGAATTATTTTATTTTTTTTTCCTTTCCTTTCAATATTATGTTGATTGGTCGACAAATATCGATGAATCTGTATCTTTCTCTTACTTACATGATTTCGGTATTTTACATTAAAGATTTTCTCTGATTCATGGTTTGTGCGGTGATTGTATACAAATATTTTTTTATTTGTTTCTTTCCAAAATTAAGTAAACCAATGCATAATTATTAAGGGAACAGTCGGTGGAAACAAATTTTTTTCTTTTCTTCCAAATGATTGAATCGGTGCTGTTGGTTTTTCATGGCATATTGAAACGGTTAATGACATGATTATGTGTTTACAATTTTGTTTTCCTTCAAAACGAAATTGAATCGGTATGTCGGTTGGAAAATCATTAGTTTGATTGTTTAACTTCAATTCCAAATTTTTTATTACGGTTTTGTGATAACCGCTCTTATTTGTCACAAATTGATTAAAATATATTGTTTAATTATTTGTATAATATTTCATGGTATTTGATTAAACTTTTGTTCGGTTGAATATCATGGTTCTTTGATATTTGATTTTTCAAATAAATTGGGTTTCAATTATATGTCACCAAAGTGATTTACTATAATTGTCACTTATTTTTTATTTGAGATATTAGGATATTATCAAGGTTTTAAATAAAGTGCAAATGAATATATTTATGTGAGTGTTGATCGACCCAAAGGAAGATTTATATTTGACAAAGTGATTCATTTGCTTGTGATAATGAACATGTAACAATTATAAAGTTTTAGTTGTTTATTTTTGTGAAAATATTAAATCTATCCAAAGATAGATTTCTTGTTTGTCATACATTATTGTTAATGTTTGATTATTGCAACAAGAGTACCACTTGCATATAATATTATTGTCCAAAGATTTAATATTGATATTGCACTAGGTATCTTGAGATGGTATTTGCCATTTATTTTAATTTCTTTGAGATTAGAGCATGTTAATTATGTTATTATTTTTATGTTCTCTTTTCAGCAAAAGTTGCTACTATATCTGCTAATCTAAGTTCAGTGCCGATCCTTAATGGGACAAATTTTAAGGATTGGAAAGAGAACATTCTTATTGTTCTTGGCTGCATGGATCTAGATCTTGCGATCAGGACAGAGCAACCTGCCGCTCTTACGGATTCTAGTTCCTCTGAACAGAGGTCTATATGTGAGAGGTGGGATCGCTCTAACCGCATGAGTCTTATGATCATCAAACGCGGCATACCTGAGGCTTTTAGAGGTGCGGTGTCCGACAGTGTCACCAAAGCTAAGGATTATCTCGATGAGATTGAGAAGCGCTTTGCCAAAAGCGATAAGGCGGAAACAAGCACGATTCTGAAGAGCTTGATTTCCATGAAATATAAAGGCAAGGGAAATATCCGAGAATATATTATGGAAATGTCTCACCTTGCATCGCAGTTGAAGGCACTTAATCTTGAATTGTCGGAAGACATGCTTGTTCATTTAGTGCTGATTTCTCTTCCAAATCAATTTAGTCAGTTCAAGATCAGTTATAACTGTCAAAAGGAGAAATGGTCTCTTAATGAGCTCATTTCTTATTGTGTTCAAGAGGAAGAGAGATTGAAGCAAGACAAGACTGAAAGTGCACATTATGCAAGTACCTCTAAAGATAAGGACAAGAAAAGAATGAATGAGGCTGTTAAAGGTCCATATGCAAAGAAACAAAAGCAAGATAAGGACAAGAAAGGTTGTTTCTTCTGTGATAAGGATGATCATGTCAAGAAAGATTGTCCTAAGTACCATGCATGGCGTGCAAAGAAAGGTACATTTTCAAGTTTGGTATGTTCTGAAGTAAATTTAGCTTCAGTACCAAGAAACACTTGGTGGTTAGATTCCGGTGCTACTACTAATATAAGTGTTTCAATGCAGGGTTGCCTGAGCTGCCGAAAGCCAAATGATGCTGAAAGATGCATTTATGTAGGTGATGGCAAGTCGGTCAAAGTGGAAGCAATAGGGCATTTTAGATTGTTATTAAGTACTGGTTATTATTTGGATTTAATAGATACTTTTGTTGTACCATCGTTTAGACGGAACTTAATTTCTGTTTCTAGTTTGGACAAATTAGGATATTGTTGTTCATTTGGAAACAATATGTTTAGGTTATCTATTAATTCTAATGTTGTTGGAACTGGTTCACTTATAATTTATGACAATCTATATATGCTTGATACAAATGCTTCTTATATTGAAACCCTAAATGTGGAATCACGTGGTACTAAGCGTAAATTTAATAATGAAAACTCTGGTGCATTATGGCACAAGCGATTAGGGCACATCTCTAGAAATAGAGTTGAACGACTTGTATCAGATGGAATTTTGAACTCCATTGATTTTACAGACTTAAACAATTGTGTCGAATGCATCAAAGGCAAACAGACCAAAAGAAAGAAAGAGGGTGCATATAGAGCTACTGAGGTATTGGAATTGATACATACAGATATTTATGGACCATTTCCAACATCTTCTTGGAATGGTCAACAATATTTTGTATCATTCATTGATGATTACTCTAGATATGCATACTTATTTCTTATCCATGAAAAATCACAGACATTGGACGTTTTCAAGTCATTTAAGACTGAAGTCGAGAATCAACTCGACAAAAGAATTAAGAAAGTCAGATCTGATCGTGGTGGTGAATATTACGGTAGAAATGACGGTTCAGGGGAACAACGTCCAGGACCTTTTGCTCAATACCTAGAGGAATATGGAATCGTCCCGCAATACACCATGCCAGGCTCACCAAGCATGAATGGTGTAGCTGAACGACGAAATAGGACTCTTAAGGATATGGTAAGAAGTATGATCAGTCATTCAACCTTACCAGAGTCACTCTGGGGAGAAGCATTAAAAACAGCAACTTACATTCTAAATAGAGTACCAACTAAAGCAGCTATTAAAACACCTTATGAACTTTGGACAGGGCGAAAGCCAAGTCTAAAACATTTTCATATTTGGGGATGTCCAGCTGAGGCTAGACCATATCGACAGTATGAAAAGAAACTTGACTCCAGAACAGTCAGTAGCTACTTTATTGGGTATTCTGAGCGATCAAGGGGCTATAAATTTTATGATCCCAAAGTAAAGAATATATTTGAGACGGGAACTGCAGTATTTTTTGAGGATATTGAGTTTGGGGGGAAGAATAAAATAACAGACTTTGTCTTCGAGGAGGAATTTGATCCAAATACTCTTCAAGAGGAAATGGTTCATATTCCTATGATTGATACTGATAATGTTCAGGATTGTATTCCTGTCATTGATCAAGATATGATACAAGAACAACAAGACATTGTCAATCAAGTTCCAATCGAACAAACTCAACAACCTCAAGAACCAGCGTCTGAAGAACAAGTGTCTTTACGAAGGTCCACTAGAGAAAGGAAGAGCGCTATTCCGGATGATTACATAGTGCTACTCCAAGAACATGAGGAAAATGATGGTATGACGGAGAATGATCCAATCAACGTTCGTCAAGCCATGCAAGATTCAAATTCTCAAAAGTGGGCCGAGGCAATGAGTGAGGAGTATAAGTCAATGCAAGACAATAAAGTTTGGGAACTTGTCCCATTACCAGAAGGTGTGAAACCCATTGGTTGTAAGTGGATTTTCAAAACCAAACGGGATTCAAAAGGTAATGTGGAGAGGTACAAAGCACGTCTTGTAGCTAAAGGCTATACTCAAAAATATGGGATTGACTTTAAAGAGACCTTCTCTCCAGTTTCATCGAAGGACTCTTTTAGGACAATCATGGCACTTGTTGCACACTTTGATATGGAACTTCATCAGATGGATGTCAAGACAGCTTTTCTCAATGGAGACATTGAGGAAACAATCTATATGGTGCAACCAAAACACTTTGTATTTGGAAATCCAAAGAATATGGTTTGCAAACTTAAGAAGTCCATCTATGGGTTAAAGCAAGCTTCTCGTCAATGGTACCACAAGTTTCATCAAGTAATTATCTCATTTGGTTTTGAGGTAAATGTAGTAGATGATTGTGTGTATCATAAGTTCAGTGGGAGTAAACATATATTTCTGGTTTTATATGTGGATGACATTTTGCTTGCCACAAACGATATAGGCATGTTGAACGATACCAAGAAATTTCTCTCTAGACATTTTGAAATGAAAGATCTTGGTAACGCCTCTTTTGTATTAGGAATCCAAATACATCGAGATCGTTCTCAAGGTATTCTTGGATTATCGCAAAAGAGCTATATCGATAAGGTACTTAAAAGATTTGGCATGCAAGATTGTAAGCCAGGTAATACCCCGGTCGCTAAAGGAGACAAGTTTAGTCTTAAACAGTGCCCTAAAGGAAGCCTCGAGATTCAAGAAATGCAAAAGATTCCCTATGCTTCGGCTGTAGGAAGTCTTATGTATGCTCAAGTTTGTACGCGTCCAGATATTGCGTACATTGTTGGAGTGTTGGGCAGATATTTAAGCAACCCAGGAATGGATCACTGGAAAGCAGCCAAAAGAGTAATGAGATATCTAAAGAGAACCTGTGATTACATGCTCACATATAAGAGGTCGAATAATCTTGAGATCATGGGATATTCGGACTCTGATTTCGCGGGATGCCAAGATAGCATGAGATCCACTTCAGGCTATGTATTTCTATTGGCTGGCGGAGCTATCTCTTGGAGAAGTGCCAAACAAGCACTAACAGCTTCTTCCACCATGGCGGCTGAATTTATAGCATGTTACGAGGCATCTAATCATGCAATATGGCTGAGGAATTTTGTCACCGGGCTGCGTATTCTAGAAGAGGTTGAAAGACCATTGAAATTGTTTTGTGACAATAGATCAGCTGTATTGTATTCCAACAATAATAGGAGCTCGACAAAATCGAAACATATCGACATCAAGTTCCTTGTTGTGAAAGAAAGAGTACAAAGTGGACAGATTTTGATAGAACACATAGGAACAAACTCTATGATAGCAGATCCTTTTACGAAGGGTTTGCCACCCAGTGTTTTCCATGAGCACACTGCTCATATGGGTGTTATTCAGTTTGATGAAGTCTAGATCTAGTGGGAGTTTGTACTTTATATTTTATGTTTGGTTATGTTGTTCGAACTTATGTATTTGGATATTTTCTGATCAGAAATAAAGTTCATTGTTTACTTTACACTTTGTCTAACTGAAGTTAAGGTTTTGATCTCACTTTGGTAAAGTAGGAACAGTTGAAAATTGACATGAATAGATCACCTTGCATGTAATTTTCATGCCACACATTCATGATTGATCTATGTCATTTGATTGTATTGATATGTGTGACCATTGATGGTTCAGTTGTGATAGATACAACAAAGACTCCATTGATCCTATGTCGATATAATTAATGGACGAGATTGTTTAAGAAGTCTTATGGTTGTGATGACAAAAGTTTTGAGCTCGTTAAGTTTAACACATTTACAAGTTTACACATATGGCCCAGTGGGAGATTGTTGGAATTTTTGGGGCCATAGATGTAATTATAAATGTTTGCATGTCATCAATTAAATAAGTCATAAATTTATGTGGTCTAATTTAGAATAAGAATTGACTTGAGGACTTAAATGTCATGATATTATTGTGTGGATACCATATATGATATTTCTGATTTGTTGAAGAGCCAAATTAGAAATAGTGAAACTTGTTTAATTATAAATAAGGGTTATGTTCCCAATCTGCATATAACGTTTAAGTTTTTTGTATCCCATCTACAAAAACTCTCTGGCTTAAAGAAAATCTGCAGATTGAAGATCATCACCGAAAATCGACTGCAAACTCATGGATTCCGGTACGCTTCCGCAATTATGATTAATATATATGTTATTTCTTGAGAATTTAATAGTATTTGAGGATTGTGTGTTGAGATATGGATCCAATCGATTTCTTCATAAATGACTCCTCAAACTTGAACAAAGTTTAATTGTTTTTATAATTTACGTGTATATTTTATGTTGGGGTGGACGCGATGATTAAGTCCCAGATAAGCTTATTACTATTATTATTTAATAATCACAAGCTTTTGTTTTTGGCAGAAGGGAAAAAAAAAAAAAAAGAGAGCTGCTTTATATTAGGGAACTCAAGTGATTTGAGTCTTAATGTAAGAATAAGAAACACATTCTTATTCAATAGTTACAGCAGATTTGTTTACAATATAAAATTTGCGAAAATTATTTATTAAATAAAAACGTATGTAAACTATATGTCTGTTCTTCAATAGTTCCATTCTTGCTTGCTCAACTAGGGCTGCAAACGAATCGAACATGTTCGCGAGTTTTTCGAGCCGGCTCGATAAATATTCGATTCGTATTCGAACTTATCGAATTTGAGCCGAACTCGAACACGTTCGAACATTTTTTCGAGCCGAACTCGAGCCCAAATTATTTTGTTCGATAGCTCGCGAATAGTTCGCGAGCCTTAATATTTTATTAATATAATATAATTATATATATATATACATTTCGAATATTTCGAGCATTTCGAGCTTTCAAACCTTAATATCCGAGCAATAATTCGAATAGTTCACGAATATATTCGAATATTTCGAGCCGAACTCGAACTCGAACTTCATTTCGAGCCGAGCTCGAGCCCAAATATTTGAAATTATCGAACTTCGAATCGAGCTCGAACTCGAATATACCTATTTCGAGCCGAATTCGAGCCTGACTTTTTTACTATTATTCGGCTCGATTCGGTTCGTTTGCACCCCTATGCTCAACTGGAGTGTTGGCCATGCATCATAGTTTAAATATATCACATTATTCGAGAAATCTTAGATATCGTCGAAGTAAAAGATCGTTAAAAAAGACGCTCTAGTATATTGTAGATTTTTATACAAATTAGACTTTTATAATTATATATATATAATATATATAATTATATTTATATATGATTAACTCAATAACGAATGTTTGGTGAGAAGAATATATATATAATAGATAGTATAGAAAGAGATTAATGATTAAATTCCATGCATAAATATACAAACTGAAGTGAGGAAAGCACAACACGACAATATTATTAGTCAGACTATGTCCTCAAGCTTTCACCTTTATTCAAATGTGAAATTATTATTTAAAGTCTTCATCTCTTGTAAGTAGCTCCCCATTTTTTGGCAAACATGAATCGTGTTTAAAGTCGTAATAAAGTGTGACGAAATAGCAAAGATAGCCGATAGGACTGAACAGAAGTGAGATTTAGTGTGTGTGTGAGTGTGTATATATATATATATATATATATATATATATATATATAGCAGACATGAATCGTGCGTAAAAGCCATATCATGATAAGACCAAAAGAATTCTGGGAAATTGAAAAGGAGTTGCCGACACAATAACGTCCATTCTTATGAGTTGATTTGGAATTTTTGTTTACTTGAAAGTAATTTTAACTTTCAGAAAAATTGAAAGCCATATTTTCATTTTATATTTAAAAAAAATATAAACTGATTTTAGGGAATTATGCGCGATGCATGTTATAAAAGAAGAGATCAAATCATATCTTCATTTCTCGATCGTAAACTATATGCATTAATGACTAAAAAAAATTAAGGAGATTTGATACCTTTTAGATGAGCTCACTAGAGTTAGGCTCAAACCAACCAAGGTGGAAAGCCCATCAAGAGACTAAGGTTAGGCCCAAACCAGCCAAGTTGGAAGGTTTATCACGAACCCAAGTATTTTCTTATAAATATCAAGTTTTGGTGTCTAATTTATTCATTCACTATATTATTTTTCAGCAGCATCTTTAGCTGCTCTCCTCTTATATCTTAAGTCTCAGAGAGTTGGAGGGGCTACGTCGGGACACTCTCCCGGCTCTCTCCTAACGATCTTTTTTCGTGATTTCAAGCTTAGAACCAATTCGAAGCATGCGTTTAGACTAGCGTTACCAGTTGGAACCAAACCCTAAATTTCAGTGAGTATCAAGATTAATACAATAATGCTATATCGGTTAATTTGAATATATATTTATAATTTTGATGTGTTGCACACTTATGTAGTCATCGATTAAATAATACTTATATATTCGATGTACCATCACATCTAATACGTAAGTGTTATCTCATTAGTACACAAATAAGTGTACATGAGCATACATAATACAATATATCAAAACTATATTTATATATATATATATATATATATATATATATATATATTTTTCTCTAAATATATATATATATTTACATATTTCTGAAATTTTATATTTATTTTTTTCTAAATATAAAGTATCGTCTCTCTCTTACAGGTTTCTCCCTCAATTTATCGAATCTCGATTCTCGAGTCTTTATATCATATTTCTGACAGAGAGACTCCGTGCAAATTTAAGTTTGAATGTGGAGGAACTAAAGCAAATTAACCGGATTTTAAATATACTTTCCGAATTACAAAATAACCCGAACTGAATAAATAAATTTATGAAGAAACACACAAAAATAATCACTTCCCAAACAGAATAAATAACACTCGAGAACAATAATTTATAAGATAATAACATATATTGGAGAATTAATCCACATCCACGTCACACTGAACCCTCTGAAACCCCTTGGAACTGGTAAACGGAACCCTCAAGGATTCACAAAGAACCTTAAGCTTGCGATGAATCTTGAAAACCCCAATCTTGAATCTTATTTTAGCCCTGATTTTCACATCCAAGTCCGCATCGCCAGAGGCCCGATCCACTTTCAAATCCCGGGCCACGGCCCC
The DNA here is from genome assembly GCF_022965805.1 of Primulina eburnea. NCBI lineage: Eukaryota > Viridiplantae > Streptophyta > Magnoliopsida > Lamiales > Gesneriaceae > Primulina > Primulina eburnea. The sequence goes on from NC_133113.1 coordinate 28,175,264, forward strand.
ATAAACCTTCTGATTCTTAGCAGCCAAATGCAAGTCCAAATGCGTCACATTTCTCCTTGGTTGATAAAACGGAGCAAAACCACCGACCGACAGAATCTGATCCTCGTACAACACCGAAACGTCGATCCTGTCGTAATACAAGGAGACCCTTTTGTTAGGATTGTTCGCTCGGAGCACGAAGTGGAAGTTTGCGTTTAGGACGTCGTTTGTCAGGTTGTAGGCACTGATGGAGCCGTGCTCCATCGAATATTTCAATCTTCTTGGCTGGACAGATACCCAGATGATGATGACAACTAGAATAGTTAAAATAATCAAGCCTAGAGCGGTAAGAGCGATGCATCGCATTAGCCAAGAATGTTGTGGTCGCCCCACCGGCTGCGGCTGCTGCTGCTGCTGCTGCTGCTGTGGCGGTGCCATGGGTGCCAAGGGGTTTGATGTATTAGTGTGATATAATTGTGTCGATGTTTAAGGATAGGGATATTGTTTTATACAAGTGAAGGGAATTATACAGCTATATTATGTTATATTCTATCCTGTTTGTAGTGGCAATATTTATTTATCACTTTAAGATTTCTTGTACGAAACTCAAGAGATCTACGAGTCTTAGAAGGGAAAAAGGGAGCTGGGTTTCGCATGTGAATATTCTTTTCTTGCAGAGTTTGAAGATTTCTTTGCTGTGGAAGTTTAGGAATCTAATTCTCAATTAGTGAGTTGATGATGTTCTTCATTGCTTTCAACTCAAGGTATTCCCATTTGAAAGAAATTGTTGCGTTTGCGATATGCTATATATAATTGAATTGCTTACGACGACGCACGTAAAACTTTTTAGTATATTTTCAATTATTATCTATCATTAGGCCATTTCTCAACTATATCTTCTATTTTTCATCCTCTATCTTCTAAAATAGAGATCTGTTATCTCTATTTTAAAAAATAATATATCCGTTTCACAAATACGACCCGTGAGACCGTCTCACACAAGTTTTTGTCATTTTTAAAAACCTTCTCCAACCCTTATCCTCTAAAAATATTTCAAAATACTCCAGTTCTTTTTTTTATTTTAAAAAACACACACACATATAATTATATAATTACATATAATATATAACCGAACTTAATTAATTCGATAAACATAATTCAATAAGACATGTATTAAACTCAATTTATTATCATCTAAAAAAATCGCATGGTTATCTAGTTAAATAAATTAAATAGACAATAAGTTTTTCTAACAAATTATGTTATTAATTTTTGTGATCATTATCTTGTTTATTATTTCCATTTCATGATTATTATAAACAATAGAGTTATAAATAATTCATGAAAATAATAAAAAATTAAAATAAATTAACTATGTATAAAAAATTATTTAACATTAAAATTAATTAATTAAATAATTTGAAATATAATAATATAAAATGGAGTAAAACAAATACATAAAAATACAAAAAAACTATTTTACAATTGTTATGATGACATTTCAATAATTTGGTGAAATCTCCATATTAATGATCTTCACTATTGTAATCTCCAAAATGGAGATTGCTTTTGGAGTTGGGTTAGAGCACCAACCCTTACTCTATTTTGGAGATTTACTCCAAAATAGAGATGTGTTGGAGATGCTCTTAGGAAAATAGTTTTTTTGGTATATTAGCTTATTCTCTTTTAAAATTTGGAAATGAACTTTTAATTTTTAACTATTTTGATCTGACATCAGAAAATGATGACGTGATGCATGACTTTGGAAAATGCTGATTTGTGATCAAGATATCATATTAGCAATAGAACAAAAATAGACGAAAATTAAAAGTTAGTGTACCAAAACCTAAATATGGACATGTTAACGAACAAAAAAAATTATTTTCCCTCTCTTATGAAAGATTATTAGCAGTTTTTTATATGCGCAAAACTAAACTGCAAACAAAAAATTTATGGAATAAGTAGAAAATATAGTTCCTGCCACAAATGCCATTATATGGAGTTATAGTACAATAATTAAGGTCATTTCAAATAAACCCAACTTATATGTTTGACAGTTTTTCATGCAATTAGCTAAAAAAGAAAAAAAGAAAAATTGTTCATGCACGGAGAGATCTTGAATATTGCCGAAAGATATTATTAAATGACAAAAACTTGTGTGAGACGGTCTCACGAATCGTATTTTATGAGACAGATCTCTTATTTGGGTCATCCGTGAAAAAATATTACTTTGTACTCTAATATTATTACTTTTTATCGTGAATATCGGTAAGGTTGACCCGTCTCACGAATAAAAATTCGTGAGACCGTCTTATAAGAGATCTACTCATATTAAATATACCAAAAATCGAACATTTAAAACATTTATTTACACACTAATATTGCATAAAGATGGGGTGTTTTAGAAAGCAAACGAGTCACGGACTAAGAGACTAATATTTGAAGGTTGTTTTACTCAAAACCTGTAAAGTTTAATGGTGGGTTCGAGATCATAAGCATAGTGATATCGCGCATATAAAATAAAGTTTGGTTTTACTATCCAGTTTTGTGTTTATATTTATTTTGGAAAGTAACAATTTTGGTTTTCCGATTTGTTATATTTTAAGTTTTGATCCATTAAGTATTCGAATAAAAAAAAATTGTTCAATAAGTTTATTTTTTTTATTTTAGTTTTATTTTATTGGAATACTAAAATAGTAAAATGACACCAAAAATACTTGTGAGTCCAATCGACAACTGAACTAAAACATTCTGAAATTAAAAGTAAGTAAATGAAGTCAAATCGAAAAATGGACAAATTAGTCAACAAAAACATCATTTTCCTTTTTTTTCTCTTTATATATTTCTTATAAAAAGAATAGTGTTGATTGGAGATTGAGGGGGATATGTATTTTCAGGGGGAAAAATTTGGGTGTGCTTTGGATGTCATTATGAAATATAGATGGTAAATATTATAATATTTGCAGTTTAATTATGTGTATTTTCTAAGAATAATTATGCGTTGCTTTTTGTAAAAACCAAGATTTTGTAATCATGATAATATTTCTATAATTTAAGTGTGTTAGGATTATACAATTTTCGGGTATCTATCTCATTATTTAAGATGTCGGATTTGCAAGATTATCTAAAGTTGTATGGATAATTATATCGTGTACAATATTTTTGAGATCAAGATTTAAGATAATATTGTGTATATACTTTGAACTTGAGATGATAAATAGACCACGATCGAAGGAATTAAATAAGGAATATTTGGATATGAGCAGGTAAAGTTCGGGATATAAATTCAAAGTTGGTAAGATTTTTACTAGATAAATCTAAGATTTGATATGATAATTATCTTAGATTTAAAATTTGATTCAAAAGTTGAAACGCAAGTATAATACACGACAGTATAGCCGCTACCTCCCTATAAATAGGAGAAGCTCTCATTCAGAATTTACACCTCATTTACACATCAAATTTTCGAGTTTTAGCTCTCCAACTTTCGAAATTCCTCTCCAAAAATTCTGCACGTGTCATCAAAATTCTGTCCATGTTCATAAATTCGTTTCTCTCGCTTGAGTAGCGGGAATCCGATCTCCACCGTTCAGAATATGCTTCAATATATTTCAAATAATATATCCAAATTTCGATCAAATCCAACGGTTAGTTTTTTTATTATAGCCAGCATACCTACGGTTTTTCGTTCATAAGCAGGTTAAAACGACTTCCAAACACGATCTCCACCGTTCATAATTTTTTTTGACGTACTTTTGAACATACTGTGAAAATTTGAGCCCGATCCAACGGTTCAATAAGGCGCACAAAATTTTCAAGACAACTGATTTTCGGGCGATGGTAATGTTGCGTTTTCGAAGTGTCAGTTGCACGATTCTTCTATGATTTTCGAATTCTTCATGTTTTCTTCCAGTCTAAGATAAGTGAGCTTGTTTTAAAATATATTGCGTACGAATTATTTCGTTTTCGAAAGTTTTGGTCGAGCACTGTCCTTCTATCTCTACGTTTTTTATGAAATTTGATACGTTACGTGTTGACACTGTGAGAATTCCCTGAAGATGGGTGGAATTCCAACATATGGCCCTTCACGGTAGGATAAAACCGTTTTATGGCCTCGCCCCCTTAGAGAATTAAAACTTAGGGACTGATATCAGTAAACCATAGAATTCTCAAAAAATCACAGTGCTTTTATGATATGAATATGATGATATGTTATGAACAGCAATGATATGTTTATGTTTATGTGTTACTTTTGAAAATGATGTAAATATTTTTATATTGTGCTCGAAAGGCCCCACTTGCTGAGTATTTTCCAAAATACTCACCCCTTACCCTATCCTCCCCAAATAAATCAGAAGAAGAAATAGATAAAGAAGAATCGAAACCATTTTTTGGACGGATAGTTGACACATGAAGAATTTTAATTAAGAATAGGTTCTTGTGAGTTTTTAAATCAAGTTATAAACGCTTCCGCAAATTTTTATCGTTTTCAAAGTTACTATTTGTAAAGGCGATTCCATTTTTATGGTATTTATGAAATATAAACTGGTTTTGGTTTATATTATACTACGAGGCTTGTTGTTTAGCAATTATGTGATTGTTGAATAATGCCGGTGTCAACTAACCTCAGTCTCGAGACGTGACACTTTTGGCGCAATTGATCATATGTTATTGACAATTAGTTGGGTGCGGTACGTGTCAGTGATATGTAAAAGGATGTTGAGACTTAGTATAATACTAGTATACCGACATACACGTTGTGTGCTTGTACAATATTGTTTATAATTTATTTGATTTATTTTAAATGAGAGCCAAAATGTAATTATAAAAAAATAGTGAGAGTTACATGTAACTTGCATTAAAATTTTAACGTTTTATTAATATATATATATATATATATATATATAATTATTTAATAAATCATGACATCAAAAATTAGTTATTCTAAATATCTCAAACTTAATAATATAATATGTATATATATAATATACTATAAAAAAATATTTATTAATATCAATATATTTATTTACCGTATTCAATAATTAAAAATAAATATATATTTGACGTCCCTTCAAAATATGAATTACATTTGAGTATCTGTATTGATAATATCATTTTATTTCATTTCGATTATTATTTTGATTTTTTTATTACTTTTTTTATATTTAATTTTCACTACTCTATATCATATTAAATAAAATATAATTATATAATAGGCAAAAACTTGTGTGAGACGGTCTTACGGGTCCGTATTTGTGAGACGAGTCTCTTATTTGGGTCACCAATGAAAAAGTATTACTTTTTATGCTAAGAGTATTACTTTTTATTATGAATATGGGTAGGGTTGACCCGTCTCATAGATTATGATCCGTGAGACGGTCTCACATGAGACCCACTCTATATAATATTATGTTTTATAACTTTTTAAAATAGTGTCGTGAATTTTGATATATTGATTGTCCAGTAAGTTATTATTATTATTATAAATATTTTTTAACATGTCCTAAAATATAATTAAAATTTTTAACCAAAATTTATTTATCTAATTAATGACAAAAGTTTTATTTTTGAAAAATATTTATTTATTATTTAAAATTTTGATAAACAAAATAAGACATTATTTTTAAAATATTGTTTTTATTATTTTTATTAGTAATCGATTCCCTCATCTAAGATAAATAAACCAATTTAACGAAAATATATTGTTAATTTATTTAAAATTATCGATATAATATAATGAATATATTTAAATTTTAAATATTAATATACAAAAATGTTCAATCATTTGAGATAATTCTCAATGATTATCTCAAATGATTGAACATTTTTGTATATTAATATTTAAAATTTAAATATATTCATTATATTACATCGATAATTTTAAATATTTATTCAAATATTGTTATTTATTAATTTTAATCATTAATTATATAAAATAATATTTCATACATTATACATGTGAAATACTAGTTAGAAATAAGAAAGTAGATGCATGACTGGGCTCTGGAACTATTTTTACCCATGTACAACTAGCAAAGGTAATGTCAAAGAAAGTGGCCTATGTGCATGATAAATACTTGAGTATTATTTCGAGGTTGCATCCTATGATTTTTATTCATTATGTGATATCGACAAAAAAAATAATAGATGTTATGAAAAAGTAAAAATTATGACAAAAAGTAAAAATCTCAAACTCTCAAAATTTATCCAAACTACACACTTTATAATATTTTTCTCTCTACTCAATTGTGAATCTCTTCACAAATGGTAATGCTATTTATAGAATTTCTTTACAAATAATCCAAAAAATAAATTCATCATTACCTACATCATCACACACTAATTTTCAATATTTACAACTCTTATTTTCAACATTCAAATATTCAATATTCAATACACACATTTTAAATATTATTTTTCAACAATGGACTAATAAATATGAATTGTCGGTATATACTTGGGACAGTACCCTAAGATCAGGTTGAACTCGACCCACCATATGGAAAATAAATTATAGGGAAAACCACCGACTTGTCGTATTTCGGAATTAGTCAATTAACTTGTTAAATTTTGATATTGGTACACTTACTTTTAATTTTTTAGTCTAATTGATGACGTAATTTTAGACATATCAACATATTTTGTTATCATTTCAGTAATTTATGGTTCCACATCAACATTTTCAGACGCTACATCAGAATTTTTCAATATCACACCAGTCTCTAGCAAAATAAGACAAAACAAAAAAAGTTAAAAGAAGATACATAGAGAACAAAATCGAACTGCATATTTCATGGCATCTGAAGCGCTGAAGATTGCTAAATGAACGAAGACAATCACGACTAGGGTGAGCAAAAATTCGGTTAAACCGATTTAACCGACCGAACCGAATTAATTCGGAAATTCGGTTCGGTTAAATCGGTTAATTCGGTTTCGAAATTTTCAAATATCGGTTAATTCGGTTCGGTTTCGGTTTTTGTAAAAAAATATCGGTTTAACCGAATTAACCGAATTATTAAATAAATAATTTTAATTTTATTTTATTATGTTTTAAATATAATTTATAATATTTTTATATTTAATATTGTATATTATAATTAATTTTTTATGAATAAAGTGTTTTTTTATGATTAAAATAGAATATTAATTATTAAATTTATATATAATTTTTAAAATTTTAATTTTTTTAGAATATTAATTATTAATTATATATATAATTTTTAAAATTTATTTTTTTAAAAAAAAAAATCGATTAATTCGGTTACCGACCGAAATAACCGATTTTAATTCGGTTCGGTTAATTCGGTTTTTTGTGAAAATTCGGTTCGGTTCGGTTAGTCAAAAAATTTTCGGTTAAATCAGTTTTCGGTTAATTCGGTTCGGTTTGTAACCGAATTAACCGAATACTCACCCCTAATCACGATTCCCTCAACAAGCTACAAGAGATCATGGATGAAGACAAGGTAGGCATTGACAATATAGAAAGATTCTTATAAATTAGAAATCATCATCTAGATATCCCCTCCCTACTATCCAAAAAAAAATAATACCCTTTAAATTGTATATTTTCACCCCAAAAAGCATATGTTATTTCTCTATTATTTTGTTCTACATCGTAGAAAAAATTTAAAAAAAATTACAAAATATCTACGTGGCCTTATCTAGATCTATTATTTAAGATAAAACAAACTAGAAATAAATACTTAATTAGTAAAGTGATAGCATACGCATGTGAGGTAAATTGATACTGAAAGGTGTGTTAGAGGACAAGTGCAATAGTACTTTTTCACTACAAAAAATTAGGTCAGATATGACTCTCCCAAATTTCTTGTGCCCTTTCCTTTTCACGTGGATGTCGGAACTCTTTGTCCTATTTTTTTTTCTACATGATATGGCCAAATCTATTCTCCTCGTAAAAATTTCAACATTAGTGAGGAGTACATACATATTTTAAAAAAAATACATACTTGCATGTGAGACTCATGATGCTACGATAGAATAATGCCTCGATTTGGATGCAGTAATCTGCGAAGATTATATTAAAAAAATGGACTAAAAGGTGATATGTTATATATTTAAAGGGAAAATTGCAATTTTGATTGTGTGTATTTTTTCCCTATCTTTTAATATTTGGCAATTCTAGCACTTTTTCCTTAGAGTACTATTGATGCAACATTACGTCAGCATTATATAGACGGTATCATTCACATTGTATTGGTGTCACGTTATCAACATTTTTAGAGTTATTTAAGTCAACTGTTGGTCAGAGAATTTATTGACTCAATTGTAATAAACAATCTTTTTTTAATATAATTCATTATTTAATGGTTTGTTATTCCTTTATCTGTATAACTATATGATCAACATAGATAAAGACCTTGATTATACTTTAATAAAAATGAATCGTAATTCGATGTTGAAACTCATTTGTAAACACTGTATAATATAAATTCGTTCCTAGACGATTCAGCTGCCTAAAATATGAATAAAGGTCGTTTGAGCTCGAGACTAGCATATGTAATGTTGTGTACCACGTTTCTTGGTAAGGGCATATAGATGTCCAAACATGTAGATGGGTAGTCATATGATGATTATACCGAACTGTCCTCCCTAGGACTTTCCAAGTGGTTATCATTAATTGTGAGGATAAGTCTGTGGTTATGATTATACACTATTAGTCCTTACGATCCGGGACAACAATGAGGCTCTATATGCTAGGGTTGTGCTTTAACTCGTTTACCGACTCCAGGAGGGTCATTAGGTGGCGAGATTGAGTACAGTTGCGATACATATATGAGCCAGTGCATTGTAGTTGGGAATTCACCGCTCACCTACGGTGTGGATATCCTGTGTGATCTGATAAAATAATAGAGCATGAAATCTCTTGTCAGATTATGAAATGTACATTAGAGAAGGAGTTCTCCAATTATACATGTGATGCCACTTTTTATTCTCAAATATTATGCAACCCTCGATGAACCAATGGTTGCAGATTTGATTGGGATATATGAGATAAAGGGGCCTTACTGTACGTTAATCATAACCAACTGGTTCTTGCAGGCACTATCAGTGATACCTAGGGAATCATGGGGCGATGCTACTAGACGCTCTTACCATGATTAGATGAGTTTAATCAGAAATATCATTTCTGACATTCTCATGATCAATCGTTGATATATAGAATGAGGAAATTTAGGGTAAGTCTTAATAAAAGATCATGTCCTGAATCACAAAGAGTTGTGAACATACGGCTGGCTCTATCACTAAACCATTGAGGTCACACAAGTACTTGATTATTTTGTCCCTGTTGAGATAATAAATTCAAGGAGTTAAATTTATAGAAAACATTGAGAAATAAATTCAAGAAGTTGAATTTATGACTATTAAATTTTGGAGGTGTTAAATTCAATGAGTTGAATTTATAATTTAAATGTTGTATTTATAAAGGATTTAAATTAAATGTAATGTGTGTATGTATTATGGGCTTGTAGGAGTACGGAACAACATACAAATTATTAAAGTTCTTAATTGGACTTTAAAAAGATTAATTAATTAATTAAACTAGTTGAACTAGAATAATTAATTGATTAAACTCATTAAGCATTTAGTTTAATTAATGATCCCTAAGCTTATATATATATGTGTGTGTGTGTGTGTGTTAGGTTTAGGGTCAACACAATCAATTCATGCAATTTTCGAAACCCTAGCATGCGAAGCAAGGAATTTCGAAAATCCTTCCTCCTCTCCTCTCAAAATTTTCGGCCACTACCTTTGATTTTTCAAAGGGTTTTGAGCCTTCTCTCGTTTGATTAATCTCAACGTAAAATCCTTCTATACTTTCTAGTGTAAGTTGGAAGAGGAACAAGTAAACCGGTCATGGACCTGATTCAAAAAATGAAGAAATGATATTTGAAGAACGTATGTGAGATTTACAACAAGAGCTATGTTCGCTTATACCGTCGTAGTTGGAGCCAAATGAAAATTCACTAAGGTAAAAGTTTTAAACATCATATGTATGTTTATTCAATTCAAACATATGAGTGCTCAAACTATATCTTGAATGTCAAGATTTAAATTTTTTTAAACTTCCACTGCGTTTGGGCACGAGAGAACATGAATCACAACAAACACGTCGGAGCAAATGACTAAAATTGCAAAATAAAAAAATGCAGATGACTAAGATTGAAAGTTAACAATACATAAAGACTAAAATAGTAAAGAAATAAAATTAGACATCAAAATTACAAATTTTCCTATGTGTAAATTTAAACTTTTCAAAATGCCACGCATTAGCAAACATTTAAAAGGTGTAGTGAAAAGAAAAGGAATAAAGGTGTTGTGACTTGGGATCAATGGTGGAGTTGGTCTCCCGCATATCCCTTGGAATTATGCCTTCTTTTACAAATCTATGGGATCGAGGACAAATCTTAGCTACCATATTATAAACTCAATATCCTTGAATCTACTGATAATATTCTCCGGCCATCAACTTATAAATAATCAACCCCTCAGCCCTCCGCTGCATCCCTCTCAAAAAATACTTAAAACACCACCACCACCACCACCATCAACCACCTTCCAGGGATGATTGTGGTGGTGGTGGTGAAATTACACGAATCGGTCAAAATTCGAAAAAGACAACGAAATTCAGGAAAGAAATAAAGGATATATATCGTTTCTTCAACAGGGCAACTTCAATGAATCCTTTGGCATACTTTCAAGATTCACAGAGAATAGCTGAGGCAGCCAACTGCAAACTTCAGATGATCATCGGTACCCATTATTAGTTATGCAGTACTCATCTCGTTTAAATGTTATGTTTCTGAATAGAATAATTAAGCAGAAGATTGACGACCCTGCGGATGCACTTTGCTCCTGAATATTGGAAAATTTGTATTGATTGCTGTCATGTTTTAGCTTCATGCTTTGAGCTTGTCCTTCCATTTCTTTATCGTACATTTTCTTGAAATTTAATTAGATCGAAGGTTGACAACTATACTCTATATATTATAAATAAAAAATATTGGCAGAAAAATAAATTACAGAGGCTGAACCAGAAACGTTGGCAGCAATTAATAATAATCTATCTTAATTAAATGCTTTTTCACCATCCCTAACGTTGTATTTGTTCTTTCTCCTCTAATTACTTCTCATTTTGAAGTGACGAATGATGGATATCCAATAAGCCGGGGGCTAATTTTTCATCGACGCCAACAATTATTAAAAAACTTTGAATTTTTGTATAGATTAGTAAATGAAACCTAACAATTTCGAGAAAGATGATACAGTTAAACCCTGGGAAAAAAAACAAGATCTGGATTTACTTTTTGTCTTCGTTCCACATCTAGGTTTGAGTTTTGTTTTCTCCGGTACGATTCTTATCACCACTAGAAATCTACGTTTTCAGGTATATATTTATCAAAATATTGTTGTAAGACGGTCTAACGAGTTAATAAATAGGTCGACCATGAGAAGTGTTACTTTTTATGTTTAAAGTATTACTTATTATTGTAAATATGGGTAGAGTTGATCCGTCTCACGGATAAAGATCTGTGAAACCGTCTCACGAGAAACCTAAAAAAATTTATTCTGTTTATGAGTTCATACATACCAGATAATGTGCATTGATCCATTTGTTACAGATAAATAAATGTTGCAGATAAATTAATTCTATAATTGGATTGAATTGAAATCTATTTCTTTCAGTATTTATGACTGTGAAAAATGGATATACATGTACATTGTAAATTTATATTCTTGTAGAATTCAGTAATATTTTTGGGGAAATCAAACTGAACAAAGAAAGTATAACAGATGCATTGAGATCAAACACTTACCTCTAGATTAAAAGTTGTAGTTATTAGCCAAGACATAATTTTATTTCTTGGCACAACTTTATTTTTCTATACTTGTGACTGTGCATAGTTAGGTGGTAATGAGTAGGGTTATCATGCCCATGAGTCGAGGATGTATGTGTTGTTTATGTGATGGTGACGTCTTATATCTCTTAGAGATTAGTCTTACATTTTCCATACCGACTGTCATGTCCCATGTAGATACAATCTAATATTATCCCTTAAGATGCGATGTCACTTTTTACAGTCCATCTAATCAACCAGATCAAACAGCGCAACGTCACATCATACTACTCTCATTTATGCATGATTAACCCAACATATTGATTTTACCCAAAATGGTTATTCAAAATTTGTATGGAAATGGAAATAAGATCTGGGAAATCATTTTGGGAAAATATGAAATATATAATACATTAATTGTTTCATTTATTTATAAAAACCTTAATATATAATCATTTAAAAAACCAAACGAGAAATATAAGTTATTAATTTGTTGACCAGAAGAAAACATTAACAAATTTAAGTCTATAAAATAAATAATTTAAACATGGGTCAGGTTGGTACACAAAAAAAATAAAAAAATAAAAAAGAATTCTAATGTTTTCACAAGAATTTGTTCCAATTTTTTTATTTTTTATTTACTGTAATTAATTGCGAAGGTAATAAGCCTGCACACGTAATCTTAATTGTTAATGAAGTCAACAATTAATTTAAGGTAGTACTCTTTTTTCATACCAAATGATATTATATTATTCTTATATTGATGATCTATTTGATAAAATCCTGTCAATTATTTTACTTATTGGAAAAATGAGTGGATTAATTATATATGTCAATGCTAATCCATAAACTATTTTTTTAGACAAAAACTTGTGTGAGACGGTCTAATGAGTCGTATTTTATGAGACAGATTTCTTATTTGTATCATCTATGAAAAAGTATTACTTTTTATGCTAAGTGTATAACTTTTTATTGTGAATATCGGTAGGATTGACACGTCTCACAGATAAAGATTCATGATACCGTCTTACAAGATTCATACTCTTTTCTTTATGTGTGTGTGTGTGTCAGTGCAAGTGCATCGCATGAGAATAAAAATTGCTCTATGAAATTATATATATAAATATGTATGTATAAGTGCTCGTAAATCGCATGAGATTAAAAATGGCTCTACAAAATTAACACAAAACATATCTCGCACTTAAATAAAATTGATTAATATCGAAGGTTTTCTTGGGGACTCTTGTTTCTCTAAACTCTAACCAATTTACTATATATAATGTTGCTTCCATCACTCTATTGTTTAGGTTTGTCGGGTTTGAATAGGTATGATTTTAAATGTCTTCAAAAAAAATTAAAGTTCGCTATGTAATTTTTTTTTAATTGTACTTAAAGAAAAACTTTAATTAATATTAGCACTTTCTCAGCGACTCTTTGTTCCTCTTAACCTTAATCAATTTGGTGCATATAGCATTTCTCACTGGACATGAATATGATACTGATGTGGCGTCGTTACGATGTTTATATATTTATTGTTATTGAAATTGTGAAAAATTAAAATTAAAAGTTGACATATAATAGATCGAAATTTTAAAATATACATACCAAACCAAAAATTCAATTTTATTTTTTTCACATCGAATGGGTAATTTTCTTATAATACTGGTTAGTAATTTAGTTATGCATGCATATAAAAGGATCGGCAAAAACTTGTATGAGACGGTTTCATAGGTCGTATTTTGTGAGATGAATCTCTTATTTGGGTCATCCATGAAAAAATATTATTTTTTATGCTAAAGGTATTAATTTTTATTGTGAATATCGGTAGGCTTGTTCCGTTTCACAGATAAATATTCATGAGACCGTCTCACAAAAGACCTACTCAAAAGGACGCGACGTCCTCGTCGCAGCCTGACCAATCGATCCACCAGCGCCAAGAATCTAGAGGTGGCTGGTTCAAGAAGTGGCTCCCGGCATGTAGCACTTTGCCCCGTATGTTCAAGAGGTGGCTCTCATGCATGTAGCACTTTGCCCCGCATAGCACTTATTTCTCGGTGTTCCATGCTGGTGACCGGCTTTGATACTATTCTGTCCCTCCCCAAGCCAGGCCCGCACCTGCGTGACTGCACAATGAGCCTTTATAGCAACTATTTCGTATTCGTCCTCGCTTTACGAAAATGATTAACCCAAGTTGCTATAGAAGTCCATTGTAAGCCCATTATAAACTCATTTTAAATCATTAATTTTTAAGATGCGGGGCAATGATATCACAGAGGACTAATGGTGTGCACCCATAATCACGAACTATTCCGCTCGATAAGTGATAAACACTTGGGCCGTTCGAGAGAGTGTTGTTCAGTGCATCATCAAATGATCATCATTTGTATGAATGGACATCTTCAAGTGCTTGCCAATAAAACATGATCTTTACATCATAGATACTAGTCTCAAGATCAAAATACCTTTATCCTTAACAATAAAAAATGTTGCAGGAATGTTTTGATCCAATTACAGTTTCCGGCAACAGCCGTCTTGATCTCATTCCGAACATGGTCTATGGATAAGATGTCATATGTACTTCACATTTCATATGCCTTTTTTTTGTATGTCGTTTCTGTGAATCTGAATGGGTTTAATGTATGGCTGCTCCTCCAGGAGGGAGGTCAAGAATCAAGATTTATGTGGCATGTATTGTGCCATTTTGACAACAAAGTGACTACTTGTACATAAAGATAGATTTATGCAGGATCATTACACACTGATTTCATTGGTCAATCAATGGCTTCTTTTATAATTGGAACTTAATTTTAATCCATTTTCCTTACTTTCAACAGCTCGGTCGCGGTGTCTACCGGAATCATTCAAATATTTGGTGCGGAAGTAGCAGAGCTTCCTTTGGTTGCAACAAGTCTTGGTCGCCGGGCAAGGTGGAGAACATCCACCACAATAATACCTAAAATATACCAACTTTGTGAATTCTATCGGCCTTGTCGTACTGTCAATCACACTTCTTTTGCATTGAGCATGTTCTTGCACACCTCAATGTCAAAGATCTTGTGCTTCCTGCTGCCCATGAAGCAGAATCAATGTGGAAAAATAAATTTAGGTTTCAAAACCTTGGCCAAGAACTGGTCAGCTTTTAATGGGGGCTTTCAGAAATTTCTAATATTTTTGCATGCTCCTTGTGTCTATTTAAATTTGCAGAAGAGACCCACCCCATGATGGCATTTGACGGGATATAGTCTCTTGCGAACATTAAATTTTTGATCTTGTATATATTAACAAGTTTTTGTCCGGCTCGTTTTTTGGTTTGTGTATATTAAATTTGGCAAAAACTTGTATGAGACGGTCTCACGTGTCGTGTTTTATGAGAATAAGGTCATCCATGAAAAAATATTACTTTTTATGCTAAGAGTATTAATTTTTATTGTGAATATTGGTAGGATTGATCTGTCTTACAGATAAAGATTCGTGAGACCGTCTCACAAGAGACCTACTCATTAAATTTTATGTGTGTGTTGAATAGTTAGAGAATTTTGTGAATGTATCAGTTATGAGTTTTGAAGAGAATTTAGGTAAAATTCATATACATCTCTGACGTTTGAAAATAATGTGAAAATCATCTCCAATCTCTCAGATTGCTTTAATCTCATCTCTCATTATTTTTTTGGTGGCCAATTAATTATCCTTTTGAATTTTTTTACTTAAATATCATTTTGGTTAATTTATTTACATTAAATTAATTTAAATATTTATTACTATAAAATTAGATTTTATTTTTGCCAACTTGTACTTATTAAATTAAAATTGCATTAATGACTTATGAGAAAAATGCGTTAAAAAAATAAGCATTCAATTTTTTTACCACTTAAGCATGTATAAGAAAAGTTTTAAAAAGCACAAAGCGTAGAGATCAAATTTCAACCTTCTCAAAATTAAGTGAGATTTTTTTTTTGAAATCATATTCTAGGGGGTGGGAGGACTTGAACCTGAGTCAATACAAGGGGGAAACAAGGTGAGACAATTAGAGCTAAATCTCGGTCTCAAAATTAAGCGAGATTTGGATACGCGTGAACGCCAAAAAAATGTCTCATTTTCACTATTATTTAAATAATAAATAAAAATATATAAAATTTCCGTAAATTTAAGATCAAATTAATATATTTTCAAGTTCTAAAAAATCTAAAAATATAAAAATTTCAATAATTAACGATTTCTCAAAAATGTACAAAATAATATAATAAAAATAAGTTAATGTATCCATTAGTGTGTCTATCCATTAGTGTGTCGTATTCATATTTATGAAATTTCATTAGTTATTTATACATATATATTTATACAAATATATTCATTTTAAAATTTAAATTAAATTTATGTTATAAAAAGTGGTTGTATAATCGAACTCAAGCACTGCTCAAAATGGTTTTTTTAGAACACTGTGTATAAGTTTATCATTATCTTACTGTAATGTAATACTGTTAAAACCAAAATTTTTGATATATTACTTCATATTTTATATTTTTATTATTTTACAAATTTATTGTGTAATCAACAATTAAGTTTTACAATGAATTAGTATTGTATCTAATTAATTTTCAATAAATTTTATGTTTAACAATACTTGAGCTTGCAAGAATAAAATTTAACTTTGAAAAAAAAAAGATTTGAATTACTTTTATATAAAATAACTGATTTTATTTTTTTACACAAACATTAATGCTCCATACCTGAATGTGGTGGCCGGCATTGATTTTGAAATCGGCGGTTGCTGCTGAGCTTTTCACTGAGAACCATAACTGATGTTTGCCGCCTTCATTTATAAGAAATTCTCGAAATCTGATATGCTCGTTGGCAACTATTTCTATCATTGGAGTCGATGCATCCCTAACATCTTCAATTGGTGCACTAAGATCACGTTCATCTTCGATTATCATATTGTGAATATAATACATTCTTTCATTATATTATTCAAATGATTTTTCTTCCAACCACGTGTTAGAGATGCCACAATCGTAAATCGTGATTGAAAACGTCAAATGCACGCTCCACGTCTTTCCTTCATGACTCTTGTTCCATCACAAAATACCGCTTCTTTGGACCACGCGGATCATAGATAGTTTGCACAGTAGTTAACCATTTCGGATAACTACAATCAGCTAAATAATATCCAGTGTCTTATTCTTTTGTTCCAATAGTATAATGAGCAAGAGAAGCAATTTCTTGTGCAAGATTGGAAAATAGATTGGAAGACCCTAAAACATTTATATCATTATTAGTTCCAGGCATACCAAAATATGCATGGCATATCCAAATATCGTAATCAACTACCGCTTCTAAAATGATTGTTGGAGAACCACTACGACCTGCATATTGTCTCGTCCAAGCCGTAGGGCAATTTTTCTACCTCCAATGCATATAGTCGAGACTTCCTAACATTTCAGGAAATCTCGCGGTTTGCCAATATAGAGAAGTCTAACAACATCATTGGCAGTAAGTGATCTCAAGTACTGCTCTGCAAAAACTTCCACTATAGCTTGACAAAAGCGTTACAGTAAATTCTCCTCTTTGGATGTATTCATCAGTAGCATACGCAGGTAAGCCATATGATAGCATTCTCAATAAAGCAGTTGCTTTTTGAGTAGTCGATAGCCCGAGCCGTTCCTAACTATCACTTCTTTGTACGAAATAAACATTGTGATTCTTTACGACATCTACTATCCGAATGAAAAGATTTCGAGACATTCGAAATCTTCATCAGAATAGTCTTCCTTTTAGATTGGATTCTCAGCAAAATTGTCGTTAAACAAATTATGATCTGCAATTTCACGTTCGCGTCGGATGATTATATGACCTGGAATTGACCCTCCGTGTGTGTGACTTTTTGTTCTTGTTGGATAATGTAGGCAGCAACTAAATCTCATTATCGAGCTATAGTTGACATAATTGATATTCTTCTATCTATTTTCAAAGTTTTCAAAAAATTGAAGACAATGAAGATGAGATTGCATCAAATTGAGAATACAGATTTATTTTTAATTTAGAAAAAAAGTAAAGTTTTTAAGAAAGTGTGATAATTTAGTTACATTATATAGATGTGTCTTTGATTGGTAGATGAGTTAGATAGATATATTTTGGATTGGTAAATGAGTTTGGTAGATGTGTGTTTTGACTTGTAGATGAGTTTGGGCTGGTAGATACGTTTTTTACTAGTATATGAGTTTGGTAGATGTGTGTCATTTTGGTGGATTTTTTTTAAAAATAATTTAATTTTTAAAATTAATTTCAAAAATAATTTAAAAACAAATGTATGCAAAAATACCTCAATCCGCGCTTACGAAGCGCGGACGCTGCTCATGTGGAGCACCGTCCGTACCGTCCGTGCTTAGTAAGCGCGGACGCCCGCGCAACAAAATATATATCAAAACCGTCGCTAAAATGGAATCAAAACCGTCACTATTCCGAAATTTTGGTATATTCATTAACATCGTACATTGCACGCTACGGATAATTGTATTAACGGCGTGCATATGCGGATAATAGTATTGACAGCGTGCACATGTACGCCGCGGATAATCTTTAACTTTCAATGGCTTGCATCTTTGCAGCATACAATGTTCGATGCGGAAAAATAATTTGCGCGCTGCGAAAAACTATTTTTGTTGTAATGAAGACAGAGAAAAAAAACAGACAAAAATTCATCACGAAATAAGTTTTTTCACGAACCTCTACTATTCAACCTGGGTTTTTCAGTGATTCAGGGATGACTGACTTTCTTGTCTGTTTTTTCTATGTTGAATAGTAGAGGTTCCTGAAAAAACCAGGTTGAATAGTAGAGGTTCCTGAAAAAACTTATTTGTGATGAATTTTTGTCTGTTTTTTTTCCTATGTTTTCACAACAACAAAAATGGTTTTTCGCAACGCGCAAATTCATTTTCCGCAACGCACGTTGCATGCTGCAAAGATGCAAGCCGTTGAAAGTTCAAGATTATCCGCGGCGTACATGTGCACGCTGTTAATACTATTATCCATGGCGTGCATATGGACGTCGTTAATACAATTATCTGTAGCGTGCAATGTACGACGTTAATGAATATACCAAATTTTCGGCATAGCGACGGTTTTAAACCGTCGATGTTTTCATTTTAGCGACGGTTAATAAACCGTCGCGAAAATGAGCGACGGTTAATAAACTGTCGCGAATTCAATTTAGCGATGGTTTTTAAAAACCGTGGCTGATTCAATTTTAGCGACCGTTTTGATATATATCAGTCGCTAAATATTCCGTCGCGCGGACGTGAAGCATCGTCCGTGCTTACGAAGCGCGAACGCTGCTCAACGTGAGCAGCGTCCGCGCTTCGTAAGTGCGGATTGGGGTATTTTTGCACACTTTTTAAAAAAAATTTATTTTTGAAATTAATTTTAAAAATTAAATTATTTTTTAAAAAAAAAAACCCCATTTTGGTAGATAAATTTTGGACTGGTAGATACGTTTTTAACTATTATATGAGTTTGCTAGATGTGTGTAATTTTGGTAAATTCATTTTTGATTGGTAGATGGGTTTTGTAGATGTGTGTAATTTTGGTAGATTCATTTTTGATTGGTAGGTGAGTTTGGTAGATGCATTTACACTAGTAGATGTGCTTTTGATTGTTAGGTCATCTTCTCACTATAAATAAACTTCTTGTTGATTGATTAAATCATAAACATTATATCTACAACCAAATAATCTCATTTTCAAAGAAATTCAATAGACTCCACTTTCCGAACAAATAATTATGCTATTGAATAAGATAAAATCATGTGTCATGTTTATCTTGACATTTCGCAAAATCCTATCATTGGAATAAACCAATCCAAAGATCGATTTTGGAGTCGTATTGAAGAAGCTTTCAATGCCGGCAAATCGAATAACATGCAAATACGCAATATCAGATAATTGCAATGTCTCATGCAAGTTATCCTCTGCGCTGTTAGAAAGTTATGTGGATGTGTTAGTATAATTGAAAAGCTGAAGCCGAGTGGCACATCTGAAGAAGATATTGTAAGTATTTATTATTATATTTACATGAATACTCTAAGTCTATTTTTTATATGAGTTATATATTTATGTGCAGTTGAACATGGAAAATGATTTAATTATGTAAGATAAAAATTTCACTGAAAGATTCAAGTTTGATCATGTTTGGCCTATAATAAAGATATGGAAAAAGTTTTGGCCAATGATAATGCACTGATGCCAGTATCCAAACAACATGTCACAAATTTGGATTCATCACAGTCGGATATTCAAGAATCAGAATCTCAAATATCAAGTTCCCCGCATTAAATTCATTTTCAATTAATTGACGTAGTGATGAGAATGCAGATGGAACTCCATCCCAACGACCTCTTGGAGTGAAAAAATCCAAATTAAAGAAAAAAAGAGAAGAAAATGTTTTAGAATTAATTTCTACGATGAATGAAGGACATCACGAGCTTAATAATGTATTAAAAAAGAGATCTATCAATATGCAACAAAATTATGATATTAAGCTGTTAGCTTTGCAAAATGATCAAAAAAGACTAGAAATTCGTCAACAACAAATAGCATTGGCTAAAATTCGGGAGGAGAATAAAATTTTGTACATGGATCTAAGCACAGTTTGTGATCTAGAAATGCATCAAATTGTTCAAAATGAACGAGCTATAATTATGCAAAAAAGAGATGAAGAACGTCGTCAATATGAGGACAGCGCATTTGAAAAATATTTTGGTGATTATGGAGGATCTGGATCTGAATTCGAATCCGGATCCGATTTTCCAAATTATTGATGATTTAGTTTGTTTATTTTTTTACTAGATTTGCATTTAAATCATCAGAATTCGAATTTGTATTTTTATTTTAATTGTGTGCTTGAATGTTTAAATATTATTCAATAAATTTGTTTGTTTGATATTAAATTATAAAATTATTTAAAAAATCTTTTTATAAATTTATTTAATTAAAATTTTAATTTTTATGATTAAATATCTAATTCTTAAAATCATATAATAAATATTATACTATTATTTAAATAATATTTAAAATTTTTAATACAAATATTTATAATAAATAAAAGCAAAATAAATTTAAAAAAAATAACGAGGAGCTCTGCGCCAAATTTGGCACAAAAGAAATAAAGCTGTGCTATTTTGGTTGGAGAACGTTTCTTTGCTTTGATGAAGGGTTGAAGATGCTCTACGTAAGATGGTTTTGACATTTTTTGAAATGCTGTGTTTGGTTCAAGTGATAGGATTATTGAATGATTAGCACGTAAATGATAAGAGAAATGATTATTTACAGGTTTGTATGGTGTGCTCAAAACATTGTCTTGTTTGGTTTGATTTTTAAGGATGTGATAAATTAATCAATTAACTTTCCACTACCAAAAATAACTTTTCACATAGTTTTTAAATTACTAAAATCAGACCCACTTTTATCTCATTACCTCACATTTCCTTCGAACACGTTCCTTCACAAAATATCTTCCAAGACAACCCTAGCATACATCACCGTAAACAGCTCCCCATAGATCTACGAAATCTACTCCAAAATTTGTGGATCGTGATGCTTTTCAGGTGAATCAAACATCCGTAGGGTTAAAAATTTTGCTTCCTACATATGCGAAACTCCTTGCTTCCTTCGTACATTGCTTCTGAGTTGGGCGAAGACAATTTTGTTCAGCTTTTGGGTTGGATCAAAGGGTAAAATAGGTGAAGATACGTCTGATAAAAAGCATGACTAATAATAATGGGCTGGGGTATGGGTTTATTTAAATCAACCTAGTACAATAGAGTCCATTGGACAGGAGATTGGGTGGGTTTATTTAAAAAAGAACCAAGCATTGGATTAGGATGAAAAAAAGTAAACAAACCTACTTTATCCGGCCTACCAAACGCTAAAGTGTAAAAAGAGTGATTATATGTGTTCATTTTACGCTTCTTTTTTCAGATTTTTAATTTCTATTCACTGGTTTATTTTCTTTGTGGAGTTTGGAGTGCGAGTTTCCTCTAGTTATTTGAGACTTTTTCTCAAAAAGGATACAATTAGACCAATGCAAAACTTGTGCCATAAATAAATTTTAAAATTGTCCAATTCTATTTTCAGTGCTATCAGAAGCCAACTTTTGGATTTAAAACATCTAATTGTTTGAGAGGAATGGCTCTAGGAATGTAAATGAGCCGAGCCGAACCGAACAGTATCAGGCTCGGGCTCGGTTCGTTAAACTATTATCTCGGCTCGGGCTCGTTACGAGCCTTTGGTTTGAAGCTCGGGCTCGGCTCGTTCGGAAGTTATGAAGCTCGGGCTCGGCTCGAGCTCGGCTCGTTAATGGCTCGTTTATCTTGTTTAATGAGCATGGCTTGGGTTCGGCTCGTTAAACAAGCTCGTTAAGCGAGCTCCTTTCTGCTCCGAATCCAACTCCAAATCAAATTTTTAATATAATTTTTAATTTTTAATTTATTATTATTTATCATACATAATTATTTTAATATTATAACTCATTAATTATCTCAAATTCGAGCTCACGATCTACCTAAACGAGCCGAGCTCGAGCCCGAGCTCGTGAACCACTTAAACGAGCCGAGCTCAATTTTAAGCTCACGAACCTATTATCAAACATATTCACGAGCTAACGAGCCGAACATCATTAATTTCAAGTTCGGTTCAACAAAATTGTCGAGCCCAAAATAAGGCTCGGGCTCGGCTCGATAAGCTTAACGAACGATCTCGAACGAGCTTTTTAACGAGCCGAGATCCGAAAATCTCGCGAACAGTTTGGTTCATTTACATCCCTAAATGGCTCGTTTCAAATGTTAACCAACTCTTGACTTTCATAAATAAGCAATTCATATGTTTTTCTTTGAATTAATGTTTGTGGCTGTCCATTTTTTTTTAAATGCAAAGTTGAAATCCTTAATATAGAAACTTCCAGCTCATGCACTTCCATAATATGGGGTGAGTCTATGCTCCTCCGGGAGCATTACTCCCCTTTCTCTTAATAATGGACATGTGTCTTATTTTATTATATTTTTATTTCTTTTTTATATTTGTTTCTCATTTTCTCCTATTTTTTAATTTTGTTTTTTTAAAAATCTAATTTTATTATTCACTCTTATTTCTAATCATATTTTTTTAATCATTTTTTTACCATTATTATGATTATATATATTAATTTAAAATTTCAAAATCTAAATACTAGAATTTAAATATTCCAAGAAATTCTTCATATATTTTTATTTTTAATTATTTAAACTAAACTGGAAATAATTATTACTAAAAAGATATATTTTAAAAAAATAAAATAAAATTATGAATTGTTTAAAATAATTTTAAAAATTAATATTAATTTTTACTCTTTTAAAATAAGAGGATAAGTTTTAAAAATAATAAGAATATTTTAGGAGTGATATTTTTTTTTTTTTTGGATGGAGTTAGAGTAGTTTTGGACTCTATATAATTAATTATTTTCTGATGGACCCAAAAATTAGTTTTTGTTCCAAATAATAATATTTTAAATAAATTAAATTTTGTTTTAAAAATGAAAGTAAAAAATATATAAACACAAAAATTTACATAAATTTTCGCTTAAAAAAATTAAATAGAATTGAAATTAAATAAATTTTCATTTTTTTGTAGTATTAATGAATACAAATGTATTAAAATTCAGAATTTTAAAACATCTGATTTTAAAATTCTGAATTTTAATAAACAAATTATAAAATTTGAAATAAACTATGGCCATTTTGTTGGATGGTTAAAATTCATAAAATTAATGATGAGTTAGAATTTTTTCTTTTTTTGTAAATTCTTATACTTTTTAAAGTTTATTATGATTTTTTTTTTAAAAAAAGACACATATCAATTTATCAGACGAGGGAGTAATACTCCAGGAGGAGCGTAGACTCGCCCCATAATATGTCCAACTTTGAAATTAAAACTTGAACTTCGTGGATAATCCTACTCCACACAACACGTGAACATATGAAAAATATCTCATTGTGTCACAGTTTCGTCCAATTAACTGTCCCGTTTAAGCCCCAGCGGCCTGGATTTTTAGGTGCTGGATTAAGCCATAATTCCAAGAACATCTAATTCCAGTCTTGTACGCAAAGCTAACCTCCGTTCCCATTACACACAATCATTTTACAAAAGAAGAAAGAGGCAGGCGTGTTTCGAAATCATTACATGAAACTGCTTTGAGAATTTAAACGCACGCAATATGTTACAGTTGTGTGCTGTGAAGAAAAATTAGTTGGTGGGATTCCAGATTCTTGAATTACACCAACACATGGCGGTTTCATTTGCTTCAGTTACGCCCATATTCAGTGCCTCTTCGAATGCCGGTACCAGTAGTCTACACCTCCAGCCCGTTCCATTGCCATTCATTTCTAAGATAACCACTTCACCAAAAAGAAGCAAACTTTTGAAAACTCCGGTTCATGTAGCTTCTCCGGCAATCGCTCCCGCTACAATACCGGAAGATGGCGCTGAAGATGCAGAACCTTTTATTGAGACAGCTGATTCTGAAGAGATCTCTTCGTCGAAGTTTTCTTGGAGAGATCATTGGTATCCAGTTTCACTTGTTGAAGATCTTGACCCTCGTTATCCCACTCCTTTTCAGCTCCTGAATCGAGATCTTGTTATCTGGTTTGATAAATCGGCTGCTCAATGGGTTGCATTGGATGATAAATGCCCCCACAGGCTTGCACCCTTATCGGTGAATTTTTCTTCATCCTTGTTTTTTCGATAGTTTTGCAAGTTCTTGGAACCCTTTCCTCAAGATTCAATCTTTGTGGAGAAATCTTGTTGACCATCGAACATGTTCTCAATTTTCTGTTTCGTGGTCACAATTAATTGTCTTGATCTTCAATTTGTTTCCAAATGTTTCGCAGGAGGGGAGGATCGATGAGAATGGGCACTTGCAGTGTTCATACCACGGATGGTCATTTGACGGGTGCGGCTCATGTACTCGGATACCACAGGCAGCACCTGAAGGACCCGAGTCTCGTGCCTTTAAGTCTCCGAGGGCATGTGCTACCAGGTTTCCCACCATGGTTTCTCAAGGCCTTCTCTTTGTTTGGCCTAGTGAGAATGACTGGGAAAGAGCTCAAGCCACGAAGCCTCCAATGTAAAAGTCTTTAAATTTCTGGTTTATTCTTTAATACGCAACCTTGGAGAAATATTATACGGATTATATGAACAATATTTCCAGATACCTCGTTTGGTTTGGTTTTTTAAGCAAAATTTTTTGTTGGAAAAAGAATATTTGATGTTCTTCTGATTGCGGGGAATTGTTAGGTTGCCTGATGATTTTGAGAAGCCCGAGTTTTCGTCGGTGACAATTCAACGTGATCTGTATTATGGCTATGATACTCTGATGGAAAATGTGTCTGATCCTTCACACATCGATTTTGCGCATCATAAGGTAAAATTGGTATATGATTGAAAGAGTTCGATCTTAGTACTATAATATTTTGTTGTTCTGTTGGTACAGCATGTGTGGATATTAATTCACTGTTTCAAATGTAGATTATCTCTAAATATCTTACAAGATCCAGAAACTTTTTTCTGTATATATTTTCAGGCTACCAGAAGTAACAAAATCACGTGAATGGTTGAAGATGTAGAAGAATGAGTCGATGAAAGATTGATAAATCGAAATAATGAAATAAATTTAGTTTTTAAGAAATGTTTTTTTAATCATTTGCTGGTGGAAATGTTGCAAGTGTCGCAATTCAAAGTTCCTGTTGAAATTATTTGGATGTGATTACTTGCATGGTTGGTTAGTGGAGCTAGATGAATATCTATAACCAAATCTCAAGACATGACGCAAGTCTGTTGAGGAACATGCTGGGTGAGCTATGTTGATTGGATAACGAGTGTATTGTCTTGAAATTAATACTGCATATATTTGATTTTTCTGCCATGGAGTTCGATTTACAAATATATTTTGCTACTGTGAAACATCGGATTACTGCAGAATTTATTTTGAGATTTCTGTCTTTTGAAAAACAAGCCTTTTTAGTTTTCACCAGTCACTTGAAACAAATATGCATTGACAGGTTACAGGAAGAAGAGATAGAGCAAAGCCGTTACCATTCAAAATGCAATCAACTGGACCGTGGGGTTTTTCTGGCGCAAATGAGGGTAATCCAAGAATTAGCACCAAGTTTGTTGCGCCCTGCTACTATATAAACAAGTAAGTTTATCTATGACATATGGTACTCGAATAACAATATGTGCAAATTACACTGTGGTAGGATAGGCTATTCCCCAAATCCGTGATTCCAGCGTAATCTGCAAAAGTGTCGCACAATTTTCAAGTGTCTCCAATATGTTCTAGATTTTGTTCCAATCTATATGGTTGGCCCCGAGAGTTATTTTACTGTTATATGTTACGAATCAAATGAATAATAGAATTGATCACGGTCTAATTTCTTGAGATATTTGAGTTGCTTGCGGCTGTCTAGTCCTTACCTCTATAAAACCTCGTGTTTTTGTTTTCCTAGCTTGTTAATGTCAATTGTCATGTAAAAGGGTTGGTGACCAAGTAATTCTAGTAAAATACATCCGTTTTAAGTATTGAAAATGTATGATTTACATGGCTAACGGTGTTTCTCTCTTTCGGCCATGTTTTTATTGTAAGTAAAGTAGCTGTGGAAACAAGACCTTCTGCGTTTTTATTTAATATCTTTATAAGGATAGATTCATTTTACATATAGATATGGATATGAGTTTGGTTTCCCTTGTTTTACCGTTTTGTTGATGCCAGAGTCGAGATAGACACCAAACTTCCGGTAGTAGGGGACCAAAAATGGGTCATATGGATTTGCTCCTTCAACGTTCCAATGGCGCCCGGAAAGACTCGCTCAATTGTTTGCAGTGCCCGTAACTTTTTCCAACTCACTATGCCAGGTCCCAAATGGTGGCAGGTAAGTCCTGCTCCTCTCATTTTCCAGTAACAATCTTAAAAATAATATATTTTTACCCTTCAATTAATTTTTGCCAATAGGTGGTTCCTCGATGGCACGAGCATTGGACATCGAACAAAGTATACGATGGAGATATGATAGTACTGCAAGGTCAAGAGAAGATCTTTCTTTCAAAATCGAAGGATGGCGTGGGAGATGTCAACAAAGAGTACACAAAGATAACCTTTACCCCTACACAAGCGGATCGTTTTGTTTTGGCATTCAGGAATTGGCTTCGGCGACATGGCAACAGCCAGCCGGAGTGGTTTGGTGTCGCCAATGATCAACAGACATTACCTTCTATTACATATTCCAAACGCCAGGTATTTGACTTCTCCAATCTATAAAGAATGGAAACATTTGAATCCTCACTCCATGAAACATCAAAAATATTGTTGATCTGTGTTATGCAGATGTTGGATAGATTTGAGCAGCACACTCGGAAGTGTTCTTCGTGTAGAAGTGCTCATTCTAGTTTCCAGACATTGCAGAAATTCTTGATCGGTACTGCTGTTGTTTGCGCTGCAACAGCAGGGATTCCTCCAGACATGCAGTTTAGAATTGTTTTGGGGGCTGTTTCGATTTTGAGTGCTGGTTTGGCCTATGCTGTAAATGAACTGCAAAAGAACTTTGTGTTTGTTGATTATGTACATGCTGACATTGATTGATTATTTTTAAAAAAAGTTCACTATAATCTAGTAAATGAGGTTTCAGGAACAATTATTTGCATCTGATCCATAGTTGTCTAGGCGGAGCTTCAGCGCCTTATGGACAACCAGGCGACATGCATGGCTGGGCGAGCGCCTTTAGCGCCTTGAAGCCTCTTTTCTCCAGGCGATGGGCGTTCCGTCTCTTTGCAGCAGCCTGTGCGCATCACATAAGCAGGCTTCTCCTTTATTTTTTAAAAAGCCCAACTAAATAAGCTAATTTCAGCCCATAACTAATTTATTTTTTAAAAAAGCCTAGTATTGCATGTCGATACGTATTCTCATTTCTCCCCTGCCGATTGAAGCTTCTGCCGTGCCGTTCTGCGCACACCATTCTCCCCTGTAGTTCTGCGCACACCATTCTCCCCTGCTGATTGAAGATTGAAGCTCCTGGACCTGTTGTCGATATTATCACCTCGTGGCTAGGCGATCGCCTTTTGTCGCCTAGGCGTTCGGGCGTTAGGCAGTGGCTCGTCGCCTTGACGTCGCCTAACGCCTTGACAACTATGATCTGATCAACAAAAACCACCCGAATCACAAACCCCATGAAAGAAAACTTCGCAAAATCTAAGCACTTGGAAGATCCCAACCGAACAACTGTCTGACTTTGCCTTGAAGTAATGGTGTGCTTCTTGTTTTACAGTCAGCTAATGGTGACACTATCAGAATAGATGTGTTGGTGTGCATCAATATTCATAATCTGGTTTTATTAAATTTTCGTCGTGCGTTCTGATGAAAATCCATGGAAGGATTCAAAATTTGGATTTGAAATGGACATACTTGAAATGCATTACATTTGATTCAAAAACTAAGTAGTGAAGAATTTCAAATCCAACGAGAAATGAATTTATTTAATTAGAGATATTATTATAGATTTGAAATAATTAACTACAAATTCATGAACCTTTAAACTTCACATTGACTGCATTTGAAATGGTGTGATTTAATAAATTCGGTCAACAACGTTGTATACACACACTGCCTACATGTCATTAATCTTTAACAACAATAAATGAAGAACAATACAATTCACATTCAAAAGAAGAAAAAAATGAGAAGTGGAGGCCATCGCTAATCACACTGGAATCTTGAAGGCTGGAGTCTTCTTTTTCCGGATCTTCTCTTGTGGAGGCTTACACACGTTCTGGACTGGACCAATCTATTTTGGTTCAAATTCTTGACGGAACCAGAAGTGTCGGATAAGATAATGACAGTAGAGCCAACACTACAACAAAAACGTTAAACGACAACGGATAAAATATGTTGTCGTATGCCATTTAAAACTGTTGTAATTGTCGGTGTTGTCGAAAGTACGTTCTACGACAACGGTTTTCGTTTTTAGTCTAAACCGTATCACTTTAGTCTAACAATTTACCAAATGTTAATTACTCAAAATATTATATTTAAATTTTTTATAATTAATTAAATGTAATAAAAAAAGAAAACGAATATTAAAAATAAATTGTATTTTTATTCTCATTTTAATTTATATTTCACTTTTAATTTTTCAAGTTATGTTTCATTCTTATATTTTTTATTTTTTATTCCATGTGTTCTTAATTATTTTTATTACAATTTAAAATTTTAACTTTTTTAAACTAATCATAATATCTTATAAAATATATATACTACTAAAAAATTGTATTTTTTAATATATATATATATATATATATATATATATATATATATATATATATATATATATATATGTATGTATCAAGTTCGTAGCTAATATATATCAGTTTTTTAAGGCTCTTCAAAATAAAACCAGTACAGAAAATCGGTATGATTAAAATTTTCTTTAAAAGCTATCGAATAATACGACCGAACTCGATAATGTTAGCTATACAGGACTTGATTTTCTCTCAACACTTTAAGAAATGGTCAGACCACAAATATGTGCGGAAAATGGTCCGAAGTTTCTTATGAAGTTTATATACTGAAATACAGTGAATTAATATGATAAATAATTGTGATAAGGAAATGATATAATTATTTTTTGGATGTTCGGAGACTTGAGCTCACATGCATGTAGAAATATTTTACTAGAAGACTTTTGTTTTACAACACTTTGTAACAACCCGCTTCAATTTTAAAGCTTATATATTGTCTAAGTTGAAACTCCTATTATTTTCCTTGAGACGCACAATCAACAACCAATACAACACTACTGAAATAAAGTAAAGAATCATTCGACTGATTGCATCGAAAAACTCCTCAGACGATCTTGGCAAGAAATAGTCAAGTGAGTTGATAGAAGCCTTTGATGATCTTTGGAAGTCTCGTGAATGATTTTTTAGTAGTGGGCTGTTGAGTAGTGTATATCTCGTGAGGATTTTTTATTTAAAAAATGATATAAATAGAAATATTTATTATGATTAATATATTCGCCTACCACATTAAATATTTGAAAATAAATAAGAAATAAATGTGAAATTAAATCTTTTAAATTTCATTTTTAAAATTTGAATTTGACGTCCATTGAAAATATAATTATATTTAATTGTCTACATTGATTATATCATTTCATTTATGGTTTTGAATTTTGTGTTATTTTTATATATTTAGTTATTATAATTGTCTACCATATTAAATAAAAAAAATTTATATAATACTACGAGCGTCGTAGTGAATTTTGGTATATTGAATAATCATATTTTGCTATTATTATGTTCCTTGATTATAATTTCAATATAAATATTTTTAAACATGTTCTAAAAAATAATTAAATTTTTTAAGCAAAATTTATTTATCCAATAAATGATTAAAAAAATTGACTTTTAGAAAAATGTTTATTTATTGTTTAAAATTTTGATAGACAAAATATCATGAGATTTTTTAGATTTATTTTTTCTTTAACTTTTTTATTAGTAATAAATTCACTCAGCAAAATTAAGGAAACAATTTAACTACAGAAGATTGTTATCTCATTTAAGCATTATCTGAAATGATATTGTATTATATCAATAATTTTAAATGCTAATACTTCAAAAATTATTTATGTAAAATATCATTTCTTGAATCACACCGATAAAATACTAATATTATTAATAAAGCAAGAACTCAATAATAGGAAACTTTGATGAATCCTTTTTTTCTTAAGAGTAGATTTCTTGTGAGATGGTCTCACGAATCTTTATCTATGAGGCGAATCAACTCTATCGATATTCACAATGAAAAGTAACATTTTTAATGGACGATTCAAATAAGAGATATGTCTCACAAAATACGATCCGTGAGATCGTCTCACACAAGTTTCTGCCTTTTTTGAATTATAAATAAAACAATCTTACTTAATTTTGTTGAATACCATAACTACATCATAACTTTTAAAACAAATATATATTAGGGTCATAGAGATGCTCTTTTGAAATGCTCAACCCTAAATTACAAAGCAAACTCACAAAACTATCATATTACGAATATATATCATATTAGAATCAAATATTTTTAAATATCCAACTTTAAATTACAAAACAAAATCACAAAACTATTAAATTTAATATATATCATATCAAAATCAATTTTTTTTATATAAAATTATTATATCATATGTTCACAACACATAATATTTGTATATTATATTATACATGCATCGTGTATATATTATTTTAATATATATATATATATATATATATATATATATATATATATATATATATATATATATATATACACCAAAAATGTGTCGACAGGTAGCTAGTATAATATAATTGGGTCAAATGTCTTCACCCGATTAACCAAAGCTAGGTTTAGCGGGTCAAAACCTTTTCGGGTATGGAGCCCCAGTGGCCCGGAATTCTCCGGAGAAGCCCATAGAACCTCGAAACCTGCAACAGTGCGCGTTTCAATGGACACCCGTTCCCCCTCTATGCGGGTTCTTGTCCGTCCCGCCTCCACACCACCCCTCCCACCTTACCCTCAGGCACAGCCATCTCTCACTCCGCCTGAACCATCGTCTACTTCCCCTCAGAATGGCGTCACCGTCGTAGGGTTTGTCGGGAAATGCCACGAGGACGTGGCTTATCTGATCAACAAAATCATTGACTCCAACGTCTTCGGCTCCGGAAATTTGGACCGGCCTTTCCCTTTTCAAGGCGACGATATCAACCCGGAGATAGTTAAATGGTTGAGGAGCAGGAAATTAAGCTTCTATCAAAACAAGGGGATTTTGTACTTGCAGTTTTCGACGACTGGCTTCCCAGTGACTTCGAAAGGATTGTGGGAGACCCGGCCTGCGTCGGTCTCGGTTTTCGAGGACCATGAGCTCGAGGATCTTCAGGGTTTGCTTTTTATGTTTTCTGTAAGTTTAGTTTTGCTTATGGATTTCGATATTCACCGTTCGTCCAGTTTAAGTTCTGGTTTATTTGACTTTTTGAGTGTGATTCAGTTATGCAAGTAGACTTTGGAATTCAATTTTAACCGGAAAAAATAAGTATTTCTGGGATTTTTGCGCTTGCGAAATATTTGCATTCAATGCATACGATTGTTCGTGGATTTTAATTCCAAATTTTATGGTACCCTCGTTCTATCTAAGCAGACTATGCTGCTTGTTAATTTTTCTTTTGTGAAATGAAGCTTCATATTGTTTTAAACATGAAAAGAGAAGTATATTGATGTTTGTTGCTGAAAGACAGTTGGTTTTGCTATTCACTCAGATTTATAAAATATACTTAAAATAAATAAATGCTTCTTTCTGAATGAATTTTGAAATGATGTTTCACTTGCACCATGAGAACATTCAAGAATTAATTTGCATAACTTTGAGATTTACCTGATTGAATTGGGCTCCCAGTGTTACTGAATCTTATTAATGTGTGAAATGATTTTAGGTTTCAGGATTTCGTGATAGGAAGATACCTCTTAAATGCTTTTTGTATTGTGAATGCACTATGTTTTTTCCTTTTTTGGGCAAGATTGGTATTTTTTTCGGTTTTTCTCAAGGATGTATGAAGCATGAATTCCTTACTCTGATTTAACTCTTCTAATTCATCATTTATGAATTCTTTAATCAGAGATTGTGTTTACTTCGTTCCTTGCCCTTTTATTTTTCTTGTTTTTTGTAGTATGTGTGATATAAGTTTAATCACTAGATTAAAAAAACTGTACGTTGGACTCCATTTTTATAAATGTAATTAAATGAATGAGGAGTACAGACTTTTCCTTTCATACTTTCTTTGTAATCTTCGAAGTTAAGTAATATAATCTTTCCTTAGCATTTCAGGTCTGTCACGTACTTGTACTTATTGAAGAGGGGTCACGCTTTGATACTCAGTTGTTAAAAAAGTTTCGGCTTCTGCAAGCTGCTAAGCAATCAATTGCTCCATTTGTAAATGAGCTACATGAGATGTCTAGGTCACATTCTTCAGCTTCTTCAACAATGAATGCTTTCAGAACTTCAATTAACAATCCCTCCCCTGGTAAAAGTCTAGGTATTCTAAAGCGTAATGCTTCAGCAAGCACACTAATGTCAGGTTTAGGTTCTTATACCTCTCTGTTACCTGGTCTATGTACGCCGGTTGTACTTTTTGTTTTTCTTGATGACTTCGATGATATTCAACACAGCAGCCACAGTAGCAAAATGGAAGAGCCTACAGAAGCCTCCTCACTAAATTTATCTAGTTCGAGCAATTCGGCTAAACCCAGCCTGCCCATGCAAGGATCTAGTTCTGTTGTTGTTCTTACTCGACCTGTGAACAAGTGTGAAGGTGGACTGAGAAAGAAAATGCAATCATCCCTCGAGGCACAAATTCGTTTCTCAATTAAAAAATGTCGTACACTTTCTGGTTCTGAAAGCGGTCATGCTGGTTCAAGGAGGGGGGATATTTTTACTTCAGCCCCTCTATTTTCCCTTGATGCATCAAAGGCTGTTTCACTTGTTGATTTTGGTTCATTCCAGAGTGGTGAATCGCTTGAGTTTGCTATCGGCCTGGTAGAAGAAGTATTAGATGGGAAAGAAACATCAGACTCTCTTCTGCTTGAAAACCATAAACAGTATGCAAACAAAGATGATATTCTTGCCTTGAAGGAGTTCATCTACAGACAGTGTGAGCTCCTAAGAGGGAGAGGCAGTTTGGTTACTAGCACCAACGCTGGCTCTTCTGCTGGTGTTGGCATGGTTGCTGTTGCGGCAGCTGCGGCAGCTGCTGCAGCGGCTTCTGGAAAGACAGTAAATACTCCTGAGCTCCCTAGTTTGGACATCTGGTTGTCTTCTTCTCTGCTTATTCTTAATGGAATACTTTCTGCCAAACGTTTGTGCATGTATGAAACTGAGATTAACCGAACTCGTGAACAGGAAGCAGGTTCATCTGATCCGTTAGAATCTGCCGTATCTCATCTAGAGAGTATTACTGGACTGAACTCTAGGTTTTCGAACATGTGGTGCCAAAAAGCCTTTCCGGTTGCCAAGAAGGTTTATTTAGATGAATTACCTCGTTGTTATCCAAGTTCTCAGCATGAGGACCATTTAAAGAAGG
Source organism: Primulina eburnea (assembly GCF_022965805.1). Lineage (NCBI taxonomy): Eukaryota > Viridiplantae > Streptophyta > Magnoliopsida > Lamiales > Gesneriaceae > Primulina > Primulina eburnea. Next base: position 28,209,276 of record NC_133113.1, read on the forward strand.
CCTTGCGCACCTTCTCCTTGATGGTGAAGGGACCTGTTGTGCAACTGTATATAGATAAATTGAAAGATGACTGTACATCTATCTGGAGTTCTGGAAGGCAATTATGTGATGCTATTAGTCTGACAGGAAAACCTTGTATGCATCAAAGACACGATCAAAAAACTCTTTCAGATGTTGTAAGCAAGCCTCATTCAAGTGGATTTGTGTACCTTCATGCATGTGCTTGTGGCCGTTCTAGGCGACTCTGGCCAGATCCCTTTGATTTTGAAACTGCGAATGTGGCCTACAGTTTTCTTGCTGATTGCGACAAGTTTCTTCCTGCCATCCTGCTTCCAGAACAAAACGTTAAAGGACCCGTTCAACCCTCATCATGGAATTTAGTCCGAATTGGAAGTGCCAAGTATTATGACCCTTCAAAAGGTTTACTTCAGAGTGGCTTTCATGCAACACAAAAGTTTCTTCTCGGATGGGCTATATTCCATGAGAATTTAATAGAAGCAAATTGTTCAATGCTGAAAGACTTTCAGAAAGTTTGCTTAGATACAAACATCAAAGTTGAAAGTGCTACATATGGAAAGACTAAGACATCGGATGGTGCTGAGTCTCTGTTGAGTTCTGGTCAAGTAAAAAGTGAAGAAGAAATGCAAATAGGGCTCTCTTCTAACATGACGGATTTGGGGAGTAGGAACACAATTGTTGGTAGAGGATTGTTCAATTTTACAATGAAAAAACCTTTTTCTGAAGTCGTTTCGGGATCAGCTGCTGCTCACTCTGGATTTCCTCCTCTTTTTCCTAGAAAGCAACCTATTCCTTATGCTGATAAAGTTGTTAAGAAACATCATTCTAGATATAGGGATCTGAATAATATTAGTGAAAGTCTTTATAATGTAGAACCACCAATTTCTGAAAATATTGATTCAGTTGACAAAACACTGAACTTTAATCGGACTGCTTCTGGTGGCCAGAAGTACAGTAATTCCTTTTCACACGTTGAAAGCAATGTTGGGCAGATTAGAAGTTCCAGTTCTATGGATCATGTTATGGCATATGTTGGATTTGAACACGAGTGTCCCCATGGCCACCGATTTATACTAACCCCAGATCATCTTACTGAGCCTGGTTCATCATGTACGGGGCCAGAAGAGAATGTTGTCCTATCTTCAGTGGTAAAATCAGGACAAAAACAAGATCATGTGAAACATGGTAAAATTGTTAGCCATGGTAAAACACGACGGCAGACAAATGGCGTAATTAATGGTGGTGGTGGTGGTGGTAAGGCCAAAAACGTAGAGAAGCCTCGAGAGCAAGTAGCTAATGGAAACAAAAACACAGGTAAAGCTGTGCAATCAACCAAGCCACATAAGGAACAGTTCAATGGGACAAATGTTTCTGAACCGATGAAAAATCTTGATACTTTTGTGCAATCTACTTCTGTAGATGGTGGTTGTGCCTTCTCCTTGATGAACAGAAGTTTGCCTATTTATATGAACTGTCCGTATTGTAGGGGCTCAGAGACCCAGACTGATGCATTAAATATTAAATTTGCTAGCACAATTTCACAATTGCAAAGGATTTTCGTGGTACGAATCCTTCTTCTGTTAAGTTAAGTCTTGGGGCTTGGTAGCTAAAATTATTAGCGACAAGGTTCACCTGAAATCTCCTTTTTCTGTTCATTTCACCCTCACCCGTAAATCATTAAAAACTATAACCTTTTCTGTGTAATCACATGGTGAGCTACGTTTTGAGTGTTTACATGTCCTTTCTAAAAAGACTTGCCAACTGGTGGTGTTTTTGCTTCTTTAGTGTTATCATTACCTAGTTGTTATCCTATCAGAGATAATTACGGGTCTAGTAATTTTGTCCTTTAAATGACGACGACTATAAGCAGATTCTGTGGATTACAGAGCAAGTACAGCTGAGTATAATTTTGAGAAGTTCAACCCTACACTAATAAGCATTTTCTCATACTACTTATCTTCCAAGATTTCTGTGTACAGTCAATGTCTGTGCTACTTTACCAATTTCTTTCTTTCTTTTTTGTTTTTTGTATCTCAAATGTATTGTGTTTTAAGCTCTTTGAAAGTGTTTTAAATACATAAATACCATATTATTTTTCTGACTTGATATTTCTGTGAACAATTTACCATGATTTTTTTCGTGGATTTTAATGTGTGACTAGATTTTTCAACTTTGTCCTGAGCATTCCTCCCTAATAAAACCTGAATGTGAAATCTTTGTTTCAAATCCCACTTTTATGGGTTGTTTAGTTAGCTAGGAAATCTCCCACCCCCATTGTGTATAAAAAACAAATTATATACATGTGGGCATACGTGTGTGTGTGGTTGGCGTGAACATGTGCTGATTATTTTTTATGTGCAGGTGACACCTTCCTTTCCTATCCTTTTAGCTGCAAACCCAATTATTCAATTTGAGGTATGTGTCAGTTTATGAATTGCCATTTATTGTTATTAGTTTTGTATATAGTGCACAAAATACCAATGTTTTTTGGTAATGTTATGTGACTCTATGCACTCGTTTATATTAGTGAAGTAAGCTAGTAAAGTGAAAATCAAGAAGGTAAAAGCATTAGATGTTGAATTTCGTTGATATTTTGGTCAAAATAAATCTTCTTCTTTTTTTAATGTAGCTGGGTACAATGAGGAAATAATTGTATTTCATGACTATCTTTATTAGCATCTCCAAAAATTTCAATTGGGAAACCTTTTTCATGTTTCATTCATAACCTAACCAATAGAAGCCTTTTCTGGGAGTCCGTATAAAATTAAGGTGACCTCTTGTTTTCATCTGATTTTACTTCCCTTTTTCGCAGTTAGATGACAGTAACAAGATTAACCTTCTACTGCCTCATCTCTCAGAATGAATCATACCGTTCTGAAATTTAGATGTGTATTTATTGGTGGAAATGTGTGATTTTTTATTCGTAATTTGATAACTTTGTTCAATGTTCTTACCCTCTTTATTTCTCACAAAGTGACTGTTGAGTAGTATTTTGCTTTTAGCGTGAATTGTGGAAGTGTATTTAAATTTTTTATGGTTTAGATATGTTGAATTTTGTTAGTTTTGTACAAGTGTTCTGTTTGCGACAACATTTGGCCTCCTTCAAGGAAGTATGGGGATTCCTGTGATAAAAATTTGGATGCTTTAATTTTGTCTGAACCGCAGGTGTCATGTCTACCTCCTTCTGTTCCTGACCGAGACCAAAAACTACAATTTAGCTTGGGTTGTCCAGTGGTTTTGCCGCCAGATAGCTTTCTCTCTCTAAGGCTTCCTTTTGTTTATGGGTTGGAACTTGAGGATGGAATTTTACATTCTCTTAAGCCTTCTGAAAATCAACCAGAACTCACAGCCTGGATTACAAAAGGAACTACATTGCAGGTTGTGTCAGACAAAAAAACTTGATTTGGGATTAGTCGCATAATTAAAGTGGGAGTTCTGCCTATATCGTGGAATGTTACTATTTTCAAGTCAAGGCGTCAACGGTGAAGAATTCCCCTGAGCCTATGGTATATTCCATTTATATTCGAGTATGGATTCATTTATTTTGCGATGCTGAGAAGCCTCATATTTAGTTGAAATCTTTCTCCACCTTTCCAGTTGACACATTGCTAGGTCTGCCTTGACTTTTTTTACTTGGTATTTCTTGAAAAAAGGGATATACTAATTGTTAAGTCATTAAAAGACAACTGTTACATTCATTTGAGTATGTATGACATAGAAATTGTGTTTTGAGCCATTACCTAGTAATGGGAAACTATCAGGGAGTCGACAGATACTTAGTCGTCATCACATGCATAAGGTTGCTGTGTTTATTTGAATGAAAATACGAGGTTATTGAATGGGTTGGAGAAGTGATTTTTTCCCTTACTGATCACGCGGCCTTTAGTTTTCCCAAAGGGATGCTGGGTGCTTTCCCTCCTCCATGTATTTGTATTTTCATCTCCATTTTACTGGATGTAATTTATGCTTGTTCCAGACTTAATACTATGCACTTGAGCTCTTTTGCGTCTTTTAGTGATGCAGAAGTATTTAAAGAATATTTTGTGGATCATGGAGTGGGAAGCGTTAGAGATCTTGGATCCATGTGGTGGTGATTATTTATAACCATGCGCACACCACCTATGGCTCCTTGGGTTTTATTTATGCAACAATAATTGTTCGTTGATTTTTTTCTGTGGGTTGACTTCTGTGATCACAATTGTGAGATTGTTACATGGTCAATTTTAATGGGTAGACAGTTCATGGAGAAGGCATAGTTTCTTATTCTATTTTTTATTTTGAATTTTTCCCCAGTTATTCTGCCTGACCATTTTATCCGAATGTTTACGAGTCTAGTTAAGCCTCCATTACTTTCAGGTTTTGTCATCGAGATACTTTACTGGGCTGCTGGGAAGGCTGAACTGGAATTTGTGGAGTTCATCGTATTTCAATATGATGACAAGCAGCACGCCATCTTCAGAACTCGTTCAAATTGCTCTATCACTAAACGCTGCTGGTATTTACCGAACTAAAATGGTGTTCCCAAGAACCAATGCCAGAGAAAGTTTGTCCAAAAGCAGCGACAATTTAAGCCTCAACGAGGATTCAGAGTTCTATCTGTTGGTTCCTATGATTCCAGATAGTTGAGCTACCTAACATGTTGAGTATTCCTAAAATATTTATTTTTATCGATGTCCTCTGGAATTTGTACGCATGTTGCCTCTCATGTGTCTCTACCGGCATGAGATTAAAATCAGGTTTTTTTGTACCCCGATAAACCTGTTGGAATGTTTATATGAAATGACGAGTTGTATTTGAAACTTCGATATATGATCCACGAATTCTGAATCCGCTTGCATCGACTGGTTGTTGCTGATTTTTTTTTCAATGGTTTAGTCGACTGTAAGGATGAGTTTGCTCGTCGCGCTAAGATTCTGTAACTCGTTGACTCGTCCGATATTTCAAGAAAGTGAGTGTCGAGGGGAATGGATTATTGTGTAGTATCGTATATATATATATGTATATTACATACGATGGAATGTTGTTAATTGTAACCAATAACCAAATATTTGAAATGGAGAAGGAGTATCCAACGTGGAAGGATTTAGCAGTAGTTGGTAGGAAGACGACATTGCAAAGGTGCAAATATTGTGAGGAAATTGGAATTTTGAAATATGAACCCAACACTGAAACAATTAGAAAGAGAAGTGAAAATTAACCCACCAATGCAAATGAAAAACCGAGTTCTACTCTTGGATTTGACTATTTTAATCACTGTCCGAATGATTAAGGTAGGCGACAAAGGCCAGGCTGGAGATATAGACATTCACATGTACACCATTAATGCTTTTCCCTTAACTTCTCAAATTTCTGTCATTTTTTCCTTCTCTGTTACTTTTTGGTTGTATATTCAAGAAAAAGTGTAATTGCGACTCGACAAAAGGCAGTACAGCCGAGCAATTTTTACCATCTTTCCGGATTAAGGCGAGTCTAGTCTTCCAATATACAAGATTGCATTCAATTATTCTTATTCATTCTTATATATAAGGTCGATGGAAAAATGTCATGAACCTCAAACATAAAAATAAGGAAAAAAATTGTGTGAGATGGTCTCACGGGTCGTATTTTGTGAGACGGATATCTTATTTGTGTCATCCATGAAAAAATATTATTTTTTATTGTGAATATCGACAGAGTTGACTTCTCTCACAGATAAAGATTCGTGAGACCGTCTCTCAAGAAACCTACTCTAAAAATAACTACCAATTTTTGGACACAAACTTAGATTTGGGACAACCGTCTTTTACATGTTGTTAGAGATTTGGTTCTGCATTATTTATAATATTGATTGAAACAGGGAATAATTATGTTACAAGTTACAAATAGCAAACACCTAATTAGCTACATCTGCTACAAAACGTACCAAACATGTGTTTTCCCAGTGTAATTGGTTTGTGGAAGATTCCAAGTATCTCCCAGTTTAATGATTTTTTTTTTTGTTGAGAAAAGAGGAATTTTAATTCATATTGTACAATCTATTTAATTTATTATATATATAGTATAAAATGGATAGGTCACGTGGAAATATAAAAAATAATATACATTATCTAAAGCGTGGGTTTTTTATTATTATATTATTTATAAACCAAGGTTTCAATGATTTGCCTTCTGATTGGAACAAAGATTCAAAACTGCTGTGCAAAGTCAAATTTGTCTAAAGAAAACGTTGTGTAGAGTGTATATATATAAAAATTGTAGACAACAATTTGTGTGAGACTGATCTCTTATTTGTGTCATACTTGAAAAATTAGTACTTTTTATGCTAAGAATATTATTTTTTATTGTGAATATCGGTATGGTTGACTCGTCTCATAGTCACAGATATAGACTCGTGAGATCACCTGACAACAAATCTATTCAAAATTGTATGCTATGATATTTTATCAGCATGGATTGCAAATACAACTACTTCAGGAGGAAAATCAAAATGAGATTGTAATTTGTAAATCCGATTTCTTATTTCAAAAATATCTGATAAATAAAAATAAAATCTAAAAGCGTATGTTTGTCCATATATAATATACCCGTTCTTTTGTCTAGTGATGGAAATTAAAATTGAGTTCAACAAATGCATAGGTCGAAGTGAATTTGATACAAAATAATTACTACAAATTTGGTTAAATATTATAGGAATGAATGTTTGTTGTTTTATCAAAAATTATAGTTGGTGGTGATGGTGTGACTCTAATTTTTTAAATCGTACATCAGTTCAAACATATTAATTTATTTTGAAAAAACGAAAAAGAGGATGAGTATCCTCTTCTCTCGGAAAAACCTCAATGGAATCAAATATTTTATAGTTGGGACAAAAAATTTTGTGAGATGGTTTCACGGGTCGATTTTGTGATATAGATCTATTATTTGGGATACCATAAAAAGATATTATTTTTTTTATAACAAAAATATTACTTATTATTATAAATATGAACATAATTGATTCATCTTATGGATAAAGATATATAAGATTGTCTCATAAAATATCTATTAATAGTGGAAACATGAAATAATATGGTTTGCTCTCATTATTTTAATGCGCAAAATTATATTTTGTTTCCAAGATTAAGATGCTTTAAATATAGTCTTTGCAAATGTTTGTAATATTTTTTAGGCCCTTGGTTTTCTTAAAGTTTCAAAAAGGTACCCTTGCGTCGTTCCACTTATCTATGGAATTTGTTGGAAAATCGATGGTTTAACTCAATGTAACAACGTTCTCATAAACATATTACAATCGAATCCATCTATCTTTAAAAAAAATAGTTCAACCTATTGGTCGTACCCAAAAATAGTTATATAATATAAAATAATAAAATTTTTAAAAATCTAAAATATTAAATATATATGTAAATAATAATGATAAATATATTTATCAAAATTTAAATTCTAAAAAACACATATATAATCAAATATAATTATATCTATATTTTGTAGACAAAAATAAACCAAAATAAGCTCTAACACAAATAAAATAAAATTTAAATATAAGAGATAATTTTGAAAAAATATATAAAAAATAACCAAATTCTTAAAAAATATATAAAAATTAAACAAAAGTGAACCAGTCGAGAGGTTTTTAAGCGTTTCACGGTCGATTTTTTATTGATTTAATCGTAAAAACGGTTATTTGTCTTGGTTAGAACAGGACTCGAGGTCGATTCTCAGCTGAATTGGTCGGTCCAACCTGATCATATCCGGTCCACGCCAACACAATAACCATTTCCATTTAGCGAAGAAGGAAATTTAATTATAAAATTTTTCTCAAATTTGAAATTTTGATTTAAATTATATATTCATGTGTAATAGGAATGTCAAAATCAGACGTGACCCACCAATCTGACATGTTTCAACCAAAAAAAATCATGTTTGGGTTTGGAGTATTCGGGTTCGGGTCAGATTGGGTTGAACCCGATAACTGATCCGAAAAATTATCTGGTTGGGTTGGATTCGAGTTGACCCGAAAATTTAAAATTTTTTTAAAAATATAATTAATAAATATTGCCTACATTTTTATATATTTTATGTCTGAAAAATATTTATTATATATTATATCATAAATTTTCATAATTTAATATTTGTTTTGAACATTTTTTTATTTTTAAAACAATTGTTTATTTGATTTACTAAATATATTTATTTTTCTTCAATTAAACTTTCAAATTTAAATCATATATATATGAGAGATTTTGTTATTATGTGTTTAATTTAAAATATATTATTTTTTGAATTTTATTTAATTTTTTTTAAAAAATTTCAAAATCGGGTTGATCTAGTTGGTTGGGTTGATTCGAATTCGGGTTGAGAGTTTTCGAATTGGTTCGGATTCGAGTTAAACAATTTTTGAATAATAATATTTCTCAACCCGATCTAATTCATCCAACTCACCCGAATTGACACTCCTAATGTGCCATAACAATCCAGAGATATAGATAATATCATTTATTATCAATATATGAAGAAGACAAAGAAATATGAAGTGATTGAGGACTTTATCGGAAAAAGGCGGTTCATCCAAGGGACAACATCTAGGAAAATTCGACCCTACCCCTGCAGGCACTGCCTGCAGGGGTAGATCCAAGGGCCAGAAAAAATTCTGGCCCATTTTTTTTTATTTTTTATTTTCCCCCCTCCCCATGAAGTGAATTTTGGGCCCTTGATATGGTGTGGGGGCACTGCCCCCACACCCAGCGTCTACTTTACCCAACATCTACATCCTTCGCTAAAGCTCAATCCGATATCACTCTTCGAATAATTGGTGAGACAGCTCATTCATTTTTTTTTAAATAATAATAATAATTTTTTTTAAAAAGCAAAAATTTAAATTGTCGCAACAAAATACAAGCTTTAAAAAATTACACAAATTTGAAATTCGATACTCACACACACTTTTAAAAATTCTAAACAAATATTCGATACTCACTACATTAAATATTCATGAAAATGCAATGGAACCAAGCATGTTATGATAGAATACGTTTTTTGCGAGACGATATCACAATGATTCATATTTAAAGTGAAAAATAAGTTTTTTTTAGCATAAAAAATAATAGATTTTCATAATTTGAGCCAAATTAGAGATTCGTATTACAAAATTGACTTATAAGACCGTTTTACATTAGTTTATATGTAAAACTAAACAAAAATATATATTTTTTGTTTGATAAAAACAAAACCAAAACCCATGGATATAACTTTCTGAAAGGAAAAATAAGTATTGGTTTCCGAGATATAATTTATTCATTCAAATAATATTTTCCTTATTAATAAGATTGTGTGAAATAATCAATTAAGGGTTTTACCTTTTTAGATTTTTGATATTTAAGCTAAAATTTTCATGACATGATCTTATTGTTTAAAAGACCATTTTCTTATAAAAATACAGTTTTTCATATTTTGTAGGATTCTTTTTTGGGATCAAATTTAGGAGAAAATGAGTCTAATAAACAAGATAAAGTAGTGGTTGTAAAAAAATATTTGGACGACGATAAATATTATCAGAGAGAAGGATTAAGTCTCAGATTATCGCGCGTTTGAAGATCGTTGTTGCTGCTACAATGTGTTACCGTGATTGTTGGATACATTTGAAGATAACACTTGTGAAAGTGTTGATTGAAGATAGCGTTTTTGTCGCTCCACTTTTCGGCACACTGTTTGCAATCCTTGAATACTTTTAAACATGATTACTTGTTTTAGGATACAATGTGATTCCTTTAACAATTTAAGGAAGATAGTTTTCATAGAATCACTATGGTTGGTTTTATAAACTCAAGTTGTTTTTCTATTTATTATTTTGTCCAAAATACTTGCGCATAATCATCTATGTGTTATTTTTGTTTAAGTTATTTATTTGTTTGATATAATATTATGTTGTGTGTTATCACAAGATGTTACAACTTTTGAGCCAACATTCATATTTGATACACGCAATTTGTTACAATTTATGTTAAACAGAAATCTCAACACTTTCAAAATAAAACAAATCGAACAGGCATGATTTTGTTGTTTTGAAACCAATACAAACAAATAAAAACAACATTAATACTGTACTTTCATTTAATTTTCAGTTAACTCAATTCCACGTCTCACAATTATAATAATCATTATATTTTAACATACTATGTATTCTAAAATTTTAAAAGCGCATTATTAGAATTTCAATAACTACACAAAAGTTTAAGTTCCAAATAAGAAAATATATATTTAAAAAAAACCACCATTAAATTTTACATATAATTTTGATTAAAAGTGTAACTTATTTTCTCAAAATAAGTTTAAAAAATCAACAAGAAACAAACAAAATATAATAATATTTTGAAACGAATCCAAATAAATATTTAAAAAAAACATAAAAAATAAACCAAAATTTTCCGGAGTCTTTTTTTTGGGTGCAGGGACAGCACAGTCAAATCACATATAGAGCATGACGTGGCCCATATCCATGTACGGTCACGACTCACGGGCTAGTCAACTATCATTTGGACGAATCTGACACAATGAGATTTTTTTAATGACAATAATGATTTCTTCCTCCAAACAAATGAACAATTCATACATCTATTTTATTTTCAATGTATAAACAATTATTTACATACCCAAACCTCTCCACCTAGACCCAAAAAAAAAAATCTAGACACAGCCCTGGTTTTTGTTCTTTTTTTGGGTGGCTAGCTTGGTCTTTAATCAATATTTAGATCAATAATTAACTTTAAAATAATTACAATCGAATCCAATGAACAACACATACGATAGTTGAGATATAACAATTGTTTCTCATATAAAATGATTGATATAACGCTTGAGCTACGATACTGATACTGTTAAGAAGATAAGTTATTTCGTAACATCAGCAGTACATTTTGGTAAGTTACAAATATTTGATCCTACCGTTGATATAAAATTCAAAACTATATCTTATATTATCATAAATTGCAATGAGTACAATTATTATGAATAAAATTGTTGAAATACAATAAAATTTAAAAATTAAAGTTGTATAATTACTGTTAGTAAATTGATAAACTTTCAATCTAATGATAATACTTAAAAGAACAAATGTTTGTAAAATTCTCTCATGCACATAGTTTATACTTTCCAGATTTCAAAGAGTCAAAATTCAAATAAATTAAATTTGAAATCTACATTTTAACCAATAGTGTATATAAAAGCTCCAACCGTATAATATGTTTAAAGAGAGAAATCTAAATTTGTTAATAGAGAAAGGTATATCTTTGTTTTACATTATTATGGCAATTATTGTACGACAAACCACCCACCTACAACTGGCTAATCCGGTTACCCACTAAGAATTTTCCATTATAAGTACTGCCGTGCATCTCCACTTTCGTTACACCATTTTCAAACTGTGACACCCTACTCCGCCCCCATTTCAAGATTTTCCGACCATGCCGCGTCCGAACGAGTACTTCAACGTCCCTCTTCGCCATCTCGCCATTGGGCAACGTGATGAGCTCCAGAAACCTGGCGCTGTGAAGGCTGCTCTAGCAGAGTTCTTCAGCACACTCATCTTCGTGTTTGCTGGCTCTGGTTCAGGCATTGCGTATAACAAGCTTACTGGTGGCGCCTCCGCCTCCCCTCCAGGACTCATATCTGCCGCGATAGCCCACGGTTTCGCCCTGTTCGTGGCGGTTTCGATTTCCGCTAACATCTCAGGAGGCCACGTCAACCCCGCCGTCACTTTTGGATTGTTTGTTGGTGGAAACATCTCCCTTATCCGCGGTATTCTCTACATCATTGCTCAACTTCTGGGGTCCGTCGCCGCTTGCGCTCTCCTACTCTTCACTACTGGTGGCTTGGTATGCTAGCTTAGACTACAACGACTCTTCTTCCACGTATTTCTCATGCATTAACAATAACTATAGAATTCTATATATTTATCCATGTTTTCGACTTTTGTAAACCCAGGAGCCCCCCGGATTCTCCTTGAGCGGCGTGTCCGTATGGAGCGGTTTAGTATTCGAGATAGTGATGACTTTCGCGCTAGTTTACACCGTTTACGCAACTGCCGTTGACCCAAAGAAAGGTGAAGTGGGAATCATCGCACCCATTGCTATAGGTTTCATCGTGGGAGCCAACATCCTCGCCGGCGGGCCGTTCACTGGAGCTTCGATGAACCCTGCGGTTTCATTTGGTCCAGCTTTGGTCGGCTGGTTCTGGGTTGACCATTGGGTTTACTGGGCGGGTCCTCTGATCGGGGCTGGGCTGGCCGGCATAGTTTACGAGGTGTTCTTCATCAGCCACACTCACGAGCCACTGCCCGTTGATTACTGAGAGACGTGTGTCCTCGTGCATTCTATATCCATAATTTTACTTGGTTTCATTGTCTTCTCTTTGATTTCTGCGTCGGATTTTAAATGCACTGCTTATTTTCTCGGAATATGGCTTATTTTATTTTCCATCTCGATTTATTTTCTGGTTTTACTTTTAGTAATCGTGTGTATCGAATATGTGATTTCTAATATTAAACTTGTTGGAACGAATATGCTAACCACATTAGCAGTAGAAACAAAATCGCAAAGATAAAGTTGTAAACGAAATAAGTGTGTTGTTGTTCACAATATGATTATCGTGCAAAGGAAAACAAAACCAAACCGAAAACAAAACCAAACCGAGGCCCGTAGTGTTGTACAGTTTCTTTAAACAGATTCGCCTCCACCAGTATGTGCTTAGAGTTTTCAGCGGACGTCTGTTTTCCAAGATACAACGGACAGACCAACAGTGATGCAGAACAAATTACTATGCTAGCGAACTAAACAGTACCTGAACTTTATCATTGGATTGAGTAGGAGCAGAGGTGTAGCAAAACGAGCAGAAGCAGTAGCACAAGAAAACGAGCAGAAACAGAACACGAAGGAGAAAGTGGATTTCGGTGTTAAGATTGGAACTTGGACGTAACTCAACCTCAAAAGCTAGCTCAAGAGGGGATATTGTCCAAGCTCTGATACCATGTTAAGAATGAAACTTGGTCATAACTCAACCCCAAAAGTTCGTTCAAGGAGAGAGGATTGTTCAAGCCCATATATACAACTCCAAGGTTATTTATCCAACCGATTTAGGACAATTAACATGGTATCAGCTCTTGGGGTTGAGTTAGGTTCAAGTTTCATTCTTAACATTTGGTGTAATTTCTTGGCTAGGCACATCTCCTATTTATACATGTCAATATCATTCATATGAAAGGCCAAAGATTGTCTTAAAGATGGTAGACGAAACACCAAGAGTTGAAGAGACTAAACACCAAAAGCCAAGTCATGTGAAAGGTCTCAAGGGCATGTGAAAGGTCTCAACCGAAAAAAATAACAAAATATGTCATAGACTGTTAGGCGATTTTTGCTTTGATCGGTCCAACATTCGACGCACCCTGGTCGCGCTTGTACACAAGTCAAGTCTTTTTCCAATGCAAATCGGGCCCATAATTTGCACCCCTCTGCGTTGGTGAGCGCGAGAGAGAGTCTCTTGACCAATCATTGTTACACCTTCATAAAATATAATACATATAAATTTAATTATATCACTTTATTTTTCCGATGTAGAACAAACCCATATTTCTAAATTTTCATTCACTTACTTGGAAATGCTCATAAACCTCAAGCCCATAAACCTCACATTTAATCCAACAAAACTATAGTTTAGGAAGAAGAGTTTACATTTACCTTCTTTAATCACGAACCACATTCTACACTACATCAATAATGTTACATCAAAATCATCTCCGACTAAATGCATACAATATAATATTCTAATAATATTTTTTAATTCCAACATCAACATAAGTTACAAAAATTTAAACAAAGCAATTATTGATAATTTATAAATAAAGAACTTAGCATCATTAATTAATTTGAAACGTAGGAAATCACATATTTCGAGTATATTTCATCAGCGTGAGGATATGCTGGCAATCCTTTTCTTTGTGGGTCTGTGTGGCCTTGTGTCTTTTACGTACCAAAATTCGAATTATGTCCTTTATTTCAAAATAACCTTAACAAATATAAAAAAACTGAGAGTGTATTTGAAATTTGTGGTCCAAATTTATAAGTTCTTGAATTATTTGGATGTATTAAATTCAAGTTATTATATTATCGAATTGATGGAGGGATTTGTTACTAGTTCGAAACATTAATTAAATGATTAAATATATTATTTGTTAACCATACAAGATGATAATTGATGGTGACAAGTAGAAAAAGAATCCCATGAAATCTTGGGATGAATGCGACCACATAAAAGAAAATATTGTGGCTCTGCTGGAAAGTGGAGGTCCCCATTGGCAATAATCAATTACAGAGTACAAAATATGAAGGCTCCAAACTTTGGCATGCCTTATGTTTCACATGGCATGTAGGTCTATATTATAATATTCAATTAAATTAAAAAAAAAAACCCATTGAAATAGGTATGAATGTGAAAGGAAACTGTTCGCAGAATACGGACAATGTAAGATGCTATCCACATTAATTTCAATTAATTAAAAATAATAAAAATGTGATTTTTATATTCTAACTTTTAATTATTTAAATAAAATGAATCTTAAATTTCAACGTCAATTCTAATCTTCTAGTATCAAAATAAAAAAAATCGATTGAAACGATACTGGAAATTTTGATTTATTCAAATTATTTTTGAATTCCTTAGGGCTTCTTTATCTTATATGTCCGCTCAAATACTTGACTTATCACTTTTGAACTAAGTTTATTTTTTTTGTAGCAAACGTACAGAAACTGTGGCCATGTCTTTACTAATCACATTGATTTCGATTGTTTTGGAGCGAGTTGTAATTTAATGCTCAATGCATCGGCCATCAATCACAGCCCGAGGTGGACTTTTTTTACCGAGTTTATTATTTTTCAATGGTGAAATTTGTTCTCTCTTTCTTTCTTTCTTTCTTTCTTTCTTTCTTTTGGATCGGACTGTGTATCTAACTTCGAAGATAAACATTTATATGGTACAAAGACATTATTTTATTTGATCTACTATTACGACTCATTCCAAATGATTTGCGTAATTTTGCATTTGGAGTTGATTTATGACAAAAAAAAGTGATGTAAACGAGTTGGAATGTTCTTGCATAATCGAGTCGAAACCAATCAATCCGAAAGCATTCAATCTAAGAAGTTGATAATGATTCAAGCTACCGAGGACGAAATCCATAAGTTTGAGTGTAACCATATTCAGTGTGACTCTTCCACTGATCGAGAGCTGGAATCATAGATGGACGTGCATGGGATTATCAGGTAAATAAATTATCATCACTTTTCAGTAAATCATGCATCATCATTATTATTATTATTATTATTATTATTATTATTATTATTATTATTATTATTATTATTATTATTATTATTATTATTATTATTATTTAACAAATATATATAACATTTTATCAATTTTATTTTGACTTTTAGTTTTTCTAAAAATAATAAATGTAAAATAAATCAATCTAATATGGGCTTCAAAAAATATAACTAGAAAAACATAGAAGGAAAGATGTAGATTAGTAGAACAACCTATTGCAATATCTTGTTTTAACACAAAACTCTTATGACATTGTTTCACATGTCAAGTTTGTAAGACGGGTCTTCCACTCGTGAAAATTTATTGATTTTTATATCAAAAATATTATTTTCACTACATATATAGATCAGTCTATAGCATATAATACTCGTGAAACTCTTTTTTTTTTTGGTTTCCAAAAGTTGCAAAGCTTCTCTTCTATTGAGGGCCTTTTTTTTGGTCAACCCAAGGATTGCTTCCACTTAGGCCCATATCTTTGGGCTCACATTTCATGTTTAAAAGAAATTTTGAAATATCGATTTTCCTCGAAAATCCAATAAAGTCATTGCATAATTTTTTTTTATATCTATTATATTAAAAAACTATATCCAAAAAATATTTAAATTAATTTTTTTAAACTAAAAATTTTGATACATAAAAACCCAGTGTATCAAAAAATAACGACTCCACCGTAACACCCTTGCGAATTATTATAAAGAATAATGTGAATATTTTGACTTTAAATTTTTAATGCATTTGAAAACAAACAAATAATTAAATATTCTGACAAATATAACATATTTTATTCAATTAATACGTTAGTTGGTTAGAGATTAAAATTCTAATAAACCATTGTAAGTTCATTACCTTTTGTAAAAAATATAATTGATTTTCTCGATAATATTTGATTAACTGTGTAACCTTTTAAGAATTAAATTAACAAATTTTACCTGATAATTCGTATAGTTTTAAATACTTTTAGTTCAGAAAATATACGGTTCAATTTAAATTTTTAATTACAATCCAATTATTCTTATAATCAAGGATTGTTTTAAGAAAAAGAAAATTTACATTTTTTTAGTAAACCATAATTTTCCAGTATGGAAAGTAATAATATTTTTTTTTATCACAAGAGAGAGGATCACTTGCCAGTCGCCATGAACTATTAGCTTATTATAATTATTCTCAAATAGCCTATTCCTATCTTGTTTTCTTCAATGATTTCATCTATGTCTGCTGGAAGGTCCAGATAGTTCTGTATCCTTGTTGGTATTTTAGTGTTTCCGAAGCCAAATAATCAACTGCTCCTTTGTTCTCTGTAGATATAGTTGATCCTGACTTCTCAGTCTCTATTCAAGAGGTTCTTACATGTAAAGATAAAATTAGAATGGACGAACAAGACATTTCTTCTTTTCTCAGCCGCTTCACAACTTTTTTTGAATCGATTCCCAGTAAAATAATCTTGTATGTGTACAAAAATTTGTACCTTTGCTTTTTAAAAAAATTCCCCTTTTTTCCCTCGTCTATTTGCTGTGAAGAACTATGCTACCGACGCTTTTGGCATCTCTTCGAGTTTCAGGAAATTATAGTCTGGATTGTTGTTAAAATCAATCAAACCGTAAAAATTAGTTTGGTTCAAGTTTTTGATAAAAAGAAAATTAATCAAATCAAACCGGTGACATTAATATAGAAAAATCATGTCATAATTTTTTGTTAATTTAGTGTGATTTTCTTGGATATACAAAAAATTAATTTGAATTTTATTTTGAACTTTATCATCAGGGAGCCTTTTAACATTTCAATTACATTGATACTTTATTTATTGCAGATAGATTTCAGCCTAAATAAACTCAACTACAAACTTAAAAAATTTAGAACTTTCTATGAGTTGAAAAATATTGTAATTTGCATAAGCATTCTGATATATTATTTTTACGTAAAAAATAAATTGTGCACTCACTTTATATCAAGTGTCAATTACTACTTTTTCCAAATAATAATATCACACAACACCAATTCGGTAGATGAGATCCTATCTACTGTGGGCACTACCCTCACTTCATTTCAACGAGTAAGATCTTGTCACACATATCAATTTCCAAAAAAAAAAGAGTGGGTCTTATATATGTATGGACAAATATTGGTCATCCATCCTATAATGAGAACAATGACCATATAGGTAGGATGAAATAAACCAATTCACTATGAAGCACAAAACGTAAAATTTGAACCAGACCAAATTTAATGGTTTGATTTGGTTTTAAATTTTGTGAATTCTATAAAACATCGTGTGGTTCGAATTTTTATCTAAAATCGAACCAAACGACAGCTGAAAACATATGATTGGCCCTTAAAACAAATCCCAATGCAACAATTCAATCCCTCCATGGTGTTATAATCATATATTTTATTTGACTAGATGCTTATTCTCAAGAAATGGATTGTAACTGTAAGAGCCATATATTCATTTTCAAAGGAGATCGTGTTTTATCTTTTGAAAAAGGCAAGAACCCCGAGGGACCGTTAATTGGAACACACACGGGGTACGGCGAACTACTTCTCCTTTAGTCCTAAAAAATAAAATAAAAATTTGGACAAAGAATAAGAGAAAGAAATGTGTCAAAATATTTTACAAAAAGTTACGTAAAATATTTAAATTTATTTATTAAAATTTTAAAAAATATTGTATAAGATTTTCTAAAACAATGGTCGTGTCTCGGGGCAGAGTCGCTGTCTGATTAGTTGTATAGATATAAAATCGAGTCAGCAAATCCTTAAAGTGGAGTGAAGATTTATTTATATTCTTTGCGAACTTCTAAGATATTAATGGAAGTAGTGACGTGGAATCTACTCACTCCACTCCACTTCTTATCCAACTTTTTCCCTTCGTCGCACTCACAAACTACACTCCCTCCACTATCGCTCTTTTGCTACGGTAGATTTTTTGTGATATGATCTCATGAATTTTTATCTGTTAGACAGATCAATCATATCGATATTTACAATAAAAAGTAATATTTTTAGCATAAAAAGTAATATTTTTTTATTGATGACAAAAATGAGAGATCTGTCTCACAAAATACGACCCGTGAGACCGTCTCACACAAATTTTTACTATTTTTCTAATGAGTTATTTACATTACATCATTTGCAACAAACAACATTAATTTTAGTCCCATACATACATTTCGTATGTCATATTTCGCTAAATCAATTATAATTCCGTAAATATTGTTTTGATCAATTTTAGTTAAATAAATTACTAATATCTTTGTTAAAAGTTATACTTACGTTGTAATAGTTTTTTCCACTTTTTTTTTATCCTTATCTTTTTAAAAATGTTTGATGGTTACTATTTGGTGTTGTTAAAGGAGAAATTTCAACTGTGAATTTTTAATAATAAATGTAGAGTTTATTACAAAATCAACAAACCTAACTACGTACATACTGATAAACGATCTTTTTTATATTGAAACTCTTGTTTTTTCTTTTTCTTTTCTTTTCTTTTCTTTTGATAGTGTCCCAAAAGATATATCTCATCACCTGTCAAGTGATATAGCTGTTAACATTATAAATATATATTACTATATTAAAGTTGTTGCGTGTAATAAAGACAATAGGTTGACATTATTTTTTTGTTACCTGTCAAATCAACATTATTCAATTTGGTAACTATTATTTGGCCTCTTTGTCAATTTTAAGTAATTATCATTTCATAATTACCATTTACACCTTTCTCAATTTTAACAATTTCCTATTTGGCAATTTTTTTATTAGCTTATTGTCTATGTTCTAACATAATGAGTTGGTCTTTTGTGAGACGATCTCAAACAATTTATCTGTGAGACAAGTCAACCTTACTGATATTCACAACAAAAAGTAATATACTTAGCATAAAAAATATTATTTTTTCATGTATCACACAAATAAGAGTTCTGTCTCACAAAATACAATCCGTGAGACCGTCTCATACAAATTTTTGCCAACATTAATTTGGTTAGTTTGGGAAAAGATGGAGGGTGATACACGGAATATTTTTCTTTTTATAATATAATTATATATTAAGTATTATAACATCAAAATATATATATCAACGACAACATAAGTTAGCTCGCATGATCTGGTCACAGCCGGACCCTAAAAGGTGATGTTTTAAAAAAAAAGCGAGTTTCGCTTCCACTTTCTTGGTTTGAACTTTGAACTAGGCTGCTGTTTTTGATTCGTTTGGAACCTTCTGTTGGGTTCATCGACATAATCCATCCACGCCCATTGTAAAATCTTCCTTTTTCCCGCCTTATAAAAACCTCGGGCTTCATTTTCTTGAATTTTTATTTTGTACGTAACCAGCGTGTTGCTCCCTTTTGAAGAAATTCTGTAATTTCGGACGACAATTCTAAGATGGAGGTTGTTTCTGGGAATCACGGGTAAGTTAAAGCTTTTACCTTTTTCTTCTTCTGGGATTCTTCTTTTCTTCGTCACCAGATGATGCCGATGCTTGAAAATGCGTTGATCGTGCTTTTTCCGATGTGATCTTCCTTTTAATTGTAAATCTCCAAATTTTAGATGCAAGCATTACAGAAGGAGATGTAAGATTAGGGCACCTTGTTGTGATGAGATCTTTGACTGCAGGCATTGCCATAATGAAACTAAGGTTTGATTTGTTCAATATCGAGATCTAGCACTTGGATTTTTTGTTATACTCTTTGGTGCTTCTGGGTTTGAATCCACCAACAATTTCCTCTCTTTATTTTCTTTGTTTTGTGGTTTTAATTTGACAGAATGCTCTTGAAATCGATCCCATTTATCGGCATGATGTTCCCCGACATCAAGTGAAAAGGGTAAATTTTTTTAGTCCATGATTCTATTTTTAGTTGCTGTGCATTTGGTTATCATTATTGGTTGTTCAAAAATTTCAATGATGACATTTCATTGATTTATTTGCTCATCCCCCAATTTTGCTAGCAATTACTTTGCATTTATCAGCGATATACAAAATATATCGTCAGGTAAATAATACGTCAATGTGGAATTCTGCTTGAACTCTTTCAATTCAATCCTAGTTTTATCTTGGTTTTGGGTTGAAGAAAGCACGTTAGAAGATATTATATGAGCTAAAATCGTCCAAGTTTCGACTTGTCTGACCCCGATATTACTTTCTGCAGGTTATATGTTCTGTTTGCGACACAGAACAAGATGTAAGTTGAATGCATCTCTTGATCTGTATGAAAGATCAAATTTTGAGAAGTTTACCTTGTAATTTAATTTACTGGTGCTTTATAATTTCCACTTTCCAGGTTCAACAAAATTGTGAAAGTTGTGGAGTTTGCATGGGGAATTATTTCTGCCCAATATGCAAATTCTTTGATGACGACGTAAGATATCCGTAAATTTTGTACAGTGTAATTTACCCTTGTTCTTCCTCATTCATAATCTTGAATTCTTACACTTTGCATTTCATGGATTCAGGTTTCGAAGGAACAATTCCATTGTGATGAATGTGGAATATGTCGGTGAGACTATTTGCTTACACTTACCATTTACTTGGCCGATTCAACCCTGAAAAATCGTGAAAACTTACCAAATGATTCATGCAGAACTGGTGGCAAGGAGAACTTTTTTCACTGCCACAAATGTGGTATGCCGAAGTTAACTTCCTCCAGTCTCAAACTAAAGTTTGTCTGGATTTCCAAATTCTGTTTACTAAGTCTTGTCATATATTGCATAAATTAGGGTGTTGCTATTCAAATTTGATCAAAGGTGCCCATCATTGTGTGGAAAGAGCAATGCATCATAATTGTCCAGTTTGTTTTGAGGTAATGAGATTTCTTGGAGTTACCTTGCATGCTTGGGCTATCCAGGGATGAACATACAGTTGTCCCTCTTGAAATAAATTTTTTTCTTCCTGCATCATTAGTTTATGTTTTTAGTATTTCAGTCGGATTCATAAAGGTTTGTTTTCTGTATTATGGTTGCAGTTTTTATTCGACTCAATGAAGAACATTACTGTTTTACTATGTGGACATACTATACATTTGGAGTGTGTCCAGGAAATGGAGCTTCACCACAGGCAAGGATTCTCGTGATTGTATCAATCATAGTTCAAAACCATTTGAGTCGGCTGCTAGCTTTTCATGCTCTAACGGTTTCTTGGATTTTATAACCATACAGATATTCATGTCCTGTCTGCTCAAAATCCATCTGTGACATGTCCAACATATGGAGAAAGCTCGACGAAGAGGTACCCTACTCAAATTCATCCATTTTTGAAACTCCGTGATTAATGCAAATTCTATTGCCCTCATATGTATTGTTATGCAAAATCTGACTGACAGGTTGCTTCAACTCCTATGCCAGAAATGTACAAGAACAAAATGGTAATCATTTTATTTGGAAAAATTCAAGGCACAAAAAAAAAAAAAGCAATACATACCAAATATCTTGTTTTTATTGAATGTTTTTGATATAAATAGGTGTGGATACTGTGCAATGACTGTGAGTCGACATGCGAGGTGCAGTACCACATTGTGGCATACAAATGCTTGCGATGCAGCTCTTACAATACTCGACAAATTCAATGAGTCACCGCGCCTTGAAGGCGGTCTTTGGTTGTTTAACAATGGTATTCAGAGACAATGGCGCAGAGTGAGGATGGTGAATGATGCAGATGAGGGAAGAACATGAAGGAAGGTTGATTCATTTAATTAATTTACATTATTTGCCATGTTGATGTTCTATTTGTATACATTATCAGTTTGATTTAATGAATAATAATTTCTTGTCTTTTCTCACTCTCTTTATTTCAAATAGTTTGTAAAGTTTATACCAACATAGTAATCCAATTCAAAATTTTACCCCAAAAAATTTAGACAAAAATTTGTGTGAGACGATCTCAAAGGTCGTATTTTGTGAGACTGATCTCTTATTTGAGTCATCCATGAAAAAATATTATTTTTTATGCTAAGAGTCATATAGATCCACCCGATCGATGAAGACTCAAACCAAACTCGCCCATCCATCGAACATTTTTTTTTTGTTTTTAACTAATCGATTTTTAGAAATATACAATTATGTCTTGAATAAATTAAATACTTGGGTTCTTAACATTAATGATCATTTTGACTTGAAAATTTTGGAGTTGGTGTTGGGTCAACCGTGAACCCATTGAAGGTCAGAGAATCCAAAAACGACTTTCAAGAATCTCTGAAAACGAAAGTAATTAATTCCCAGAAAGCATTTATACACAAACAAACAAACCCACTCCCAATGCTTGCACGTGCTCCAATTTAAATTTTCCATATACATTGTTGGGTAGACAATTTTTATAAATTTCAATTCAATGGCTTAAACATCGTGGGAATTAATGTTCTTGTCTTTTTATTTTTACATTTTAAAAAGTTTAAATGTACACATTATTATTGGATTTGATGACTGAGATATGATCATATTACATACTAATTGTGATTAATAGGTCCTGCTAACAAGATCAATTTGTATATAAGATGTTCAAATTAAATAACATTTCAACTATCAGCAATTTAAGTTATATTTGGATTGATCGAAGTTCGAGATTTAAATCTATAAAAACGAATGAATGAATTAGTTCACTTGACAATGAATTTCAAAACCCAAATAATTTTTGGCTAGTTATTAGACGTCATGTCAATTTAAATTATCTCATCAAATACTTTCTAAATCCAAACCGTTCAATACAAGCACAACCTAAAAGAAGTAAATTCATTGATAGTTGCATCTGAGATATGCCCAAAACCCAAAATTTGGTCGGCCTAAAAATAACATGGAGGTGCATGTATTTGAACTGTAGATGATAATACAAATAATGGAAAGGGAATCACCAAACAAAATTTATTAAATTCAAATGATTGAATTCAACAATATTAAACTTAATTTGATAAGATATTTGTGATGTATAATTCTGTCTCTTTTGAATGGAGTTTTTATTTCAAATGAACTAATTGAAAACAACTTGGTTAACTCGAACGTGCACACCATATCAAAATTGGTTCTAGGATAATCTTAACAGTAAAATCAAGTGACTGAACCAGTATGCCAGCGGGATCAGATCATCATTCATCACTCCAAAATATGGCAAAATCTACTACCTTCATTAAGTTAATAATTCACAAAATCTGAATGCAACCAGAGATAAAATAAATAAATAAAAAAAATCATTTGACAGTATAGCTTTGACATAATTCACTCCAAAATCATCAAATATGCCAATTGTCATCAAGGAGTTTCTCTTGCTGTCACATGCTTTGGATTGTATATTACAACCCGAGCTCCTGGAGCAAGCCTGATCAGGAAAAGGAAACAGAAATCTCAAGCTACATGAATAAGAACTGCAGCACCATGCTAAGTTGAGTGGTTAGATTGAGAAGGTATCAGAACTCAACTTTCTTCGCATTTTTCTTTTCATTTCCACAAGAATCCAGGTTTCTTGATTGTGTTTTCCCCGATGACGGCTCGGTAATCCTCTTGCTTCCACCACTGGGTGTGCCTGGTGTAAGGGTTCTTGAACTTTCCACTCTCTCAGATGAGATTCTTCGTCCATCGGAAAGAGGAGATCTCATTGATTCGCATCTTGGCTGCTTGGTTATAGAAGCCTTGAGTGATCTTGGAATGCACTTCACACGTGTGGAATTTTCCGCTTCATTGTTCTCAACAGAGCCAAGTTGCTGCGTACTTCTGCATGAAATAGTTCTCTATTTGTCTCAACATGATGAGGGCAAGAAAATATCTACAAAGTTCTAAGTTTAGTCTAACCCATGAAAGCTAACTCCCGTATCTAGACTGCGATTAATGAAGACTAAAATTGCTTCAAGGGTTGTTGAAAGTGGCCTGATTAACTATAAACACAATCTTGACTTAATATAAGATCAACAAGGAAAAGAAATTTTAATGTTTCAGCATCGAGTTCTCTACTGATTGATGAAAATATCAACAATATCAACTGATGGGAAGATAAAGTAATGACCTGTCAGCGTTGTATGAAGATGATCGTTTCAGAGTTGGTATCCCTTCCTTGACCATATTTGTTTCAACAAAGCTCCCGCTGAAGTATTCTTTATCTTCCACTCTCACTCCAGTTGGACGAGGATTCTCCGAAAGGCAATCGAGCTCTCCAAACATCAAAGATGTCGAGAACAATGGGGAAGGAACTTTGGAATGTGAAAACCTTGGCTTGTAGGTCGGGATCATGCCAAAGCTGGGATCTTTCACTGAAACTGAGCCACAGGAGATCAGTTGCATTATAATATTCGAAGGCTTGAGTTTTGTACCAGATGGCATTCTAAATTCATCCTCTTCAAGAATCCTAAAGCTGTTGAGCTTTTTAGCATCAGATCTAATGAGAGCTTCCAAGGTATCTGTTCTACCACTTGATGATGTACTGGATGTGGATGGAGGCGGCGATGTCAAGTTGCAAATTTCCGAAGTCTCTTTTATTTTGAGACCCTCGTTTTGACAAGTGCTGCATTCAGGATCTAATAACCCATCATCAGTCGATACGCCTCTTGCACAATTTCTTCGAGTTTTGCCTTTATCCTTGGTTTGGGTGGAAGCATCAGCAACACCATCCTTCTTGTTAACCTTGTATTCTATTAGGCTCAAAGAACCATTCCAAGGGGAATTTTTCCCCATGTTAGAGTCTGGAGACACAGCAGAAGTGCAAAGACGCTGAGCCGGAGGTGATAGTTCGTCATCCTGAGAGCTTTTTATAGTTCTTCCATTCAGGCTAGATGAAGATGAAGATTCTTCTTGGCTTCTGAAAGATGGTGGTTCTGGCAATGCTCTCTGATTTTGTGACATGAGATTTCCAGCAGGACTAAAGTGGCCTAGAAAACAAGGCAGTTTATTATCACAAAACACATATTGACATGTGCTTACATGTAGTCCATCATCACGGTCGTAGAAAAATATAGGAAATAAACATAGCACTACATTGCCTCCTTTTACTTATATTTTCGCACAAACGACTGCAGAAATGGAAGTTCCACTGACAGATTTTAGAATTACATAAAACATGCTATAAATATTAATTCTACACACCGCCACAACACCACCAACGAGTTTAAATTCTACAGTTTCTGAACCCGGTACTCAGCTTATTCACAATGAAACTTTTAATTTGGTTAATAATCGCAGAAGAAGGATTTCTTTACCGAATCATCGAATCCATATAAAACCTCAAAAAACTTAAGCATTCAATAATTATTACAACGGAAGGTGGTCACTTTACCAGAATTGGATTCTTCAAAGAGCTCCGAGCCCTTGAGAACATATTCGTCCCTGTGAGCCGGGAGGATTAAATCTTCTTCACAAAGATCGTGCCACACGAAACCATTCTTATAACTCCTGCATCCAAAAATTACTCTATAACGTTAAGATACATTTTCAGAAAGGCAAAATCGCATTCTAAGAATCGAACATAAAGTCATGGGTCCATATACACCTTTTGCAAGACCAAGCATACATTGATGCCATGCCTCTGCCTCTCAAACCGTTCAGCCTTTCCACCACATCTTCAAATATAAACAGAATTCGAATTTCAAGAAAATCGCGATACTGAATAATGGAATGTTTCCATAAGCAAAGCAGCATTGTGGTACCTCTCAAGTAAAGTCCATCAGGGGAGGAGAGGGGGACTTCCATAAAATGTGGATGCTCGAGTTGTCTATTCCTGCATAGATAGTAAACTACCGGCACTTTGTGCTTGTGCTGTTGCTGCTGCAGATTATTATGTTGATGATTGTAGTGATATTTGGGTGATTTTTCAGTCCATACTTTGGCTCTTTCTGGGCTCAGTTGCTGATATTTCTTCATTCTCCCTTTAATCCGCACGTCAAACGAGTCAGACCTGAATTTTTTCAATAAATATAACTTCTAAAAAAAATCACATATATTTTCCTACTTTTCTTAAGTAGTCCAGAGCTAAAAATCTCCCATTCTAAGCATAAAAACAAAAAATCCCTAAAAAATTAGAAACAATTCCAGTTCTGTTGTGCAACCCAAAGATGAAGAGGAAAAAAAGACCTCGAATTGCCCGGAAGACTGCCTGCTCATTACACGTACCCGTACGTGAATGAAAATGCAAGTAAAACCAGTTGCAGAAAATCAATAAAAAAATCAAGTCGCAGAAAAATAAAATGGACCAAGAATCGAAGAAAAGAAAACGCCTCACTCGGGAGTGTAGAAAAATGTAGATGGAAAAAGAAAAGAAAAGGTACGCCAACCTGGGGAAGAGAGGAGCAAAGCGAGGAAAATGTCGAGCCTCAAATTCAAACGGCACACGCCCGCGTTAAATCAAAATGAAACCAACCCATGAGCTATCAGTGATCCCGCCCTCCCCAGGCCCAAAACCAACCCTGCGGATAAAGCATTTAAGGGAGTGAGGTGACATGTCATGGAATTGATAGAGCAGCGACAGAGAATAGGAATGCATATGGAGGAGGAAAGGGACAGGTGAAAGGAGAAGTTAATATGTAGTACAGAATGGCTTTTTGCCTGATATCGAGGGAGCGAGACTGTGCATCTTTTGGCAGATTCATGGGACTTCTACTGCATTGTTTCTTGTGAGGCGAGGGCGGGGTTTCTCCCATGGTTCCATCCCAATCTCTCCCTTCTGTTTTCCCTGTTGTTTTCTCCACTAAATTGAACTATTGCCATCGTGACCTTGGGGGGCCCAAAGTCTTTTCCGTCGGCTCAGTGTATAAAGTAACATGACTCATAACCATTTTTTTCATGAGTAAGTATCCTCCAAAACGTCTCACAAATATTACTCATCTTCATGATAAAAAATAATACTCATAACATAAAAAGTAATTTTTTTTCATTGATGACCCAAATAAAAGATCTGTCTCACACAAGTTTTTGTCTTTACTCGGAGATTTTAACCATTAAACTTAAATAGAAAAGAATAAAAAGTACATCTTTAAAGTGACCAACAGTAATGATATTACAAAATAGTACTTTCGTTTTATTTTTATTTTCCAATAATTTTTTTTTATGTGTGCACTTAAATTTGAATTTAAAAACTTAGACTAAATATTGTGTTTTCTTCCACAGTTGTAAAAATTACTCCAATGAGTTGGGCGTAAATGGTTAGCTGGTACATACTTTATAGAGGCTAAACAATTTATAATGGAAAATTATGTGTTTTTTTATATACTCGACTTCAAAATTTAACTCTTTGCTAACCAAATCGCTATTTATAGCAGTCTAACAATGTTTATGGTTGTATGTCGAAAAAACGTGAAAAAATTTATGAGATCGTCTCACGCGTCAATTTTATGAGACGGACTCCTATTTGACCTGATCTATGAAAAAATATTATTTTTTGAGTAGTTTTCTAGTGAAACGGTCTCATATATCTATTTCCGTAAAACATATCAACTCAATCTATATTTAAAGTGAAAAATAATATTTTTTTCATGAATTATATCAGAATGAAGATTTGTTTCACAAAATTAATATGTGATACCGTGTCACATGAGTTTTTGTATTACTTTTTATGTAAAAAAATATATTACTTTTAGAGTGTGTCTCATGTGAGACCGTCTCACGGATCTTAATCTGTGAGACGGGTCAACCCTACTCATATTCACAATAAAAAGTAATAATTTTTCATGGATGATCCAAATAAGAGATCTGTCTCACAAATACGACCCGTGAGACCGTCTCACACAAGTTTTTGCCTTACTTTTGTGGACTGAATCAACATATCTCACAAATATATATATATATGTGAAACCTTCTTATCAGAGATTTAGTATTCGAAATAAATGAGTTTGATTTTTTTTTTTTATTTTTTTATATACATATGGTTTTTTATTTATAATTTGAGTTTTTGTTTTTACAAAATTCATGCCATGCTGCTCGGACTTCGAGTTCCAATCCCACAACTGGAATTTAATTATTACAAT
Organism: Primulina eburnea; assembly: GCF_022965805.1. Taxonomy (NCBI): domain Eukaryota; kingdom Viridiplantae; phylum Streptophyta; class Magnoliopsida; order Lamiales; family Gesneriaceae; genus Primulina; species Primulina eburnea. The sequence continues at coordinate 28,237,559 of NC_133113.1, forward strand.
TGACAAAATCCATTGGATGATGATGATTATTATTATTTTAATTATTGTTGTTGTGGAAGCAGAAAAGATAATAAATGCAGATTTTTACCATGGGCCATGTCCAGCAGATAAGATACTAAATGCAGATTTTTTGCCATGGGCCATGTCCAGCAGATAATATATGGGCTCTTTAAACCCCACAAGCCTATATTTTTAGGACAGGCCCACATAATCAGTGGACCCCAGAAAACAATATATCATACCATTATTCAATTCATCTGCAATTTAAAACACAATGATTCTCACATTAAAAAGTTTAATTATTTCAGTGTGGAGGTTTATATATGAATGGTGTTCCACCTTGCCTCGTGGTCCAGTTTTGAGTTGGGTTCTGTCCACATAACCTTCCAACCTCCTTTCGGGCCAAACCAAATCCACCTAACAATGCACACATCAGAACTCGGGGAGCCAGAATTTTTTTCGATCCTTCACCGAACGAGAGTACATACTAATTGGTAATAAACTCGTATGTTTGCATCTCTTTCATTGGTAGGACATTGCACATTGCCAAATTAGAGTAAGCACGACCGAATCTAGTTAAACATTATCACTTACACCAGTATAAACTATTTGATACTTGGTTGGATGTTAATAATCACGATTTGAGATCTCAGCATTAGTTGGAAAATGCTCCTCACTAGTCAGTGTACTTCTTCAGGTTTTAAGAAATGGAAAAAATAGTTTCCTTCTTACCTCTTTTAGCTTCCATTAGAAAAATCAACCTGTTACAAAATATAACTCATTTCTCGAAAAATTAACTGAAATCTACAAGATCACAAAAAATCCTGCAATACACCTAATTATAATTCAAAAAGGATTGCTCCATCTATCCCTTATTTGTAGTGTTTTACTGGTTTAATGGCTATGTTTATACTTCTTGATTCAGTCATGATCCACAAAACCAGAGGAATAGCTGGCTAGAGTATATCAGAGAAGCACTAAGAAAATTTATGCCTAATTTATTTAAAGATATGAACCTAAATTGATTGAGGTGGTGCCTCTTTCCTCTCACATTACACCATCCAATCCTTTGGATATTTCCTACTACACTCAGCCTAATCTATTCGTCTAAGGTGATTCAAACAACTAAAGATGGAGAAGGAGTTTCAATTACCGTTTAAAAAATGTGGGGGAGACATAATCTAATGATATTAGAATAAGATGAGAAACACTATTAATGTAATATAGATTAACCCGTACATCATTATTGCATACACACTAGCAACAATTTTTTTCCCTATCATTTCTCAAAATATCGTTTTAACATAATTTACATTTGTTTTTTCCATACCGTATAAATTTTGCCCTTCTAAGCTGTCAGCGCACCAATCTTTCACTTAATACAATCAATATTTTAGGGTCGTTTGTTTCGAACGATGAAATATTAGTTGAACATATCTTCGTTGACTCAAACTTTAATACAATCAATATTAGTTGAACATATCTTCGTTAATACAATCAATATTTTTGGGTCAGCTATGGGGTCCAACCCGACCCGAACCAGAAAACCCCAAACCAAAACTCAAACTTTATTTTTTCGAGTTGAACTATATCGGGTTGATGAGTCGTGTCTGATTTTGATACTCCTAAATCAGGACATGGTACAAACTTCAATTATTTCACACCACTGGCATTATTTTGTTTGTTATGCAACTGATTACTCATGATTACCCCCTTAATGCAAATGGTAAATTGTCATTCCCACAATAATAATTGTACTATATATAAAAATAAAGAAAAGGAAGTATTTTGTGAAGCAATGTTTTTCCAATAACAATAATAATCACATCATTACAACACTCGCTGGAGATTTGGTGTCATATTCGATGACAATAAACATTACTCAAAAAGTCACCTAAATTTGAAACATGTAAGCAATGTTGGAAAATGGCTTTAAATCCATTTTTTTCAAAAAAAGAAAAAAAAATCCCTTCTTTTTTGTAGCAAAAGATTTAAGTTGGCCGTTTATATGTAATAATGTAATTTTAAAATTTGTACCCCATAATACATTTTTGAAATGATTATACGCATTTATTAGCTAGTATATCTCCTGTGCATGGCAACGATATAATATATATAATAATAATATGTAGCTAGACTACTTAAAATAGTTTTTCAAGTATGGAAGAGTCATGCTAGACTAGTGATATAATATATATACATACACACTTTTTAGCAGCATTTTAAACAAAAAACCAGACATATAGATAGGCAGACATATATACGAATTGTTGAAGGTAAAAAATACAAGATATATATAAATTCGAAAACAATATCCTTCAACGTCTTTCAGTCTTTCAATCAAGGAAATAATTCACTAAAAGTCTTTGGTTTTACAACAACTTGTAACAACTCATTTCAGCTAGGATTTATTCAATGTCTATGCTGAAACTCTTGGTATCTCTTCTACACAAATGCGATCACAAATTGTCTATTGAGCACTAGGTTCATACATACACAAACACAATCTTTAACATATATCTTGAGCAGCTAGAGTTGGTAAAGCAATATAAGTTGATCTTTAATGATTAGATATGAACAATATGTGTGTGCTATGAAGCAGCGTGAATATAAAACAATAAAAGAGTGCTTGAAATCTTTGATAATACATATTTTAAATGTTTCAGTAGTCTCTATCATTCTTGAATCATGCCTATACATAAATGAACTCCTTCAACGGTCAGATCTTCAACAAATTATACTTGTACTGATGGCCAACATAAAAAAAAAAGTTCTTTTTTTTCTTCCTTTCTCTTCATAGTATGTTGCAATAAATGCTCCTAGCATGTATCCAAAAATACCAATAAACACCTTCTGATAAGTTGATTCAAGAGATAGGAAAGCTTGTATTTATCTTTGTGTTATTAGAAGACGTTCTAGGACAACTGAAGACATCGAATAATGTGCATTGATTGGTTTATTGATCTTATGAAACTTCGAGCTTATACGTACGTACAAAGATTGACTTGTGTGCAAGCATACTAAGCAGAGACTCATCAGCAGCTTGAGCTTCTGTGCAATCCGAATTTATTCTTTGAATTAGCTTGATCTTATAGATAGAAATGCAGCCTAACTCTAGCCATGCCTATACATAAATGAACTCCTTCAACGGTCAGATCTTCAACAAATTATACTTGTACTGATGGCCAGCATAAAAAAAAAGTTCTTTTTTTTCTTCCTTTCTCTTCATAGTATGTTGCAATAAATGCTCCTAGCATGTATCCAAAAATACCAATAAACACCTTCTGATAAGTTGATTCAAGAGAGAGGAAAGCTTGTATTTACCTTTGTGTTATTAGAAGACGTTCTAGGACAACTGAAGACATCGAATAATATGCATTGATTGGTTTATTGATCTTATGAAACTTCGAGCTTATACGTACGTACAAAGATTGACTTGTGTGCAAGCATACTAAGCAGAGACTCATCAGCAGCTTGAGCTTCTGTGCAATCCGAATTTATTCTTTGAATTAGCTTGATCTTATAGATAGAAATGCAGCCTAACTCTAGCAAAAGTCTTGAATATAAAGCTGTCTTGATCAGGGGAGGATCTAGTGTAGGACCCGGGGGGTTGTGCCCCCCCCCCCCCTATTTAGTATATATATTATTTGATCATAAAAAAAATAAAATATCTATAGACGGTCCCCTCGAAATTTTTTTTAAAAATTATTACTCTATAAGATATATTTTATTATTTAATATACATATCATTTGAACATAAAAAAATAAAATATCTATAATTAGTTTAATGGTTATAGACTTTCAAGATTTACAAATGTGGTCCGCGTTCCATTATCTGCAATTTTTTTCGAAAAACTAAATAACGAACCTTTACAAATGGTCAAATGCCCAACTTAAAACTATCATAATTGGTGGTGAGCCGGCCCCTCCAAACTTAAAACCCTGGATCCGCCCCTGGTCTTGATTTAACTATAAAATCAAGCTTGAAACATGTAAAGAACTAGTAGCTCGACCTATAAACAACTCGATATTGTTTGTTATCACCAAAATCGAGACAATTTCAAACTAACATATACTTTTGCAATGAAACTACATATATAATATTTAAAAAATTGTAAAATTTGTTTCCGAGCAAATATATATCATTTGAGTCTTTTTAGCATGACATTTATTTGCTCCAGTATAAAACATAATATTTTATTGATTTCTTGAATATAAAAATCGTCAACAAAAAAGTTTCTTCTTTTTTACTTTTTTTTCCCTTTTAGGAAAATATGCATATGTAATAGTAATCCTGATGATGAAAGGTAAATTTATCTAAGATTAAACAATTTGGCGCATATTTAAAAAAGCACAACACTTGATTAAAGAAATGATTAAATATAATAAAGACGAAGGGGGTAGAGTTGTCTTGGATCCTAAATTTGATTTGTGGGAGCCCACTAAACCCGACAAACCGGACCGGCCCTTTCACACCTACTTAGTGCCCACCCCCATCTACCATCAACACCAATTCCACGCACAAATGAGACAAATACCATGCCCTCTCTTTTCATCTCAAAATTTCATTTACTTTCAAATCATTCTACTTGATTTGAAAAATTGGCAACAAAATAAATTTTTTGATGTTTGTTTCAAAATTGAAGACACTAGTTTTACTTTCTGGAATCGAAACCGAAATCGGAACGATGTGAAACTAGAAATCTATCCAAGCTTTTTAAGTCCTTAACCAAGAATGATTGAGAACACTCAAATTATCGACTTAAAATCATGGTCCGATTGAAATAAATTAAAATCATATTATACATTATTCTTTGATGGAGACGTAGTAAGCACAACATTGCTACTTTAGCGTGACATACATGGCTTAAGATTTGAATGCTGCGACTATATTATGGATGTAAATCTATGACCTTGACAAGGCAAAATAAGGAATACAAAGTCTACACTAAAGAAGACTAATTATATGGTGGAAAGGAGACAATCCAACCCAAATGTTGGCCAAAAAATATATATATAAAAATAGCTCTTAGTTGGTGATTGGTCGATTTTTAGATCTTCACCTCACTTATTCTTCTAAAGTCACTATACAATGCTACATTAATTCAGTCTTTATTGTATAAATAATTGATGAAATGAAATTTTTTAAATTATAAGAATGCGAGATATGTATATATATATATAGTTTTGTTCTGGTGTTCATCAATCGTGTCAATTTCTGTGTCTGTCAATGAAATGACACTCATTTATTGGATCTGGTTCATCTCATCGGTGAGTTGGTATGGTTGATAGATAAGATAATAAAATTATATATTTTATATGTTATTAAGATGGGATTACTCTTCAAAATCAATGATGGATAAAGTATTCATAAAATTCTATGTATTGGGAAGCTCCCCATTTCACAGAGAGCATCCATCAATCATAGGAGATCATTTTTAAATACGATTATACAACAAATATTCACAAAGTAACTCAACGTTAAAGGATGAAAATATCACTCTCAACCTAGTGATTCTTCAAGTTGATGGATAAAGACAGTACCAAAAAGTAGAGACATATTTTGCTAAATTAATGGTTATTAAGGAAGAAAACCTTCTGATGTTTTAACTCCGTGGAGGTGTCAGATCCTTCAGAAAGACCCCTTTTCCTGTTTACATTGACATCGCTGTTAATGTCGTAGTGCAATGAATCTTGGTAGATGGAAGGTTGGGACACTAGCGATGGAAGTGTTGGCAGTGGCGATGGCGAGGGTATAACCACCGGCGGTGGTGGAATCTGGTAGGTTTCAAGCGGTGGTGGAGGGTGGCGCCACCGCGGAAGCGGGCCTGCGAGGAGGAGGGTCTGAAGCAGTGGCCCTGCTTTCATCACTGCTTGCAGAAGCTTACCCTTTTCAGGCAATGGCCTGTCGGGAACCACGGGAAAGTCTTGCTCAGCGTCCGCGGCCGGCTTCGGTGGGGGAATCAGTGGTGAGAGTTGGTGCGGTGACGAAACAATGCTTTCGTCACTGTCTGACGAGGAGAAGGTATTGTTGGAGTCGATCCCTCTTCTGGGGTCGTCTTCAACCCCTGAAATCCCAGAATGCGGAGCAGATTGGTGACACTGTTGCTCCAGTTGCTGCTGCAGCAATAGTTTCTCAAAGAAGGCATTTTGGCACTTCTCTTTGGCTTCATCCCTCTCTTCGATTGCCCTGTTTAGCAGTAACTTGAGCTGCAGAATTTGTTCGTCCCTGTTTCTGAGCTCCTCATGTGCCTGCAACCTGGTTTCCTCAAGCTCCATTGCGAGCACCAGAGAATGCCGTAGCTCATCCATACTCTGTGCAAACAATTTAACACGAAAACCAACTTCAAATTGCTTGTAACAAGCTAAAATTATATATAGTGCAACGTAACTTGCTGGTAAAAAAGCTAGAACATTCTCACCTTTTCTTGGTAGAAGTAAGTCCAGTTGAGAGGAAGACCTTTTTGAATATCCATGGCCCTTTTACCAAATTGTAATTGTAATGGAGAAGTGGGGTTTGGTTGGAGAGTGAAGGAAAGAGTCAGAGTTCTACGCTTTTATATTGACCCATCTCTGTACACTCTTTTCTCTGTCTAAACGTGCATGGACTCAAAATTTATTCATAAAAATTGCATACCGATGCAGAGTATGTAAGTAAAAAATAAAAAATAAAAAAAATAAAAAAATCAACTATATATATATATATATATATATTAAATCAATGAATTAAAAGATTTATATTTTTATATTGATTGCTGAGATCTCCAGCCGTCATTTTTATGATATGTTTTATACATTTTTAGGTAAATTCGTATATTCTGTTAAAACAGGATAGCACAAGCAAGTCGAGTAATTCTTTAGGTAAATTGAGTTGATTTACGTTTTCAACTATTTGAGAAAAATCCAAAATTCCTCTGAACGAAGATTACATATAGATTTCAGCTCTCTTTAATTTTTGTACGAAGGTGAACATAATACAAAGAGTTCATATACATAAACGATCATTAGCCCAAGAAAGTTGAGCCATTCTTGGATAAATCTTAGTTGAGTTTATTAGAGTCGTTGTTTCGAGTTCTCGATAGATCAAAATCCGAACTCGATACACAAATTAGATCGAAGACAAATAAATACTCACAAGAAGTTCAAATTTTCAAACAGTAGAAGACAATACTTTTATATTAATTCAAATCCAAAATTATTAGTAGGCATTGGAAAATAAACAACACGCTAATTTAGATATATACTTTTGTTGGGTGTGGGGTGGTTAACTAGCGTGCGACTAAATCAGAAAAAGCCAACAAACTAGACGACAAACGACAAAAGACTCGATGCTATGAGGATGTTATATATTATTGCATATATTTTTTAGAGTGTAGGGCAAACGGGTGGGAGCCATTTTCAATTTATTGTTTGAGGTACCAAGGAGGAGCTTGTGTTGTAGGCATACGAGCCTATGGAATGTACATATCGGCGACATATGCGGGAGTTGTAAGACAACTCTGATCCACCGATTTGATTTTTGCCCCAACTTGGTATTCTCTCCCCCCAATCAAACCACTCCACATGTATATATATATATATAGCAAAATTAAAAATTCACCTATATTGTCATTAAAGCAAAGCTATTTATATATTTATATTGATTACTAGTAGAAAAAAGGAAATATTTGGTAAAGAAAAAGGTATAACAACAACACAATATACTTTATAAAAATTTTAAAATAAAATTATATATTTTGCATTAAATGCATAAATATGCATGCATCGCGCGCAAAATCGCTAGGCTGAACAAATTTTTTTAAAAAAAATATAAAAGTTTTTTGTTATAAAATTGAACCAAGTGCCAATAAATGTTAGAGAAGGTAATTGAGTAATGCAGTGCATTTTCATGGAGTGCAAATACAAAATCATGTTGCGTGAGTCATTGTCAAATGAAGGATCCAAGGCCCCCCGCTCTTTTTGACTTGTGCATATATATATCTTTAGACCAGATTCTTCCATATGCTGGGGTTTGGACTATACCTTTTTTTAAAAAAAAATCATATTAATAACGATATATGATAAAAATATAAATAATTTTGTCTATATTATAATTGACGACTTTTTTTAAGAATTATAAAAGATTTAATTTAACCAATTTGGTTCAAAAAATCAATCAGGACAATTGAGTTAATTGACTAATCATTTTACCACATAAGAATATAGTGCCCAACATAAAAACTCTCTCAATCAATTTTGAAGGGAAATATATTTTCTTTTTTTTAATTGATATACTTTCTTATCTTAAATAATTTCTATAATATTTTATTTTCTTGTTGATTTGATTGTGTATAATATTTAATGAGATTTTGTTTCTGTAGATCATGAGATAAGTATGTAAATATTATCATGATATGGTATCAATGTTTAAAAGATGAGTTTATTTTCTAATTAAATTGTTACCTTCCTTATCTTATAAATTTCCTTTATAATCTATATAATGTTAAGGTAATTAAGAATAGGGAATGCTAATAGGTTTTGTATAAGTTCACATAACACCAATTTGAGTAACCTAATGGCATACAAATTGCCTTGGCTGGCGAAGCCGTGAGGAATGTCATAAATAAGAGAAGCGAGGATAGTGATGGCTGGACGCACTCTCGATTAATCATATACTCACGCTCGTGCTTTGTGGAATTTTAGAGAAAAACATTCTTCAAGAGGTGTGCAGTTTTGAAGAGTGCAGATATCGCGTATTACCTTGAATGTTAGAGACAACTACAGACAATATCTGTGACGAAGTTGGCTGAAGATCATTTTTTTTTCTCCTGTTTTGGCATCACGTTTTTATTTGCTTTCTTGACTAAGTTTATTTTAGTTATTTGTTTCAGAAAGCGTTTATTTTCTCAACATGTTTAGAAATTTGATTTTAGTCATAATCACTAGTGAGTGTTTTTTTATAAACGATTTGATTTTCTAGTGATTAATTTTTGCCCTGAGGCAAATACTTGTGCATATTTAATCTTGTCCACCTATTTATTTAAAGTCAATTTGCGTAACAAATTTTAATATTCCGATGCTAACATTTAACACAACACTTAATTCTAGTAAAACAAAAATGCATAACCTTACACTACTGTTATCATATTAACGTTGATCTGTAAAGCATTACACCTTACAAATTTGGTGAAAGAGATATTCGGCTTGACCTGATTCATGCTAAAAGTATTACTTTAGATAATGATCAGAATACAGAATAATAACAAAAACAAATACAAAAATAATTTAATGCAGATTAACATTGACAATTTTTACATCGAGACGCTACTTTAAATAGCCTATATTTTAAATAAACAGTGGTTAATCATCATTAGATTAATTATCCATAGACGTGCAGTATTTGGAAGAATGTTGTACATTTATATATTCACGAAGCCAAAAAAGTCCTGAAACCAAACGTTATAAATTGAGCAATAATAGATATTAGATATTGTTCTTTAATAACTTTTGGTTTAGAAGTTCGAGAAATCCGTCGAATATGGTAAATTATAAATTGGTTATAACCAAAGAAAATGGCACGATCCTATCTATTTGTCTTGAGAATATTTGTAGGTGCGGCCAAGTTGTTCTTTTTTAAAACTGCAAATGCAATGTGTGAAAGTGAGGAAATAAAGAAATGGGCTCGAGAAAGTGCCCACTATATATATATATATATATATATATATATATATATATATATATATATATATATATATATATATATATATATATATATATATATATATATATATATATATATATATATATATATATATATATATGTATATATATATATGTATATATATAAAGATATAATAAATCATAAAAAAATTAAAGCTCGTATAAAGTTAGCCGAATGGGAAAAAAATAAATGTATGTTGAACTCAACCATTTCACTTATAGTGAGTTTTTGTTCAATTTATTATTAACTATACATGTCAAAATAGATTAACGGGGTGAGGAGGTCTGACCCACATTTTTTGTTGGTCGAGAAATTATTAACTCAACTCATTTATTTTAGATTCGGAGCAGATCAATCCGACTTACCTAGCTAATTTTTATTTTTTTTATTTTATTTTTTATGTAATTTTACGAACATGCTTACTAATCTTACCCAACTATTTTACCCGACAGAACAAGCATGTCCGGGCACAATTCATTTTGACATTTCTAATACATTTTTTGTTATTATTTTGTGGTGTTTATTTATCCGGTTTTTATCTTATTTTGCTTACTTTTCATGATTAGATCAATTAAGAAATAATAGAAATGAAAGAAAAATAAGGACCAATTTAATTTTAACGTGGTTCGATCCAACCGACTTACATCCATGGGGTTCTGCCTGGCTACAAGCAAATCCACTCAATATAAGCGGTTACAATAATTAAAGAACTTATTCAAATAAGAAAACTCTATCTTTTTAATGATGTTTGTATAACAAATCCAATTCTGTAAACTTCACTTGGCAATCACCATTCATCTTCAATATCTGTCAACTCGAACTCTCTTCGATAACATGCGGATTGTTCTCTCACGAGAACTCATGTTTTTCTCCCGAAAAATGTTTGAATGAATATAGTGCATAAAAGCAACAACCAACAAAATTAACTCTAAAAAATTTGATATTAAAATCCCATTGGGCTTCCTCGACCATACATGACCATTCTCGGCAATCTTCAAAATTAATGAATATTCATTTATATAGGATACCTCATCATATCAAAGATAGACACTATCTTTTCAAATGATGTATATCATATTTTTTCAAGATATTCTTCATTGTATCTTTAAAACATATTCAAACAATTATCTTCTTTATTATCTCTCTATCTCTAAAAAATTTCATATCAATATTTAAATTTTCTTGATAAATAATCTAAAAAATAAAGCCAACCAAATGTCACATGTCACAATATCCCTCTTTTTATCATATTTGGAAAATCATAAAACCATAAAAAAAATTAAAGTATTATAACTCTCCAAAATAATAAATCAAACTTCAGAAATCAAACCAATAGTTTTCAATCAATTTCTCCCCCTATCAGCTGCATCTGAAAATATTGTCTTTAGTTTTGTTACAGCACATGAAAAAAATCGTGAACATAAAAATCAGATAATCATATACTCCTCCTGAATATCAACCATCACTCCATCATACGTACTGTGGGGACCTGGACGCTAATCCATTCCTTAATCGTCTTTAGGGATATTTAATCATTCAGAATAAACAGGGTCTAAAAATTTTTCTTTTAAAATGCAAAGCGGAAACGTAATGTAATTAAAATCCAATTACATGTTAAACATGAACATACAAATCTGATGTCATCTACAATAATCCAACTAGGTTCAACTACATATCAGTGCTGAATCCTAAGTTGCTTCTGAAGCCCGGATCTCCACGCTATCTAGTCCAGCCTCGTTCTCTTCTTGACCCCGCTCCTATCCCACCTGTTGTCATGCACACATACAGACAAGACAACAGCCGGATAACTCCGGTGAGATATAAATATCCCAGTATAAATCATGTATACATGCAATCATATAAATCATATAAGAGCATATAACAAAAATCATATCCTATATCAACATCATGATATAAATCAATAACAAGCATTAAATCATATTCTAAACAGGTACCCTAATCAGGAACATAATTCAATATCTAGAATAAATCCTATTCTAAGCATGTACCAATATCAGGAACATAAATCAATATCAAGAATAATTCCTATTCTAAACATGTACCAATATCAGGAACATAATTCAATATCAAGAATAATTCCTATTCTAAACATGTACCAATATCAGGAACATAATCAATATCAAACTGTCGACAATACTCGTAGCTACATCATTCAGACTAGACTCAATCCTAGTCTAGGGATCCCGGTTTCCAGATGTGGTATTCCTATATCGAATTCCGTAAAGGATGGAACCATAATCTCTATTACTCGATATAACCAGTGCCCTGGTATTCCTATATCGAATTCCGTAATAGAAGAATTCCAATACCCTTTACTCGATATAACCAAATATGGTGTTCCTATATCGAATTCCGTAATAGATTCCATTACTCGATATAACCAAATATGGTGTTCCTATATCGAATTCCGTAATAGATTCCATTACTCGATATAACCAAATATGGTGTTCCTATATCGAATTCCGTAATAGATTCCATTACGCGATATAACCAAATATCCAGTGTCCTGACCTAACCGTCAAGGACTGTAGCTCTATCGCTAATATCCTATCTTGAGACATCGTGCAATGTGCCGTGGCGATACCACCACTATCCGGCACTTCTGTCACAAGGTAACTTGTCTAATACCTGTTATCTAATATCAAGAGAACAAGTACATAAGTCAATTTAATGCAAATATCCATGCAATAAAATAAAGTATGTGATTTAGGAAAACTCGAGTCAAACCTCACTCGAGTTGTTCAATCCCAACTCGACATTAATTTATACCTTTATCTCCTCGCTCAGAAGAAGAAGAAGAATTCCCGACACTATCTCGGTCCATTCTCAATCTGGTAATAACCATACCGAACAGATATAATATCAATATACAACTCAATTCAATACCTGTTCTGATCAATATTCAAATCGAAATATATGCTGATCGATATCAAATCAAGATACAATCTAATCCATATCGACAATATCACGATATAATCGAAATCGCTACTGAATCCGATCAATATCAATTAACTGATGTTTCGACGGTATAACAATACAGTCTCGATAACCCCGTCAGTCCTAACATCACAGATATAATACCCGAATTCATAATCAATGTCGATACCAGTCATAATCTCAATAACCATACAGTTATGATATGAATTCTCAGTCAAATCGAATCTAAAAATCATAACAATTACATAAACGGTCCGTTTCTCAATCTGACTTCAATTCTATGATGTCTAACATGACAAGAACATCATATATGAATTCTATTCAATTCTGACAATATCATATTTTCAAAACATGTCAAAACGTAGCAAAACTTACGTCCAGTTGTAGCCTACGTTGATAGGAACTCAGTACTGAAGTCGGATTCAAAATTCAACGGACGGATTTCTCACAAATCGAATTCTAAAATCAAGAAGTAAGCTTTTCCTTCAAATCACGATTTTCATCTGATAATTAACATTTGTACATATATATATATATATATATATATATATATATATATATATATATATATATATATATATATATATATATATATCCACGTTGCACACAAGACCAAGTGGCAAATTCGCGTTCTGCATGACTCGCGCTCGGGCGGTAAGAAACGACCGCTCGAGCGCGGAGGTTTCTGCCCGAGGATTTTCTCATGACCCATTGGCGCTCGGGCGGTAATTCTTTACCGCTCGGGCGCCATACATTCTGCCCAAATCCTCATTTTATTATCCTCTCGCGCTCGGGCGGTCAATAACTACCGCTCGGGCGCGAGACATTCTGTCCAAATCCCTTGAAGTTCACATGTAGTCTTGTTTTCGTGTCTCGATTAATCCTTTCGTAATCATATCAATTATAAATCAATAATTACCGATTACTGGGATTAAATTTCCGGGCATTACACGTACCCTCAGAGGCATTTTCTTCATCGTGCATCCTTCCATTGCCCCAAAAAACCGAATTCCAGGATCAACATAATAAAATAATGTACCATCTCTGATACCACTTCTTGATCCGATTTTATCTTATTTTCCTTAGTTTTCATTATTATCTCAATTAAGAAATAAACCTGAAAGCAAAAATAAGGACACAAAAATTTTTAACGTGGTTCGGTCCAACCGATCTACATCCACTGAGATATACTCAAATATTAAGTAAATCCGCTAAATATAAGCAGTTACAATCTTACAATAACTTATTCAAATAAAAGACTACATCTTTTCTAGTGATGTTTTTTGACAAACACATTAAATATACTTCACTTGACTCTCTTCGATAACATGTATATTGTTCTCTCCTTTGAACATCACCATCATTTCCCGAAGAATGAATAATAAATTAATGGATGCTTGTGCCTCACCAGCAATATAAAATCTCTCAAAACAAAATGATGAAGTGACATTGTTTGAATCTTGTGTCGGAAGTTGTCATGACACATAATACAATACGGAAGAAACATATTCGTTTTAGTTCGTTAATTTCGCACCCAATCAACTTGAAAAACTCACAATATAAAATATGTTATATGCAAGAAATATTGTAATCTCCCGAGAACTCATCATCTTCTCTCGAATAATGTCTAAATGGATATAATATGTAAAATCAACAAATAACAAATCAACTCTGAAAAACTCTGAAAGATTTGATATTAAATCTATGAGTCTTATTATATATATTAGCTTTTCAAATCTTGCATCATATTTCAAGATAATGTAATCCAATATCTTCTTAACATATTCAAACAAATATATTTTTCATTAACATTATGTCTCCAAAAATCTTCAAATCAAATGTTTAAATTTTTTTGACAAATAATCTCAAAAATAAAACCGACCAAAAATCACACCTAACCCTGTTGACTAAAAAGAGTGGCAACGTGAAAAAAATAATTATACAATGAAGAGCTCGTTGTCAACGAACATGTCACCATTTACAACCATAAACAAAAGATTAAATGTTTTGTGACTATAGATCACATATTTTATCCAAGTTTGATTTAAATTTTTTACACATCTGGAAACTATAACCTCGGTTTAATTAGTGGTTATTATTTAGGCCCATTTTATGGTGAGATAAGTGTTAACTAGATGGTCTAGCCTAGAGGTATAAACGAATCGAATTGGTTCGCGAGTTTTTGAGTCAGAATATTTGAACTCATCGAACATGAGAAAAAAAATTGTCCGATAATTTATGAGTCGTTCGCGAGCCTTAATATATATTAATATAATATTATCATATGTTAAATATATATAAATTTCGAACGTTTCGAGATTTTAAACCTTGATTCTCGAGCCTTAGTATTCGATCATTAGGCCAAATAGCTCGTGAATATGTTCGAACATTTCGAGTCGAACGCAAACTCAAATTTCATTTTAAGTCAAACTCAAGTCAAAAAATCTAAAATTTTCAAGTTTCGAATCGTGCTCGAACTCAAATATACTTAATTCAAGCCAAATTCAAACCTTAAATTTTTATTAAGAATTGATCGATTAAGTTCGTTTATGCCCCTAATTTATACCCAATAACATACATACAAATGACTAAAATACCCTATGTTTGCACCCATTTTTTTACCCATATAAACTTGGTCCAAGGCAAAAACTTGTGTGAGACGGTCTCACGGGTCGTATTTGTTAGACGGATCTCTTATTTGGGTCATCAATGAAAAAATATTACTTTTTATGCTAAGAGTATTACTTTTTATTGTGAATATGGGTAGGGTTGACCTGTATCACATATTAAGATCCGTGAGACGGTCTCACATGAGACCTACTCTTGGTCCAAAGGTTGAGCTCAAGTACAAATAGAATAAAGAAGCGAGAAGATCAGATAAGCTGATCAATTCAAAATTGATTTTAATAAATCAAATGTCTTACACATCGAAGATATCGTGTCAGGATATCGAGCAAAATCATAGAGTAGTGAGGGAGTGGGAAAACCGTCTAAGAATCTGAAGAAAAGAAAGACATCGACAGACAACAAAAACTCAACTCAAAAACACAATTTTTGCAAATTCTCTGCAAAATATCTAGTGTTCATCTTCAAACAATTTATCTTTTCAGTCCAATTCCAAGCAGTTTGACGTCTTTTCATTCTAGATTATGCAATTTTTATTATACTTTTATGTTTTTTGAATGTCGTTTAATCAATTTCTTTTGTTTTGGTGCATATTAGTTTATAATATTAGAATCCAAGATCGAATTCAAAATTCACGTGGTTTGAATAATTAGTAGTTAGTTTTTTATTACTTTCACACAAGTTGGTGCTTGCAGCAACTCAAAATGTCGTGCAAAGATAATGTTTTATCGTTTTGCAGGTTTCTTTAATGGGAAGAAGCGACTGTGCAATAAATGTTGTGAAGGATTATGTGATAGAAGACATGCATGTAATCAAATTCGAAACATTACATTATTTATAATCAGGACATTACTAATAGAAATTTCATTTAGGATTGAAAACCTCATTGATATTAATGTATTCTTAGCTAGTTTAATATTAAAAGACTCGAAGCAAATAAACCAAAGTGGTTAAAAACTTAAAGAATAGTTGCACACAAGTTCCCAACAGTAAAACCCTTAGGGTGTGTTTGGTTGAGTGGATTAAATAAGGATAGATTAATAGTCCAATATTTATCGTTAAAATTTTAAGTTGGTTTAATAATCATTTTGACCCGGTTTAAGATCCAATTTTATGGATAACTATTTGATTAATAAAATTGGATCTTAAACCGGGTCAAAATGATTATTAAAACATCTTAAAATTTTAACGATATATATTGGACTATTAATCTATCCTTATTTAATCCACTCAACCAAACACACCCTTAGAATATTTGTGTTCATGAGCCTGTTTAAGTTGCAACACATCTCGAAAATGAGACCCAAACAAAGATGATGCTTAATCCACGATTACATTTCTGCCTTTAGAATAATCTATGAATTTCGATTTCACCAAAACCATACAAAGAAAATGAATGCTGCTCTATTTGATTTTGCCAAGTGTTATTTGATTTTTTTTATTTATGGAAATCTTTATGTACTTATCTTCTTTCGATATCTAGAACAATTAACAAGTCATTCGAATAATTAATCATATTATATCTACACAATATTAATCAAATAAAAATATATAAAACAGTGAATTTAATCAATAAAATTAATTAATTTAATAAAATAAAAGCGTTAATATAATCATAAACGTGGCCTTAATTTAACAGTGTGTACATAAAAATCCAAAATTAAAAAGAAATTATTATTCAATCTAGATCATTCGCATGTGTTACGTGCATATATATAATATCTTTATGTTACTTTTAACTTAACAATTTCAAATATTAAGGCAACATATGAAAAGCCTTATCAGGATAATCTCTTAGGTGATATTAATATTCCTATTTTGCATCATCGTCATTATTGTTTTAAGTCTTACGGTGACTTGTTGTCCTCTGAAATTATCTGGTATCATGTTCGATACTACATCAGTACTTGTCTGAAAATGTCTTTATGTCTGTCAGCGATATCACAATTGGTGTATATCACAATACTTCCGCAAGGTCGACTTCTTAATTTTTGAAACCCGTACTCTCTAACTGTACTTTATCACTTACACATTTGATTGAGTGAAGTGATTTAGTTGATTTCACGGCCTCAAATTCAAAAGAAGCACTAATTGCAGGTTCGGACAATATATTTTGATTCACTTCCTTGGTATTAAACTCCTGATCAGTTGCTAAATTGGATCCATCTATTAAAGATTATCCATTATCCCCAACAAGTAACATACTTTGTTGCATCTAAAATCATATCAATTTCAACATCAATATTCTTCGATAATTCCACGTGAATTACATGCGTGCTTATTATGTGTGCCACCAAAACATAAATATGTTTTCACACCTGTTGTGTTTTTAACATAGATAGGAGAAGGATTTCAAATCTCATGCACGTGACGAGTAACTTGATGTCTTTTTTGATTCATATGTGTCCAATTCCAAACCTTCATGTATCAAATCTACGACTTCTCCACATGAGAAATTATCCTCATCCACAGTTATCGCTGCCCGTTTAGAATTGGAGCCCGGACACCACATACAAATGCCTGGTTCATCTATTCACCACTCACCATCATATTCAATATAATATTAGTCAATGTCATTACATGTGAAAAACAATAAAATAATCAGAAACTTATCGTTGGAATCGATCAAAAAAGGGAAAAAAAGCCATATAACCGACACAAACAGTGAGCCTGCAATGATGAAAAATAATTAAAACTGAAATTTGATGCTAGAAATAACTAAAATAACATGAAGATCACACTATTATTACGAATAATGTTTCATTCAGACAAACTAAGGCGGGATAAAAGTTCCAAAACAGCAAGAATCAAGTTTGTTGTTCAACAAAAAGAGCCAAAATATTTCCATCTAGAGAATCAGACAGCAAAACAACTTCATCCAACGCCGGCAACTACTTTCTCCCTATCCAATCATCCGTTCACCAACACTTTCTGAACACGTCTGTCAGAACCTTCTCAGAACGCAACGAAGACTTCAATAACTTCAGAACCTATGGACAAAAAAAATGTAATCAAGTCTGGTTCCTAGCTATCAGGTGACTTGTCAGGTTTCAAGATGGAAAAAGTTATATCATTTTTAGGGAAAATTCGACCCTGTCCCTGCAGGCAGTGCCTGCAGGGGCAGATCCAAGGGCCAGAATTTTTCTGGCCCTTGGTTTTTTTTTTTTTAAAAAAATTCCCCCCCCCCATGAAATGATCTGGACCATTGATTGGGTGTGGGGGCAGTGCCCCACACCCAGCGTCGACCAAACCCATTTTTAGAAGAGATACGTATAAATTCATCTATTGCGGTATTTGGAAAGGAAAATGACAAGGAAGAAAATACTATACCTCCTCCATGCCCAAAGTTACCTCCTCCTCCTCCTGCAAGGTCCCCACGTCCTCAACATTGAACTTGTTAAGCAAAGTAATACTTGAGATAGTAGACATGGGTTTCACCACCAAATTATCCATTACCATGTAAGTAACCACTCCCTTCACAAATCCCCCTTCAGTCGACGACTCCTGTTCTCTCGGCGGAGACACGTATGGAATTGAACCACCGTGGTCATTGTCCTCTTGCATTGTGGGCAGATTGCGTTAGGATAATCAGAAACACCATATAAACATTTTTTTAGCTTTACTGCACCTATAGAACTTTCTATCAGTTTTTGAATCTTCCTTCAGGAGCAAAAGAACGGAAGAAATGCCAACAGAAGGTATTGGTATTGGCTTCAAATGGGTTTCTTTAGCTTTATTCGGTTGGATGAATGATTCATTCAGGTTTTCTATGCTATTGTATATAGGTTTGCTAGGGAACCCACAATTCCTTGTTTTCTAAGCAGGAGTATGATAGTTGCCAGTTGCCACCGGCGAAGTTATGAGGTGGAAGAGGAAATCTATGGTTTCTTTGCTGGCTTCTGCAAATAGGACTCTTTTCCTTTGGGTGTCAAATCAGCAGCTTCATGCTCACTTTTGAACACTCCATATTTGAGAATTGCTGTTCTTTGGTGAGAATTTTTTCAAGTTGTGAAATTGTAATCGAAGGGACTAAATATATATTCAGGGGACTGACGATTCAGTTCCGGAACTATCCTTATCCACATCAGAGGATTAATTATGCACCGAATGACGACAAAGTGACTGTTCAAGTTAGTTATCATTCCAACAAATTGACAAACCGGAAATTAAAATGTGTTGAAAGTTTGAATTTTTGGTTAAATTCTTTTTATCCCAGAAAATTTAAAATATTGCGACGTGAACTCAAAAACTCGTTCCAGAATTCAGATCTTTGTGTGATATAGACTACAAACCATAGCTATGTAATTCAAGGCCGAAAATTTGAAGATGATTTATTAGTTAGTGATAAATATTAGAATACTATCTCTTACGCGTTGCAAGAAACAGAATCATCAATTCATCATATCGGTTTATGAATATATCGGCAAAACAAGGTGTGTCATTGGGCTTATTTTCTGACTTTTAGATAGGAAGTTGAGTTTCTTGAACAGGTAAACTCTCTATGGCTATCGGACGAGGAATCGATTTTATGCGGAGATTCGTTTGGGTTCTAATTATGGATTCCCCTCCCTAATGGCTATCAGAAACAAGAGTGAGGCTTGGCTTATACTGTTAAGATTTGGACATGTGTTTTTTGATCAAAATTGTATGCAAGAAAATTATATCTATATTTACATATGTCGTCCAATGCGAACGTCAGCACTATCATCCAAATGATGCCTAACAAAGTTTGAATTTACATCTGTCTTTCACATCTGAATTATTCATTAGAAACAACTTTGATTCGATGATTCCCATGAATAGGCCCAAATAGGTATTTTTCCAATTTTTTATTTTTATCAGTCTCATTTGCATCGATTTTTTTAATACGTATTCTTGTTAAATTGAAATTAAAATTCAGAAAATAAAAATTAAAATTTTCTGGTTTTTAATAATTTTTTTAGAATTTTTTTTCTATCGAAAATAACTTTTTTATGGCAAAAAAAAAAACAAAAAGAAATGGCTAAAAAAGAAATAGGGATATTTTGAGATTTTGAAAATTACACCAAGACAATATTTGCTTGTTATGACTCAAATATTATATAATATAGATTTATTTTTTATGAGACAAAGCTCTAAATTCCATGTTTTCCAATATCTAGCTTTCCAATAACTTAATTAAAACTAATATCACCGTGCACACAGGATGCTTGTGTATATTATAATATATTTAGAATTATATGTTACACATAAATAATATGTTTTTGATTCTAGTTTATTTATGTTTTATGTATTAAATTTTTTAAAATATTTGATTAACAATGTATCTAAATAATTAAATTTAAAAATTATTTATCTTATCTATAATAGTTAGTTGACAAAAATATGAAAAAATTGGATGAGAAATGCTTAAAATACTAATGTGTATTTACGATCAAATCTACATATCTCTATAATATAAGGTCGATTTTTTTAAAAAATTCCCTCACAAATTTTTTTTGTTGGATGAAAATATAGTACTTTTATTATTTTAAAGGGGTATTATTGTTGGTGTTTTAAAAAATCATCATAACAAAATTAGTTACCTTAATTTAATGTATATATTAAAAAAATTGTTTTCTACGTAATAACTAGATCAAAGAAAGGGAAAGATGGATACATGCATCGTACATTGCGTAAAGAAAATGAATCCATCTCGCATTAAAAAAGAATTAAATGTGAAATTTATGAAAACTATATATATTGGCTTTTGGTAGGCCCGCCGTCGTATGTGTTCTTCCTTCGCTATCAGTTCATTCTAAGATCATCTCCGACCCAAAATTCTATTTTAAAGCAACTTTACTCTAAAATAGTGCAGTTTCTACACCAAATACAATATTCATCTCCAACCCATATACTTCAAATCTTACTCTAAAAAATAATATTCTCGGAATATTCTTTTTTATTTTATTTATTTCATTTTTTTATAAGTTATTAAATATATATTTTTATGTTTAGTGATATAATTATAATTACATTTTATATTGAATATATTTAATATTATATTTTTAATAAATGTGATAATATTTTGGTGATTTTGGAGGATCGGGATCTGGATCCGGATCCGATTTTTCAAATTATTGATGATTTAGTTTGTTTATCGTTTATTGTATTTGCATATAAATTATCTGAATTCGAATTCATATTTTTATTTTAACTGTGTACTTGAATGTTTAAATATTATTCAATAAATTTGTGTGTTAGATGTTTAAATATAAAATTATTGTAAAATATATTTGTAAATTTATATAATTAAATATTTTAATTTTTATAATTTTATATTTAATAGATATTATCTAACTACTAATTAATATAATAATAATATTATAATATAAAAAAATATTTATAATCTTTAATATAAATATTTATAATTAAAAAAGCAAAAAAAATTTAAAAAAAATAAGAAAACACTATGCGCCACATTTGGCGCAGAGGGAAGCTCTGCCTTCGCTCTGCGCCAAATGTGGCGCAGAGAAAAAAGGAGCTGCGCTATTTTGCTCCATTGGAGAAACTCAAGCAGCAAAATAGCGTTATTTTGCTGCTTGGTTTGGAGATGTCCTAAGCTTTTGGATAGCTCATGATCAGCGGCTCGTTCTAAGTCGTTAAAATCTGTATATTAAAAAATCGTAATTTATTTCTTCTCATAAGTAATTGGATAAGAACGTACAAGAATGCAAGTGGAAATATCAAGTCTACACACGTATCAAATGTCTTGTAATAACAGATGACTTCTGCTCAAGTAATATATATATATATATATATATATATATATATATATATATATATATATGTATATATATATATATGTATGTATGTATGTGACGTGTGATGATAATTTATTTTGTACATGATATAATAAATTTTTCTCAATTATTCGTTATGAATAGGTTTCATCTAAGACGATTTCGCGAATCTTTATCTGTGAGACGTGTCAATCATATCGATATTCACAATAAAAGGTAATATTGTTAGTATAAAAAGTAATATTTTTTCATGGATAACTCAAATAAAATATTCGTCTCACAAAATACGACCCGTGAGACCGTCTCACACAAATTTTTGCCATTCGTTATACCGTTGGCAACTGAATATTATAATTTCAAGTAAAATTGATAAATTTTCCCATTCAAATAAAATTAAGAAGAAATGATTAGTTCATTAAATTGAGAATAAGACTAGATCAACGAAATATTTAATAAGTAGAATTTCTCTCTTATCTTTCTTTTAATCTTTTTTCTGTTTTTTTTTTTTTGTGTGTAAGCGGTCCTCCGAAATCCGCCCCCGGTTTCCAGTCGTGCTTCAAATCCAAAATTCAGCTAGGAATTGATGTTACTGTGCGAGCTAGTGAAATTTGTCAAGATTCTTACTCTCCTAAGCTTTTAGTATTGCCATTTAATGTTGTACGCGGAATTCAACTTTCGAGAATTCGAGAACAGCTACAAGTCTTCTTTGCAAAAGACAATGCAGTCAGCAAATAATATCCGGCCTCTTTATTACAAAGCTTCCTTGTTCCCCTTTCCATTGAATTTTTCAATGAATTCTTTATTTCTTTGGTCATTCATATATATATATATATATATGCAAATCTGAACACCAACACTGCTTATCTTTTATCTAATGGAAAATCATATAGGATGAGAACTAATTTATTACCGCACGTAACCTGGTCACTGTTCTAAATGTACTACATATTATATGAACTATTTTTCTTAAATTTTTTCAGATTTTGTGTTATATTTCTTTTATAATATAATCTATTTATGATGATGTGTTCAGTTACATTAATTTATATATTAAATACAAAGTATTACATATTATTTGAAAAGAATTTACAGAGTATCGATCGGGGGAATCTTGAAATAACGTGAACTCCTCAACTACACCCCAAGTTTGAATATTTCCACAAATTTGATAAAATTCATATTTACGCAAAAAAGGAGCTCCCCAACAAAATCAATTTCATCATCTCTTGTTCCTTAATCTCCAGTTCACGCAATACCAAATTCAGAAAGCTCGATTTTAACCACCGCTTATCCTTCAATCCCTTCTTTCCTGCGAGGTTTAAGGGGGCGAAAAATGATCAAGGTAATCGACATGCTTGAAACTCAAACACCCCTCAGAAGCAGAGACTTCTACGTGAGGATGAGGTTTTTGCATAGCACGAGATATAGCAGAAATTTAGAGAAGAGTTTTTGTAACAGAATTTTCAGATGGATTCTCTGGTTTTCTGTTTTATCCTATTGTTTATCCTCTTTTCTTGTTACTCGGAATAAACATACCACCTCTGTTTCAAGAGCCATCGTGTCACCTTCTAAAAACTACCACTCTCTCGTTGAAGAACCATCCCACAATTCCTCCGACGTGAAAATTTCATCAGGTAAGAAGACTGTAACTATGGTTCTGTTTTTTTTTTTTTTTCAGGTTATTAATCTATATGTTCTTTATATCTAAAAGTTTCTCGGTATACTTTCCAGGATTATTTAAGGGGTTGAAGGTGTATGTGTACGATTTGCCTTCGAAATACAATACAGACTGGCTATCAAATGAGCGGTGCAGCACCCATTTGTTTGCTTCGGAGGTGGCGATCCACAGGGCTTTGATCAGCGGGGAAGTGAGAACATTAGACCCGTGGGAGGCTGATTTTTTCTTCGTCCCTGTGTACGTCTCATGCAATTTCAGCACCGTTAATGGATTCCCAGCTATTGGGCACGCCCGTTCTCTCATATCATCCGCCATCGAACACGTTTCTTCTCAGCTTCCGTTTTGGAACCGCAGCCTCGGCTCTGACCATGTCTTTGTCGCGTCCCATGATTTTGGTTCTTGTTTTCACACCCTGGTAAGAAATATCGGCAACACGTGTCTTGTCGAAAACTCCAGAAGTATTACTGTGCATTCGTAAGAGAATTGAAATCTGTTCTGGTATTCCTTGGTAGGAGCACGTGGCTATGGCGGATGGGATACCTGAGTTTTTGAAAAATTCAATAATATTGCAGACTTTTGGGGTGAAACACAAGCACCCATGTCAGGAAGTAGACAATATTGTGATTCCCCCGTACGTGTCGCCGGAAAGTGTACGAAGGACGCTGGGAGAATCGCCGTTGTCTGGCCGACGGGACATATTCGCGTACTTCAGGGGCAAGATGGAAGTCCACCCCAAGAACGTCAGCGGTCGTTTTTATAGCAAGTTAGTTGATATTCAATAATTTCTAAAAAAAATTAACAAGTGGAGATTTAATTAATATTTATTTGGTATAATTTCTAAAAAGTATAACCGAGTCATCTACTTTTATTGGGGAAAATTTAAAAATGCACAAGCTAGAACTTGAAATTTAGAGCTATTTTATATATATATATATATAATATATATGTTTATAGAATAGAAAAAAATGTGTGATATCTTTTTTCGTTAATAATAATTATTTTTATATTAGAGTTTACATACCAGATGTTTGAACAAAATTGAGTGGGCTTTTCTGCACTCAAAAGTCCAGCTCCTTGTTTATAAAATATATGTGTATATATATTTTTTTAAAACAAAATTTATCCAATAAATCATTTATGTTTAAAATTATTTATTTAAAATATAAAACCATCCTTTTTTTTCTTTGTGACTGTTCACTGTCGATCAGTAAAATATTTTTATGCGATCATCACATTTTCTTTCTTTCAGTAATATTTAAATTTCAATATTATTCAATATTACAAGAAAAATAGTTACTATTTTTTTTAAATAAAGCAGAGTAGATAACAAAAAAAATTTATTTGAATCGACTTGAAACAATTGTTTATGTAATTATATATTATTTTTAGGCGAGTACGGACTCTGATATGGCGGAAATACGGCAACGATCGACGATTTTACTTGGGGAGACACCGGTTTGCCGGTTTCCAATCCGAGATTTTACGGTCAAAGTTTTGTTTGTGCCCCTTGGGATGGGCCCCGTGGAGTCCGAGGTTGGTGGAATCCGTGGTTCTGGGCTGCGTCCCGGTTATCATAGCAGATGGAATCCGGTTGCCATTCCCCTCCGCCGTACCATGGGCAGAGATATCCCTCACAGTAGCGGAGAACGATGTGGGAAACCTCGGGAGAGTCCTGGAGCACGTGGCAGCTACCAATCTCACTCGCATTCAGAGAAATCTCTGGGACCCAGACGTGAGACAAGCCCTGCTATTCAACGATCCAATGTGGCCTGGTGATGCGACGTGGCACGTTTTGGTTGGCCTGTCTGAAAGGCTTCACAGGTCCCACAAAAGCAAGCAATGAGTCATCCACGTGTCATATTTTAACTGGCTCATCTGCGTGACATGAATGTCCGCTTTCTGGACGTAGCGCGGGAATCTCTACAAGGTTCAGAAAGGAAAATCTGTCGTGTACAGAATTCTGGGATATGCCACTTGGAATGTATTGCTGAGCTGGCGAGAGGTGAGTGGAGGAGCCCTGTGGTTCGCATTTTGTTCTAAACAGAATCGCCAATACGAATGTGGATATGAGCGCTGGTTTGATATCAATAATATATACACCAAAAAACCTATGATTACTTTTAATTAAATAAAATTACAACGTATTTAATTATATCAGTAATAATAAGTAATGTATTATACATACTTTCATATATTCTAAATACTACACAATAATTAGTTACAATTATGTTATTTGAAATTAGACATAAAATGGAGAGAGTTTCGAGGAGAAGAAAGTGGATGCCAAAATATGTGGGATTCGGTGAAGGGACAAGATAAAATAGAGAGGGTACGGTGTTTAATGCCAATGTCTTTAATTTGGTAAGAGGAAGATTTTCAAGAGGGATCACAGGTTTCTAATAGCCAAGACAATACAAATTATAAGAAAATAATGATACAATACGACTCGTGCATAACATAAAATTATATTCAACAACATTTGTTATCGATTTTCCCAACTTCAGCACTCAGGTGTGAAACTATGATCCCTTAGGACGTCCTGACAATAATCATAAACCTTGTAGTTGTTTTGTACCCAGTCCAGTGCGGCATTCTGGCGGCGGCTCAGCCCTCCTGACCTCGAAGGATGACCGGAGACTGGGCGGCACTGGACCAGACCATTGGGTTCACAACCACTTATCTTGAAATCGTTGTACTGGCTAACAAAGGGTTGGTAACTGTAGTCAGCTTTGTATTTCCCATTTTCTGTGGCCCACGAAGAAGCATCCCATATTGATCCGTACACCCACATGGGCCTCGACGGAAAGGTGTCGTCATTTTTCCTCGGGTACCTTCTTATTGGCACATCATCCACAAAGAAACTGTATTTACCAATATATTATATAGTTATACAATTTATTAGAGGGAAATGAGACAAAATGAATTATTTGCATGGAGAAAGGGTTGTGTCATTCACGAGTCATGAAATGAACGGTCATGAACTTGTCCTTTCCAAGTTCACGGGGGTGTTCATTGTTTACTTTTCAGGCTGTGTTTTGCTTGTTGGACCTGAAAGTAATAGCTTTTATATTTTATGAGAAGGAAAATTTTCAATTTTGATCCAACATGTATATCTCATAGCGATTTTGATAATCTATATATATATATAGTTTCAAATTTTAGTTTTAGTCTTGCATATTTCAATTTTGACTATTTCAATCCCAATTAGCATTCCTGAAGTACCGTGTCACATCAACATCATGTAAAAATAATAACTAAAATGGATATATCGATATGCCTCTTGATAAATCTGCACTACAAAAAAAATGAGATACGACAACGGTTTTTAATTAGAGTACTCGTGTTGGTCGCAGTAGACATAAGCAACCAAACTCATGAAACAAGTGTATGGTTTATGTCAGTCTCTCAGCTTTATCAGTGTTCTACAAATTCTTCCAAAACCGATGTAAGGTCGTTATATATTTGGCGTAACTTTCAGTTGTATATAGATACGAGTGTTGTGAATTAATTACTTTTTTTTTCTGCTATAAAACATACACATAATATCACGAGAAGGAAAATCGTGTTATTATTTGTATTATAAAATAGTAAATATGTGCGTGCATAGACATGCAATAGAACTTACATGATTTCATCTGAATCCCAAAAAATGGCATAATTGTGGAAATCTTTGGCGGGGTCGAACCAAAGGTTAAATTTCACTTCTCGGCCAATGATATTGTTTCCATCTCCACTCCCTCTATTGTAAACATTTGTTTGCAGCACGTAAGGCTTGTCTTCTGTTGTCCCAAGAAACTCTATGTCAATCTCATCATGGTTACCTGGATAATCTTCATTGTTCGAGAGCTGCCCGTGTATATAAAGAATTTTACCATTATCCATCAGATATACCGACAAATACACACACACACACACACACACACACACACACACACATATATATATATATATATATATATATATATATATATATATATATATATATATATATAAGCAAGGAAGCAGAAGCTAGCCAGCCGGGATCAATGTACACTTACATAAAAGGATGTGATCACTCCAGCAGTATAGCCAGATTGGAGCTTCACAGAGGAACCAAAATAGCCAGACGAATACGGGCTAAGAGATTTAAATCCACTTCCTGTGGTTAAGAATTATCAAATTAAAGTAGCATGATAGAACACATTATGAAACACACACACACACACACACACACAGAGATATATATATATATATATATATATATATATATATATATATATATATATATATATTGCGAATTATGCAGTGCATGTGTTATGTGTACCTGAGTTAATGTCGAGCCAAATAGTTAGAGTCCCTTGGTCGAGAGTCTGATGCTGAGGACCCCAAAGATTGGTGCACACTTGGTCGAATTCTGTGGAGCCAATTCTTCTGCTGGGGTAGTAGCCTGGAGACGGTGGGCCATTCACATTTGCCTTATTTGTTAAAAGAAACATCAAGATTAGGAAGAGAAGAGAGACAAGCTGGAGATGATCCATGGCGACAAAGTAAGATTGATGATTAATTAGCCTGTTTCGTTTAGAATTACTGGTTAGAGGGCTTCGATATATATATATATATAAAGGTAAGGAGAATGTGTCATGGAATTGTATTGTGTGGTGCTATTGTAAATGGTATAGATAACAAGACTGCGAGGACCAACACCAATACTGATAAAGGAACTACTTCATACGTATAAATAACTATTATTTCACTTAAATTGTAAAATATTTAGAATTGTTAGTCCAAACTAGAAATTTAATCTAAAAATTTCATGCTTGATGTCGCATAAATCAAAACAAAATCAAACAGCATCAGGCTTGAACTTGACTCGTTTAAGATTGTTTGAAGCTCGAGCTCGATTCAAACTTTTATTATCAGGCTTGAGCTCGGCTTTTCTTGAAATTACAAAGCTCGTGAAAAGCTCGAGCTCGGCTTGTTAAAAGCTCGTTTAGCATGTTAATCAGTCTGGGCTCGAACTTGATTCATTAATAGCTCGTTTAGCATGTTTAACAAGACCGGCTTGAGTTCGGCTCTTTTTCGAACTCGTAAAGCATAGAATTGAGCTCGAGTTTGAGCTTTATTCGAACTTGGTAAAAATTAAATACATTTATAAACTAATTTTAAATCAGAAAAATGTAAATTCATTCAAATATGTCTTGTGTTCAATTCTTTCTATTGACATTAGTACTAATATTTTTATTTGTCAACTCAACAAATGAGTCAAGCTCAAGCTTACAAGCCAACTAAATGAGTCGAGTTCGAGCTCACGAGCCATCTAAACGAGCCGAACTCGAGCTCGCGGGCCTATTATCGAACATGTATGCGAAGTCACGAGCCTATTATCATTAGGCTTGGCTTGATTTGATTAAATTTTCAAGCTCATAATCGAGCTTGAACTTAGCTTGATATGACTAACAAACGAACTCAAACAAACTTTTTATCGAGCCGAGCTTCAAATAATTCGCAAACAATTTGATTCATTTACATCCCTATTATCACATATATTTTATCAAGTGCTATAAATTAAATTCGAATAGATATATATATTTACTTTATCCTAATTTGTCTTACTTTGCAGTACCAAATTAAATATGTTTATGTTTTTATATTTTGGTGTACAAATAAATATACAAAAACGCTATTATTCATATATATATATATATATATATATATATATATATATATATATATATATATATATATATATATATATATATATATATATATAACACTATTCGCAAACTTTAAATACGTTAAAAAAAACTTTCGATGAAAGTCATAAATGTAGAATGAAAAGTCATTATCTTTTCATTACATAAATTCGTCACATGCTTGGCCTGAATATATAGTTTCATTTCACGGATCATATATATAATCACATCCAATGTATCCTCCTAGTTTTAAAATATATACTCGTTAATCATAAAATGAATACATAGTATGCTAAATTTTTTATATCTGGAATCAGAGAGAACAAATTTAATAAATTCTGTAATTTAAAACATAATTTCACATGATGCCAGATTTTAAATATTTTTTTTTTAACTTTGAAAACTCGCCGCCACAACTTTTTTGTGTGCTCTAGATAAACTAAAAAAGTCAATTCATTTGCACCGTTTGACATGATGCCAGAATATTGCTCGACCTGAGAATATCATTATTCACTATTAACTTGGTATTAAATGATTTGGTGATTGGTTTGGAGGGAATAAAATAAAATAAAATAAAATGATAAAAACTTGTGTGAGACGTTTCTTTACTTTTTTTGTGAATATTGGTAGGATTGATCCGTCTCACAGATAAAGATTCATAAGATCGTCTCACAAAAAACATACTCAAATTTTGGCGTATTATAATAATATTATCTACTATATATGGAATCTTTTATTTTGCACAAGCAAAAACTTCTATAATCGAAAAATAGAAATAATAATGGAATGTTGCACAAAAAATGGTTCTATTTAATACGGCCGACATTTAGAGGGCTTAATTAAAATTAATTA
This sequence comes from Primulina eburnea, assembly GCF_022965805.1. Taxonomy (NCBI): domain Eukaryota; kingdom Viridiplantae; phylum Streptophyta; class Magnoliopsida; order Lamiales; family Gesneriaceae; genus Primulina; species Primulina eburnea. The sequence continues at coordinate 28,267,805 of NC_133113.1, forward strand.
TTGGCTATGAATCGTTTTCTGCGTTAACTTCAACATTATTTTAAGAGAAGAGGTGAGCACAAATAATTCAATAAAAAAAGGTAAGGGGCATGCATGCATCATCTCACGATCGTCTCGATTCTAGTTTGACAAATTAAAATTGCATTATTACCCTCAATTATTACAAAATATGTGTGAGACGGTCTCACGGGTCGTATTTGTGAGACAAATCTCTTATTTGGGTCATCCATGAAAAAATATTACTTTTTATGCTAAGAGTATTATTTTTTATTGGCATATGAGTATGTTTGACCGTCTCACGGATTATATATATATATATATATATATATATATATATATATATATATATATATATATATTGATTATATCTTGCAGTAATAATCAATATATATATATATATATACATTATATCTTGCAGTAATAATCAATATATATATATATATATATATATATATATATATATATATATATATATATATATTATATATATATATATATATATATATATATATATATATATATATATATATATATATTGATTATTACTGCAAGATATAATGTTTTAATTGTACAATATATATAATTTTTCCCAATAAATCATTTTAATAATTTTAATTAAGAAAAAATATTTTTAAAAATTTAGGAAGGAAGAAAAAAGGTTCCTATGGGCCGGTATCAGTTGATTATGATTTACATACCCAAATCTATTGTTATGTATTGGACTGTCCTAGATTAAACACCAATGCATGACCAGAGAATTATGTGATTCGGCAATGAATTGCCTATATATATCATCATCCACAGGAGAACAGCCACTTTACTGATCACGTCTCAAGTTTTGAGTTACAACGCATTTATCAAGAATTGAAGAATACAGAATGCGCTTTTTGATTCCTCAATCTCCTCGTGCTTTCTCTTCTCCGAATACTTGTACGATCCTTGATTTTTCTGTCAACCATTCAACTTGTATTGGCAGCTCAGCCTTTTGTAGCGCAGCAGTTCACAATCCCAACGGCCACTAGACAGTTGGTCTTCTTGTGAGTTATTTCTAGTTTTGGCCATAATTTGAAATAACTCCCCCTGCTTGAAGCTTGTTGCCCACCAACTTATTGGACACAAGTTTAACACTTTGGTTACTTGATGTGAATAATCCATTTATTGTAACAGATTGCTCCCTGAATTGGCCCAAGTGAAAGCGAGTGCATTAAGAAATTCAAATGATAGCATGCATCATGCATGAGTACGAAGGATAGATGGATGTGGGTGGATGAGAAGAAGGGATCTTACACGGTAATTATAAGTGGATATGAAGTTTTATTGAAACAAGGGAGTTGGTTCCAAATCTGGGCAGTATCAACTGGAAACTTTTGTGGAAGTTTCGTTTACCCGCCGAAGTTCGAATTCGAGGACTATTTCAACCTGTCTTTCTACTATGAAGGCACTGCAGGTCTGGAATGACAAATGTACTTCTCCAACAAAGATATATCAATTAGCTCTGGATCTCCATTTCAAACGGCAAGCAGCAAACCACCATCATTTACCCAACCATCACTCAATCCAACAGAATGGTGAGGGAAGTTGGCAAAGGCCTCCAAAAAATTCCTTGAAGTTCAATGCCCTCCACATATAGGATATGACTGCATAATTCAAAGATTCTCAAGGCGTAGTGACTGCATCAATCCATGGCAAAATGAATGGAAGTCAGAATCCAGCCATAGGAGAGAGTATGAGAATAAGAGAAGCACTTAGTTGGATAAAAAGTCTACATTTATCCAAGATCGTTATTGAATTTGATTAATCAAATTGATCATGATCATTCATGTTTGAATTTTATTATTGAAGATTGTAACCTTGCGAGTTGCGAAGATGAGCGAATCAGGTTGTTCATACTTTAGCGGATGAATTATTTCATCACTTACTCTTATTTGAAATGTAATTATTCCCGATTTGTTTAATAATAATACCTTATTTATTTTTTTTAAAAAAATTACAACTCTTTTGGGCCTTAAGGTTGGTTAAGCTGTAAGTGGCCAGCCCAATTACAGATTCGTAGCGTAGCCCCAGAACTTTTCTCACCCCCCCGCTCGAGTCCTTGGCGAGTCAGTACTTCGTAAATATGCATCCTAAATTTCTATCCCTCTTTCTGGTTTTGGTCCCCAATTGGACATTTGATTTGCCGATAATTACGAGCATCAGTTGAGAATCTAACACGTAACAGAGATCGACCGCGAAATCGAGAGAGAAACACTTTATTTTACTGGGAATCGAATTGATAGAACAGAAATAATGGAAAAAATGATGAAGATATTGAAGCCCAAGCCGAATCCGCAGGAATTGCTCAGAGATTGGCAGCGTCGCCTTCGGCAAGAGTGCCGCAACATCGAACGCCAGATTCGAGGTGTTGCGTTGTTTATAATTTTGTTCAGATATTTTTTTTCCTTTATTTTTGGGGTTGACGAGTTATTTTTGTTGCTTTTATTAATGGGCTTGTTTAGACATACAGAAAGAAGAGAAGAATGTGCAGAAAGCCATCAAGGATGCTGCTAAAAGAAACGACATGGGTTCAGCTAAGGTATTTTAGTTAATTTTTTTATGATTAAAGTATTGTTTTACGTTTAGTTTACATTTTTCTTTGTGATTAAAGTGATTATTGATGGTCACTTGGTGTTGGGGAAATTGATTGATTGATTGATTGCTGCAGTAGAGAGATAATGGCATGGAGTTTGTGTTTGATTCACCCTACTGGGATATATCTTTATTTGTATGCAAAAGTACGATTTTGAGAAGTACATCAAATTTTGGAGAAGCTAACTCTTAGAGTTGGGCTACACAAATGTAGACTGAATGTCGGAATATTTTTTTTCTGATGTGCTGCATTAATAATTTATTATATCAGGCCCTTGCAAAAGAACTTGTGAGATCTAGGAAAACTGTGAATCGCCTCTATGAAAACAAGGCCCAGTTGAATTCAATATCAATGCATCTTGGAGAAAGTGTTGGTATGATCGTCCTTTTATTTTTCACTTGTATATTGTTTTGAATAAGTGATGACTGGTTAGGCTTGTAACCTTGTGACCATCTTTCAAGAAGAGCTCGATGATATTGGCCCATTATTTGTGCTATATGAACTATTGTGAGATCTAGTGATCAAGGCAAGAAAATTTCTAGTTATATTCAGCTACGGCTAAGGATGGAGGAACATCTTTTGTACTTTTAATTCTAGATATCGTCATTTTTTTAAATGGCATTATACGTGTTATGCTATATGTGGAGTGGATCAAATATGTATATAGGAGTTGGATATATAGGGGCATCTTTTGTTAGCATACCCTTGATCTGCCTTGTTGAAAATGTAGGATGATGGTGTTAACTTTTGGCTAGATATATGATCGGGGCGTCATGGAGATTGTTGTGTTAATGCCTTGGCATCTTCTTACCTTAATGAACAAGCTGGCTTATATTTTTGCTGTTGAGATTTGTTTTGCTATCATCGCTTCAAGGTCTTAATCTATCATACCTTCTATTTGCAATGTACATAGTCTGCCAGATGAGAACCCGTTGTTTCTTTGTTGGCTCTTGTTATCTGAGAATTATGAACATTGTCACAAATTATATATTTGTATTCCAGTTAAAACTAAGAATTCAGTTTTAATATTCAAGTGATTCAGCTTCGGCATTATGTAATTTTACAGAAATTCAAAGGATTGAATAAGATAAACATTGAAATCCCTTTCTAGTGGGTTGATTATTGTTATATGTGGATGTTATAAGTTGTGACAGGCTGAGAATAAACACACCCATATTATCCTATTAGACATTTAATGTAGTGCTTTTATGTCTTCTTGGATCTTTTCATTTTGTTTTTTAACTTTTGGAAACTGAGTACTTATTAGTTGCCACTGTGTCATTATCTTCTTTAATAATTTTTCAGCTATTGCCCGAACTGTTGGGCACTTATCCAAAAGTGCTGAAGTCATGAAGCTTGTCAATAATCTTATGAAGGCTCCAGAGGTAGCTGTCACTATGCAAGAATTCAGCAACGAAATGACAAAGGTAATTTCAGCTTTGTGGCAAGTGGAAGTGAGAAATATTCTTCTTTGTTCTTTTTTCTGAGAGAGACGGAGCTTATATGCTTGGTTGAGCAGGTATTTAATATATACCTTATCTTGGTAAGTTTGGAGGATTGCCAAAAAGACACTAAGGGAAAAATTGGAACAGCGGAAAGTTTGTCTATGATGTTGAAAATAATGGTTTTTGCGTATGCGTTGGTATTTTGTCAAAGTTTGAGTCATAATTGAGGTGCTGTAGCCTGTAGACAAGTTCTGGGATCGTGTTACTTATTATGGTAGCTTAATCATTTACAGATGATATTTCCAATTTTCTTGCATAAATTAACCTAAAGATTCTAGATTCTACACTTTTTTCGACAATGATGGCAGAAAAGACGGGATAATGGTGTACCACCATCAGATTCAAAAATAGTGTCCCAACCCCTAACGAAAAAAATCTCTTTCATCTCTGAAGAAATAAGGTCCTATCATGTTCTGCAGGCTGGAGTTATAGAAGAGATGATGAATGACGCAGTGGATAATGCACTGGATTCAGAAGACATAGAAGAGGAAACTGAAGAAGAAATTGACAAGGTGTTAACAGCAATTGCTGGTGAAACAGCTGCACAACTTCCCGAAGCAGTCAAGAAGGAGAAGCTAAAGCAACCTGCAACAAGTGAAGATGCAGAGGTACGCTTCATTTGTTCCTATTATGGTATATCCTGGATTTGGACATTTGTAAGTTTTGAGGGCCTCATAAATTTTGGAGGGATGAAACTTGCTGTTTCAGAAAATGTTTGCAGGAATGTTAATTTTTCTGTTTTGTTTGAAGAGCAACCTCCCCCTTATCGTAATCTTCCTTTTCCCGTCTCACATCCTGTACTGCTCTTAAACAATAGGAAAATGTTGATGATGAGGAAGAGCTTGAAGAAATAAGGGCACGTCTAGCTAGAGTTCGATCATAACTGAATCTCTTAATCATTTACCAAGCTTATTAAATACGAGGTTTGTGATTAATCAGAAGATACCGATTTTCGACTCTGATCCTCTTTCACAAAGTGGTATTTATGTATCAAAAAACTCTAGCTGCATTGTAAGTATTGTAACACATTCTTGGTTTTCATGCTTTCTACGCTAACGTCTGGGTTCTTGTACTCTTGTTCGAGGCAGCGGGTTGATACTTCTGTAGCATAGCAGATTCGGTCGGGTTTTTTTATTACCCTGCGTGAATGATCTTAATCGTAAACTCTAGTTTCTGTCATTTACTTGTTTGGACACAACAAGTGGTGATCCGAAAATGCAAACAAGATTTCTTCAAAAAATAAAAAGTGCAAGCAAAGAGTAGTAACTACAACCATTATATGTTAGGTAAAAACTTGTGTGAGACGGTCTCACGGGTTGAATTTGTGAGACAGATCTCTTATTTGGGTCATCCATGAAAAAATATAATTTTTTATGCTAAGAGTATTACTTTTTATTGTGAATATGAGTAGGGTTGATCCGTCTCAAAGATTAGTATCCGTGAGATGATCTCACATGAGGCTGACTCTGTATGTTAATAATAATGGGAAAAAATAGGTCACAAGATTGATTAGGAATCACAGTTGATTTTTATTGTTGCTCAAAACATTTTAATTTTTTTTATTCTGAAACCCGTTAATACGATCCATGGTCCCGTTTATGTTATATTGATAATTATCTAAAATTACAAACATAACTAAGACAATCGAGAAAAATATGTATCTATTGTTTGTATTTTTCATGAAACGTGTAGCAAAAATGATTACAGAAGAAAGAAAATAAAAGTTTGTTGTTGTTTTTGTTTATAAAATAAAATTTATTTATTAGTCAATATAATAAATATATTTAATTGAAAAAAATAATAAATATCACTCACTTGGTTTTATAAATATATATGTACAATAATTTGTTTTTATATATATTTTCTTTTATATATATGCATAATAATTTATTTATTGAAACACGATGACTTTTATGTAATTAAATTTATGTTAGTTTAATAAAAAAAATATTATTTGAAATAATAAATTAATTTTTTATCGATTAATTAATATCTTTCTAAAATAATAAAATTTTATGATCTTAACATTATTGATTTATAGAGATTTCATGGTAATTAATGCCTACACAAACATTTTTTGATAAAAATTATATTAGATCATTTATTTTTTAGAAATTTATATTTTATATTAAAAGTAAAAGAAATATGAGCATTTCAAGGTGATTAAAATATATACGATTTCTCACCAATTTATTTCAATTGGAGGGAGTCTGCTTTTTTTATTTGGTCAAAGGTAAAAGGGCAAAATGATCTTACACATTTTTGTCAAAATAAAATATACAAATAACATCAAATTTTGATATGATTCAGATTTGAATCGTGTGCTTTCGCACCATACGACACCTTACTACTACACTATTTCATATTTAATCTTATATTTATGTAAATAATTATATAAATATTATAAATGGATCAAATTTTTTCATATTTAGGTCATGTTTGAGTCGAGTTTTTCATATTTGGGTCAAAGTTCTCATATTTAGGTCGAGTTTTTCACATTCGAAACGAGTTTTAGTCGAGTTTTTCATATTTGGGTTGAATGGTCTAGTTTTTCACATCTGGGTCGACGTTTTCATATTTTAGTCGAGTTTCACATATTTTGGGTAAAGTTTGAGATAAGGTTTTATAGCTGAGTTGAGTTTAGAGTAAAAATTTTATTTTGATTAATTTATGTTTTTATTTTGTGGACAAAATAAAAACATAAATTAATCAAAATAAGACAAAATAACAATTAAAACGACTATCTTTTTCGATTTAGAAAATGTTTGCACAATATTTGATTTGCGTGTGTGTCAGATGCAAAGATATACCAATTTGTGTAAAAATGATTTAAAAAAAAAACTAACTTCTAAAAAGAAATTGAATCCTAAATTAGATCGTCGATTCTACTCTCCTAAAACAAATAAAACCAAAATGAAGAAAACTATTGGAATTTGAAAAAATAAATATCTGACATTGTTTATATTTTCAGTAAAAGATAGAATTTACAAGACATAAAAATATAACATATAAAGTTGTTGAAATCTAAAACGAGAAGACCTAGAATGCTAGAAAGTATATACTTGAATGCTTGAAAACTAGTGTTTGAAGATTGAAATTTAACATATAAAGTTGTTGAAATCTAAAACGAGAAGACCTAGAATGCTAGAAAGTATATACTTGAATGCTTGAAAACTAGTGTTTGAAGATTGAAATTTTTTGTGTAGAGTTGTGTGTGTTCTCTGTGTTTGCCGATTCCTTCATTTTCTTCACTGTACGGTGCGGTTTCTTTCACTCCTCCTATGAGTCACAATATTTTCCCCTTTCTCACTATCTTCTTATCTTTCCATAATATTCTTGACTTATCTGAATAAATTTGAATCGATGTGAATTTATCTGCCACATTTGATGGACTTCCATAAATTAATTGAACCTCCATAATTAAATTGGACTTTCATAATTAAATATTTAAGCTCAAACATAAACTAATTGACTTCTTTCTCATGTCATTAAAATATATATAACTCTTCACAAATTTATTTTATTGAGAGGGAGTTTGATTTTAAAACTTGGTTAAAAGTAGTGACTTAAAGGGCAAGATAGTCTTTACATATGCTTGTTAAAAATAAAATAATAAAATAACATCACATTTTGACCAAATCCATATTTAAACTATGTGTTTTTGTACAATACAACACCTTGACACTACATTATGTCATATTTGATTAAATATTAACATGAATAATTATATACATATTATATATGTGTCGAGTTTTACATATTTGGGTCGAGTTCTATTATTTAGGTAAAAGTTTTTATATTTGGGTCGAGTTTTTCGCTTTTAGGTCGAGCATGAGTCGAATTTTTATATTTGAGTCGACATGTCATATTTTGGACAAGTTTTTCATAATTGAATCGAGTTGAGGTCGAGTTTTTTTATATTTGGGTCTAGTTGTTCAAATTTGGGTAAATTTTTTTACATTTCGATCAATTTTTCACATTTAATTTAATATTTTCATATTTGAGTCGACTTTTACATATCTATACTATATTATTAAATGTGAGGACATGATAATAACTACTTAGAGAGGACACCAATTTTTTTTTCCAATTTTACCCTTATATGATACTAATAATACATTTTGTTTTTTGTTTTTTTAAAATTTTAACACACTTTTATTTTTATTTTTTTTCAACCATTCAAATATCAATTTAGTCCCTCCATAATTTGTCAAATTTCACTTTTGTCTATCGATAATGATAAAAAAAGATTGTACACACAAGCTATGCGTGTGCGGAGTAACTAGTCTAGGATAAAGTTTGAGGTTGAATTTTGAGGCAAAGTTTTATGCATTAGTTGAGTTTGAGATGAAGTTTTTATTTTGATTAATTAATTTTTTTAATGAACAAAATAGTAAAATTAGATGAATCCCTGTAACTTAATTTATAACAAGGACCTCTTTTTCCCCTTCCTTTTACCTCGTTTCCCGGCATTTGGCACATGGACATGGGATTTGCGTCGCTGGACACCTGTACACCGATCCCAGATCGGTTCACTTCCTGCCATCCAACTTTCAATGGTCAATGGGTTTAATTTAATTGTTCAGGGGAAAAATGGACAGATTCAAATAGGTAGCTTCGTGAAAAATGAAAATCAAATCTTAGATTTTGGCCTTCGAACGCCTAATCTTGTACAAACTTATGTCCTCACTCCCCTACTTATTTTGGGCATTTCATCAGATCCCACGCGGAATTTTGTCATTTCATGTGTGGTTTTATTTTTTGTCTCTGTTTTTGGGGGCAGAAATGTGTTCTGTTTGAGTTTGCTTTTGCTATTGAGGGGAAGAGATTGAAGGTTCCACCTTTTTCCTTTTTAGTTTAGAATTTTCAGTGTTGTGACGAGGGTGTGAGGCCGCAAGAGATTGAGTCGAAGCTCTCAGATGGATGCGGACAGGTAATTTGCTAAGAAAAAACCAATCTTGAAGATTCTTACTTGCGGTTTGATTCTATGCTATATATATATTTTCACTATGCTTTCCTATGATTTATTCGTGTTCTTATCTTTAAAGTTGTTAATAGTTCTTAAACAAAAAACAACATATTTTGGTCAGCTGTGCATTTCCATATGGCTATCCCTTGATATTGAATCTGAAACTCCAAGCGTTCCACCGCATGATAGTATATTTTCCTATTGGATTTGCTTAACTTTTACCCTTTTTATTTATTCTCAGGTTAAATTCTCCTCACACATCAGCTGTTGTATTTGAAGCCCTCGGCCATCAGCTTCAATTTTCACAGGTAGTGCGATTGTTCATGATCTTTTTTCTTCTCGTTCTATAACCTAAGTTAGATTAACTATACTGTCAATAGTTGCTGTTCACTCCATTTGACGTCCAGTAATTCTGAGAGTAGATGCATTCAGATCGATTGTCATATTTGACATGTTTTTGTATCCGTTGTTTCTTCACAGGGAAAAATCTTATTGCACGCACTTAGAATATGGAAATTTGTGGTTCTTGTCATCTTTTGAGAATCTCTGGTTTATCTTCCTTCTAAAACTTAATAAATGCCTTGGTTTTTTTTTTTTTTGTTCTTTATGATAAGTTTATTATGCTACATATACTGTAGGACAGAAATCATCCTTTGCTCCAAACCCAATAGAATGTTAGATTGGCTATGATGAGCGTATATCCTTGATCTTTTGTTTGCTGAATTTTTTGACTAACTTTTCCGGGAAAAAAATTGTTTTTTCTGCTTCATGATTGCCTCATTCACAATGACGATTATGCTGCAAATGTGACAGGATCCCAACTCCAAGCATTTAGGGACTACTGTGTGGGACGCATCAATGGTCTTGGTCAAATTTCTGGTAATTTTTACGGGTGGTGTTCGCTCCCCTATTACTGATTTTTTTAAAAAATTCCGTGGTTCTGGCAAGAGAGATGACCGACGATTTCGGTTGGGAATAAATGTAGCAATCGCACTAGGTCAAATAATCGTAATTGGATGATGAGTCCAGGTATCGTACCCACAAAGATCGATATTTAAATACTAGGATAAGAATTATTTTTCCTAATTTAGGCTAATAAAATTTGAATGAAGGGGAGATAAATTAATTAAAACTAAATGAAACAATTTAAATAAATTAACTAAAGTAAAAAAAATCCAAATTATTAAATTGTACGAAAATTCAAATTATTTAGAAACGACTAAGGCGCACAACGGTATCGAGACAACTTATAATCTAGTGTCAAATTGATATTCAATAAATTAATTATTTAATTCACGACGAAATTCCCAAAATTATTTATTAAATGATTTCTCGAATTAATAAACCTAATTAAATCTAACAGTCCAATTTTTCCTAACTGAATTTAATTAGATTCAACCGTATTAGATCGCTGTGAAATTCCAGTTTTTCAACCTAAGTCTCACACTGAAACTGAATACTATTTTTAGTCGGTTTGCCCATATGTTGATTGATGTATGAAGCAAATATTAATCTATCGCCTTCTGGTTTTAGATTAACCAACAAATATTCTATTTAATTAGGCAGATTAAGAGAACACAAGATAAATGACATCAATCAATGAATAAAATAAATAATAGAATTGAATCAAACTCAAAACATAAAAAATAATTTGTCTCGGCCCTATCGTGGTCCTAGTCTATAAAAATCTACTCCTAAATTCAAAAACAAAGTTGAAAGTGCACATCCATGCTTAAATTCAATGAAGAAAACATAATTAAGAGGGAATGAAAAGAATTCTCAGTGATTTGGCGTGTGTTGAGGAATTCCTCCAGCTTTTGCCTTATGTCTTCCTCACTTCTGCACTTCCTCACTGTTGCTGCTTCATTGCAGCCTTCTGTTCTGCGCTTCCTTCCTCTTTTCCCCTTCTCTGTCGTTTACTTCCTTCTTATTTTCTGCACTCCCGTCTTCCAAAGTCGAAAGTGCACATCCATGCTTAAATTCAATGAAGAAAACATAATTAAGAGGGAATGAAAAGAATTCTTAGTGATTTGGCGTGTGTTGAGGAATTCCTCCCGCTTTTGCTTTATGTCTTCCTCCCTTCTGCACTTCCTCACTGTTGCTGCTTCATTGCAGGCTTCTGTTCTGCGCTTCCTTCCTCTTTTCCCCTTCTCTATTGTTTACTTCCTTCTTCTTTTCTGCACTCCCGTCTTCTTTTCTTTTTCTTCTGCTCTCCTCCCTCTGTAAGTATTTGTACCTCTCCTTCACGCCTCTTTTTATCCTCCTAAATGGGTCCCATCCTTCAATCTTTTTAAGCTCGTGTCAAGTAAAAAAAAAAGTGTAGAAAAAATCTTTATCAAGATTTACATATCATCAAAAAATAAGAATATTTTATTTCTTTTCTTTTTATATTTTGGTTCCTTTGAAGTCTAGTAAATTTATCTTATCTCTCAATTTAAACATTTTTCATTTTTATTCTAATCTACAATTTTTAATTCAAATAACCACATAATTAGGGATAAAAATTCTAGATAAGAGTAAATATTATAAAATCAAATTCCTAAAATCTTTGTAAGATTTGGCCTTATCAAGGGACTAAGATGATAATAAAAGGTAGAATTTTATTTATTACTTTTTTTCTCTCTCTTATGTTGCATTACATAAATGACGATGATGAATTTAGTTGTTAAACGATAGTTAAATTGTTGGTCTTTGTTTAATCAAACTAATAAAACCTGTTTGTGTTCATTATGAAGGAAAAAAATTGTAGAAAGGGAAGGTTTTCTCCATCTAAACTAAAAGGAAAACATGTAATCGAACTTGGAGCAGGCTGTGGAGTAGCTGGATTTGGTGAGCTTCTTGCTTTGCCAAACTTGATCTGAGTAAATTTTTTGAAACATTCAAGATTAGACACTAATGACGAGGTTCTTCAGGTATGGCATTGCTCGGATGTGATTTGATTACAACTGACCAAACTGAAGTTTTGCCTTTGCTTATGAGAAACGTGGAGCGAAATACCTCAAGAATCCTACAAATGAATTCTGATTCAGGTGTCCTTTCTCTTTGTGTATCTCTTTGAGTGTGCAGGTGTTTTGCATAGATTTTAGTTCTGTTCTTCAGCACTTCCGCATGGTTGAAGGAGGGGACAAGTATTAGAATTCGATAGAGGCGACGAGAGAAGATGAGGGGGTGATTTGAGGTACCCTCATTGAATTTTGGGAGGTCAAAACGTGCAATTTTCAAAATATTACACAAAGTTTTGAAGAAAAAAAGGAAAAACCTAGTTGGAAGTAGAGGCATACACTTTTGGCTCCCCTCTCCTTTTTCTTACATGACGGTTTTATTTCTTGTAGATTCATTTGGATCCATTGAGGTCGCCGAGCTTAACTGGGGTGATGCTGACCATATCAGGGCCGTCGATCCCCCATTTGACTACATAATTGGCACTGATGTTGTGAGTTAGTATAATTCTAAACATTTTATCCTGTTAAAACTATCCTCTTCTTAAGTGTCTCGGTGGTGAATAGGGAGGGATTGTACAAAAATATTATTGAATGTTTTGCCTTTAACCAACATTGGTAATATCAAGTGCTAGTAATACTCATCCAAACATGACAACTCTTTGAATTTGTTTACGTAGGTATATGCAGAGCACCTTTTGGAACCACTTTTGCAGACTCTACTTTTATTATCCGGACCCAGAACCACAATTTTGGTATTGCTTTTAAAAGTATTTTTGAAGTTTGAACTGAAATGATGATGTTCTAATTTGTCAAAACCTCGGTCTGTAGTTGGGTTATGAACTTCGTTCCACTAATGTCCATGATCGTATGCTTGACTTATGGAAGACAAATTTTGAAGTTCGTCCTGTTCCTAAAGCAAAGGTAACTATCTTCTGGATATACAAAGGTCAAATACAGTAATTATGATAAATGTTTGGATCTTGTGAAAGAGCGACATATGTATTATATCTGATGGGGTAATGTGAATATTAAACATCATGGCCGTAGCTCAGTTTTTTAAAATTTTCAATTTTGAGAGGGTCAGAGACATTGAAGCCAAATGAACATAAATTATAGGTCAAGATTTTGTGTGGTGGGTGTTAAACTTTCTCCTCGATCATCGTCTTTTTGTAATCCATGTAGATGCACGGTGACTACCAGCATCCGAGTATACAGCTGTTTATAATGAACCTGAAGGTTTCAAACTGGGTGAGCAGAGGAATTGATAATCATCTTGAAGGGGAAAAATCTGGAGCAATTATACTAGGGCCAGAGGAAGATGATGACTGTAGTGCTGCTGTTAACAAGGTTGATGACTCAAGTGGCCGAATCTAGGAAGGTGACATCCTTGAAAATATCCAAAATAAGAAGCTTAGCGACTGGGAAGCTAGAAGATATGGGGCTATGGCTGCTCGTCTTCTTAGATTAAGACTCGTAATACGCACGAGGCAGTTTCATGTGATGTTTATGCCTTGAGACGCAACCCTCCATGAAAATTGCTTTGTTGTATTGAAAATTTTACTCCAATGTCTGCATATGTGAGAGAAGCATATTTCAAATTATATTCAATGCCAAATGGTTTAATTTAAAAGTTATACACGTCGCTCCAAAATACATCAAGAAAAAGAAAACAAGAGATCATTGGAATTTTCACTGTGCATTGTTTTCCCTAAAGACTTGCACTACCGTTGAACCGTGATCTAGAGCTAAGCAACGAGGCATACCCAACAACTGAAAACGGATCCACATAAAAACCTACATAAGATATCAATGGATCGCCCCGAGATCTAACAATTTCAAGCTTCAAGTGACTGCATGTGACACTCGGGAACAATAGCAATCTTTTGTATCCCACAGTCGTGCCCCTTGTGACCTCCTCCCATTCCCCTTCTTCATTCATGAAATTAAAATGAAATTCCGTCACTCTTTGGCCCATATGTATTGGTTCTTGGATTAGCAAGACATTAAAAGTCACATCTTCTTCAAAATCAAAGAACAATGCCCAGTCTGATTGTGCTTTATCTGGAGCCCAGTATGAAAAAATTCCATCTTCAAGAACACGCTGAGCGCCATATGTAGAACATTTCACAGCCACCTCTTGTGTTGCTAGCCCAAACCAGAGAACTTTTTGCTAGATTATGTGAGAATATGGAGTTCCGAATCTCTGTAAAGTCTTGGAGGACTTGGATGTCTTCTGGGGATATAAGGCCTGAAGAATTTGGGGGTACATTCAGTAAGAAGAGACAGTTTCTGCCCACAGAGGTATAATAGATATCTAGAAGAGTGAGTGCCGATTTTGGAGCTTGTGATGCATGCCAAAACCATCCAGCTCGTATCGAGACATCACACTCTGCAGGTACCCAGTCAGGGCCTTGTGGATCTCCCTCTCCCAAATAACTGAGTCGAAAAATAACTGATACTGAGGAACAAAGTTTTCCAAACAAGGGAAAGCAATATTGACTTGAAGCATACTCACTCCTCGATAGCAGCTTGGCCGATCTTTATGGCACTGCGATTAAAAAGAGACCAGCAAGTAGTCCTCGCAGCACCAGCCTCATCCCCAATCCACCTCGAATCCGGGCCATCGTCAGAGAATATGATTGCCTGAGGCTGAAGCTGATGAATAAGACTAAACCAGTTATCGAAAAAGTACTGCATGTCCTTCTCTCCCTCACCCTTTGCGCCATCCAACCAAATTTCTTTTATGTCACCATACCTGCTCCATTTTAAGTGAGTGCATTAAACCATTCGATGATTTATTCATAGAACACAATGCATAACCTTGGTTCAGATTTATAAACAACAAGATTCAAACATACTCCAAAACCAAACAAAACCCATTAAAAATGAAATAGTGAGAACAACAAAGCAAATCTACTTTGGAATACCAAGTGAGCAGTTCAGTCATCTGCCCCATGTAATACTCATTGTACTCCAGAGTCTTTCCATAACAAGGTTCATGTCTATCCCAAGGAGAAAGATAAAGCCCCAATTCTAAACCAGCGACTGTTGCAGCGTCGGCAAGCTCTTTCACCACATCCCCTGTCCCATTCTTCCAAGAACTAGACTTCAGAGAATAATCCGTATATTCAGAGGGCCAAAGACAGAACCCATCATGGTGCTTTACAGTGAGGATAACCCTCGAAAAGCCAGAGTCTTTGGCCACAGCAACCCACTGAGTAGCATTGAAGGCAGTAGGGTTGAAAACTGAAGGGTCAGCGTGGCCCGTTCCCCACTCCGAATCTGTGAAAGTGTTTGGTCCAAAGTGGAAGAACATCGCCATTTCTGAGAGCTGCCATGAGATCTGGCGTGAGGTTGGGATAGGAAGAACTGGAATCGGTGGGGGTGTCGGGTGGGAGGAAACAAATTTTGAAACTAAAGATTTTGATTCTTGAAAACAGATTGTGATGCTGAGGATGATCAAAACATGTTTTGATAAAACAGATTGTCCTGCGAATGTTCTTTGATTTTCAAAATCAGCAGCTGGTTTCATTATCACCAGTAGTTTTTGAACGCTCTTGTTTTTCTTGGAACTATAATCCCACAAGAAAAAATAACACTCCCGGTATTACTCGTCCACCCAAGCAGACAGTCGACTGTCCACCTAAAAAAGTTCTTCAAATCTCAAGAAATTATGTCTGTTTCTGGACTTTGATGTTATGTGATTGCATTTGAATAAAACTTAACTGTAATTTTTCTTGAATCTGCAGGAAATTTGTTAATATTGGTTTCGAAGTCCCAAATCTAAGCAAGTCCGCAACTTAAGTCCGCTTCAACTTTCATATTTTATTCGAACAACAAAGAATCTGGGAGCCCATCAAATTCGAAACTTTTTTGATGGGCTTGGCCTCAATTCAATTGGACATAACTGAATTTGGGCCAAGTCGACCCGTTGACCAAATTTAAGAGCATGAATTTCAAAAGCAAACCAGTAACCCACCAACCAGATCTGACTAACCCATCTTTTGAAATGGATTGATGTTGATGTGATTCATTAAAATATTATTCGAATACCACAGATTTCCAATTTTAAATTAATATCCCAATAAATAATCAACAGTACAGCCAAGAGTTGGACAATTTTTTTATTTTTTATTTTTTGTAATATATTGGATAAAAATTACGATTGATTAACAATTTGACATTTTTTGAAAATAATAATAATAAGTAACGGTTCAAGGGGGAAAACTTGACTAATTTTTGCCTCAATTTTATTATTCCGACTAATATTTTATACATAAACATGTCATAGATTTTCTGAAATACAAATATCTGAAATGTACATGTAATTAGCTCGAATTTATGTACGTATGTCGCATAATATTAGAACAAAACTCAAAAGTTCGAACCTTTCAATTCAATTAATAAATGAGCGGGTCTTTTATGAGACGGTATCACAAACTTTTATCTATGAAATGGGTCAACCTTATCGATATTCACAATAAAAAGTTATACTCTTAGCATAAAAAATAATATCTTTTAATGGATGACCTAAATAAGATATTCATCCCATAAAATATGATCCGTGAGACAGTCTCATATAAATTTCTGCCTTAATAAACAACGAACAAGGCAGTAGAATCCAAATATCATTAATTATGTAGAAATTCACCCATCTTATCCTAACATAATATTTGCTTCGTTACTTACGATGATGCAATTATCATTAACATCTATATTATCACTGACTGATGTAATATTTTATATATTTAATAAATAAATGTCACATCGATCGGTGCTCATATAAATACTAACCACCATATTAAAACTATATATATATATATATATATATATATATATTGTTTTGTGATAATGATACTTATTTGTTTACTAGTCTCAATAAATTTCTTGTTCCCGAGTGTCACATGCAGTCACTTGAA
Organism: Primulina eburnea; assembly: GCF_022965805.1. NCBI lineage: Eukaryota > Viridiplantae > Streptophyta > Magnoliopsida > Lamiales > Gesneriaceae > Primulina > Primulina eburnea. The sequence goes on from NC_133113.1 coordinate 28,284,766, forward strand.
GCTTGAAATTGTTAGATCTCGGGGCGATCCATTGATATCTTATGTAGGTTTTTATGTGGATCCGTTTTCAGTTGTTGGGTATGCCTCGTTGCTTAGCTCTAGATCACGGTTCAACGGTAGTGCAAGTCTTTAGGGAAAACAATGCACGTGAAAATTCCAATGATCTCTTGTTTTCTTTTTCTTGATGTATTTTGGAGCGACGTGTATAACTTTTAAATTAAACCATTTGGCATTGAATATAATTTGAAATATGCTTCTCTCACATATGCAGACATTGGAGTAAAATTTTCAATACAACAAAGCAATTTTCATGGAGGGTTGCGTCTCAAGGCATAAACATCACATGAAACTGCCTCGTTACATATCTAAGAAGACGAGCAGCCATAGCCCCATATCTTCTAGCTTCCCAGTCGCTAAGCTTCTTATTTTGGAGGACTTGGATGTCTTCTGGGGATATAAGGCCTGAAGAATTTGGGGGTACATTCAGTAAGAAGAGACAGTTTCTGCCCACAGAGGTATAATAGATATCTAGAAGAGTGAGTGCCGATTTTGGAGCTTGTGATGCATGCCAAAACCATCCAGCTCGTATCGAGACATCACACTCTGCAGGTACCCAGTCAGGGCCTTGTGGATCTCCCTCTCCCAAATAACTGAGTCGAAAAATAACTGATACTGAGGAACAAAGTTTTCCAAACAAGGGAAAGCAATATTGACTTGAAGCATACTCACTCCTCGATAGCAGCTTGGCCGATCTTTATGGCACTGCGATTAAAAAGAGACCAGCAAGTAGTCCTCGCAGCACCAGCCTCATCCCCAATCCACCTCGAATCCGGGCCATCGTCAGAGAATATGATTGCCTGAGGCTGAAGCTGATGAATAAGACTAAACCAGTTATCGAAAAAGTACTGCATGTCCTTCTCTCCCTCACCCTTTGCGCCATCCAACCAAATTTCTTTTATGTCACCATACCTGCTCCATTTTAAGTGAGTGCATTAAACCATTCGATGATTTATTCATAGAACACAATGCATAACCTTGGTTCAGATTTATAAACAACAAGATTCAAACATACTCCAAAACCAAACAAAACCCATTAAAAATGAAATAGTGAGAACAACAAAGCAAATCTACTTTGGAATACCAAGTGAGCAGTTCAGTCATCTGCCCCATGTAATACTCATTGTACTCCAGAGTCTTTCCATAACAAGGTTCATGTCTATCCCAAGGAGAAAGATAAAGCCCCAATTCTAAACCAGCGACTGTTGCAGCGTCGGCAAGCTCTTTCACCACATCCCCTGTCCCATTCTTCCAAGAACTAGACTTCAGAGAATAATCCGTATATTCAGAGGGCCAAAGACAGAACCCATCATGGTGCTTTACAGTGAGGATAACCCTCGAAAAGCCAGAGTCTTTGGCCACAGCAACCCACTGAGTAGCATTGAAGGCAGTAGGGTTGAAAACTGAAGGGTCAGCGTGGCCCGTTCCCCACTCCGAATCTGTGAAAGTGTTTGGTCCAAAGTGGAAGAACATCGCCATTTCTGAGAGCTGCCATGAGATCTGGCGTGAGGTTGGGATAGGAAGAACTGGAATCGGTGGGGGTGTCGGGTGGGAGGAAACAAATTTTGAAACTAAAGATTTTGATTCTTGAAAACAGATTGTGATGCTGAGGATGATCAAAACATGTTTTGATAAAACAGATTGTCCTGCGAATGTTCTTTGATTTTCAAAATCAGCAGCTGGTTTCATTATCACCAGTAGTTTTTGAACGCTCTTGTTTTTCTTGGAACTATAATCCCACAAGAAAAAATAACACTCCCGGTATTACTCGTCCACCCAAGCAGACAGTCGACTGTCCACCTAAAAAAGTTCTTCAAATCTCAAGAAATTATGTCTGTTTCTGGACTTTGATGTTATGTGATTGCATTTGAATAAAACTTAACTGTAATTTTTCTTGAATCTGCAGGAAATTTGTTAATATTGGTTTCGAAGTCCCAAATCTAAGCAAGTCCGCAACTTAAGTCCGCTTCAACTTTCATATTTTATTCGAACAACAAAGAATCTGGGAGCCCATCAAATTCGAAACTTTTTTGATGGGCTTGGCCTCAATTCAATTGGACATAACTGAATTTGGGCCAAGTCGACCCGTTGACCAAATTTAAGAGCATGAATTTCAAAAGCAAACCAGTAACCCACCAACCAGATCTGACTAACCCATCTTTTGAAATGGATTGATGTTGATGTGATTCATTAAAATATTATTCGAATACCACAGATTTCCAATTTTAAATTAATATCCCAATAAATAATCAACAGTACAGCCAAGAGTTGGACAATTTTTTTATTTTTTATTTTTTGTAATATATTGGATAAAAATTACGATTGATTAACAATTTGACATTTTTTGAAAATAATAATAATAAGTAACGGTTCAAGGGGGAAAACTTGACTAATTTTTGCCTCAATTTTATTATTCCGACTAATATTTTATACATAAACATGTCATAGATTTTCTGAAATACAAATATCTGAAATGTACATGTAATTAGCTCGAATTTATGTACGTATGTCGCATAATATTAGAACAAAACTCAAAAGTTCGAACCTTTCAATTCAATTAATAAATGAGCGGGTCTTTTATGAGACGGTATCACAAACTTTTATCTATGAAATGGGTCAACCTTATCGATATTCACAATAAAAAGTTATACTCTTAGCATAAAAAATAATATCTTTTAATGGATGACCTAAATAAGATATTCATCCCATAAAATATGATCCGTGAGACAGTCTCATATAAATTTCTGCCTTAATAAACAACGAACAAGGCAGTAGAATCCAAATATCATTAATTATGTAGAAATTCACCCATCTTATCCTAACATAATATTTGCTTCGTTACTTACGATGATGCAATTATCATTAACATCTATATTATCACTGACTGATGTAATATTTTATATATTTAATAAATAAATGTCACATCGATCGGTGCTCATATAAATACTAACCACCATATTAAAACTATATATATATATATATATATATATATATATATTGTTTTGTGATAATGATACTTATTTGTTTACTAGTCTCAATAAATTTCTGATTGAATTATTAAATAATAATTCAAATAATTTAAAATGTGTGTGTCAACTGTCAACATGGTCATAATTTTCTATATCACATATTAAAATATTATGACAGTGCACAAGTGTTGCATACTTTAGCCGCAATTTTCGATTGTTTTAATAATTATGCGAGTTGATGATTGAAATTAATTATTACATGTGATATATGTACATAATGCGTTTTCTTTTTCAATTTTTTTTTATAACAAATTTATCAACAATGCCGGCCGAATTTCTTAAATAAAATCGAGGAGGATGAAGTTAGGTGGATTGAGAAGAAAATAAGATTAAATTTGAATAAATGGTTTTAAACACTCCATTTTCTTTTTATAAACATTGTTCGAATAAACAAGTTAAAAATGAAAATATAGGAATTTCAAATTCATAACCCCTTTTCTATAATTATATCTCAAAAACAAAACAAAACAAAACAAAAAAAATTGTTCAAAAATACAGTCTCTTATATTAAATAATAAAATAAAATAACGCATCTAGGGGAAAAAAATTGTTCGTGTGAAAAAACGGGTCAAGAAAAAAAAATCCCAAAAATATATATTTCCAAATAAGATAAATTTGACTTTGTGAAGTTGGTTAATGAACTCGATCGAATAAAATAATTAAACCATTTTTGTCTATAGAAATAAAATAATTTCAACCATAGTTTACCAACCTTTATTAATTGAGCAAAACAGAAGTCCTCGTCTTAGCCTTCCAAAGTAGATGGATGAAGACATTTGTCTCCTTTTCCTTAATATTAAATGCCAATCATATGATATGATCCACAATAATAATTATTTTCAAAGATACCCTTTACGCCTTGTCTTTTAATTTATTTAAGCAAAGATTCGGTGTCACGCGATAAAAGACAGAAAATTAAGGATAATAAATTAGTCATACTCCTACATATATATATATATATATATACTCTATATATATATATATATATATATATATATATATATATATATATATATTTGCGACCATTAAAATTAAGTAAGCTTAGCTTGGACATTGACACAAACAATAAGCTAAAACATTGTTAAATAAGAGTACTTCGGGTTTATGTGAATGAAGGAGACTTAAATAAGAGTACCTCGGGCGATGGCACATATTTTTCCTTAATTAATGAATTCAACTCGGACGGTTAGACCGGACCGGACGTGGCTTCCAAAATTTGAAATCTAGACAAATTAATGAAAGAACTTGATATAGTTGACAACTGCAGATATTGATATTGCACAGATCATGTAATTAGTTGAGGAAATTGGTAAGTGGAGGAGCTACATGCGGGCATTAAAAATTTCGAAGTCCCAAATCTAAGCAGATCAAATAAACATATAGTAAAAACTTTTGTATGAATATATATTAATTAGATCAACATAGACATGGTCGTCGGTATTGTGATACCCTTGTCTCACGTCTTAAAAATTAAAGATTTAAAATGAGTTTATAGTGGGCTACAATGGATTTCTGTAGCAACTTTGGTTAATCATTTTCGTAAAGCGAGGACGAATACAAAGTAGTTGCTATAAAGGTCTATTGTGCAGTCACGCAGGCGCGGGCTCGAGATCGGGGCGTGACAGGTATGCAAACGCATTTGGAAGAAATACAAAACAAGAAAAATTAATGACATCTTTTGAAGTAAACTCGTTGGTGTCAGCCAATTTTTACGGCTTCAACTTTTGATGTCTTGGTTCTTTCATGTTAACGTTGCTTGTCTCAAGTTATGGAACTCACAGCACAGTCAAGTGTTTTATATTTTTTTTATCAATACATAACCACGTCCACTATGCATATATTAATATTAAAATTTAAGTTTTGATGAAACTCGAAACCTATACAAATAAAAGATATATATGTCTCATTGACTTGAACACGAAGTACCTCTTCAAGAAATACAACTAAATAGGTAGTTATTACATTTTAGTGTATCTTGATCAACATAAATCTCGAAAGTCAATATAAAGAAGAGATACTGAAACAGCATCACTGCAATGCACATGAAACTACAGTAGTCAACAAATTTAGACAGAGAAATCATGGGAAGAGCTCCTTGCTGTGACAAAGCAAATGTGAAGAAGGGGCCATGGTCGCCTGAAGAAGATGCAAAACTCAAAGATTTCATCGAAAAATCTGGCACTTGTGGGAATTGGATTGCTCTTCCTCAAAAAGCTGGTAATATATTTGAAATTTAACTTCGATTATAAACCTGAACTAATCAACTATGTACGTCTTCGTGTGTGTATCTTGTACTTGTGTTTATGAATTTTGATTTTGGTGCTGAATCAGGTCTGAAGAGATGTGGGAAGAGCTGTAGATTGAGGTGGCTGAACTATTTGAGGCCTAATATCAAACATGGTGAATTTTCTGATGAGGAAGATAAAATAATCTGCACTCTTTATGCCTCCATTGGAAGCAGGTAAAGTTCAAGACCAGCACATGAATGTTAATAATGTTAAGCTTGAATAAAACGGCCGTGAATTAAATCCAAGAAACCGACATTATTCCATCTTGGATCATATATAAGAGCAAAATGGAAACTGGGAAAACTTGAAATTAGTGATGTATTTGTACAACATTATGCATGCATGTCCAAGTTTAGATTTAAAAAACACTGGTGCTTAAGGAACCATTTTTTATTGTAACAAGGTGGTCAGTCATAGCGGCGCAATTACCGGGGAGAACCGATAATGATATCAAGAATTACTGGAACACCAAGCTAAAGAAGAAACTGATAATGGGAATTGTTCCATCAAAATCGTCAACATTTTCAGGAACCCTTCAAGATTTGATTCCTCAGTCTCAATCTTTGCGTAATCTGTCTCATTTGTTAGATTACACCTCAGTTTACAGTACTCAGGTTTTTAAATCTCTCGGAAACACTGTACCCATCCCAGCCCCACAAAATAATTACAGCATTGATGTTCCCTTGCCTTGTACAAGCCAGTATTCCTTTAATACTAATCAACAAAGCCAAGGGGGGTTTGTTGATTTCCAGTGTTCTTCATCCGTGGGAAATTATATCATGATCAGTAATGCTAAAGATCATTTCCAACAACAGATGGGTTGTCTTCAACATCCGAGATTCATCTCAAATGCTGAGTTGGGAGAAGGCCAAATCCCAAATTTCATGCTTGATCATCAGCATGATCAAGATCAAATTATTGGTGCATTAATTAGAGATCAAAAGGGAAGTGAGATTTTGGAAAACAGTGAAGTGTACAATGATCTTGAGGAAGTTAAGCCAGCGACCAGCAGCAACTTTTTGTTGAATGATGAAATTCATGGAAGAGAGGGTATGTACTACTACTGATGAGACTGAATCAAGTACAATCAGAAAGATTTGAAGAGGGCATGGCGATGCAAGATTGTTTTCAGTGTGTGGGGTTTCGCGTTGTGATGTAGAATTTACATTAAAAAAAAACAACCCGCCTATAGTGACAGTACATAGTAAAAGCTAGCTTCTTCCTTTTGTTCATCTCTTTTAGGGAAGTTCGTGGTTTTTTTTTAATGTTTCTGTGCCATTTTCTGTGTCAAATCCAATTCACGAAGCTATGTGATTAAGATTTCAAGATCAAACATCGTCTCATCATGAATGTTAAAGAAATACATTCAAACAGTTGGGATTTTGCACTTGCCTTTTGTGGTTTGATCTCTCGTATTGGATTGCAGATTCAACGATATTCATCGGTTCAAACTCAACATATGAGATTCATACTCGACCATAGTGCAGTAGATTGTCGGGTACAGACATAACTGAACTTCTCTTTATTTATCATGTCTTAGTTGCACAAATCCCTTTTCAATCACACATGCTCAATCTCTCTTCATTGATCTTAACAATTGATGGTAGCAAAAGTAGTTTTACGCAACGTTTTTACCATTGATAATTGATTTATTACTTAATGATATTCTCATGTAATATTTTATAAAATACAATATAACATCTTACAAATTATTTTTCTATACTCGAAGGCATGATACACAACTCGAGCCCAAAATCCATACTTTAAAAAAAAAGGTTCTTACTATTATAGTAACAATAATATTATTAGTAAATTAGTACTAGTTATTATTATTATTATTATTATTATTACTCTAATATATGTAATTATAGAAGAGTTCGAGGACACGGGTAGTGCAGCAATCTCATAACGAAGACAGATTCCACTTTGCTACTAGGTACTGCCTGCAATAAGACAGAAAACAACAAAATCTTGGTTTTATTTCAGCAAAAGCCTTCACATTATCCTAACTAAAAGAAGCCTTAAAAAATAATGCATAATGCACTGTACGTGCATGTGAATTAAATAGATTGCTATGAAAATGATTAAGCCCATGAAAAATAAAAATAAAAAATTAAAGGCGACTTCCATTTCACGGCAACTTATGTCCACCAATGATTTCTTGGTCTATGGTTGATCCATATATATTATATTTAAATACACACACACACACATAAACTACGGTTCAACTTTTCTTTTCCTAGGGACCCAACACAGTTGACTCTTGCAGTGCATTACTACATAATGGGACACACGCAGCTAATGGACGAGTCCATGCACACGCATTTATATAGATATCTATGTATATAAATACCGAATACATACAGACAAATCAGATGAAGTACTCCTGTTGTAGATTAATTTTAATATCAAACACCCAACAAGATAGATAATTAAGAAAAGTATATAATCTACATGCAGACGCAGTTATTACCTGTAATTATCGTGTGTATGTTTTTTCATTGGAAGTGCAAAGAAATCAGCAGGAATTCAAGATAAACAATCTTTATTGAGAAATAATCCACGCGGTCCAAAAATATATGATCTCATCAATATTCAAGAACCTTCAACATTCAATTATTTTACGCTGAGCATTGCACATTTGTTAATTGGTAAAGTTTAAGAGAAACGGGATAAAATAAGATGATACTCCCTTCATCCTCGTTCGAAGCTTTAGTGTTGGCATGCCAACTTCACTATTATTTAACATACTAAGCTTAAAAAATTTATCACATGAAAAAAATCAAATTATCAGTGTTCAACTAAATGTAAAACCGCCCCTTTGCTTAAAAAAATACAAAATCCCTGACCTTTTTATCATGGAAAAGAAAGGTTTTCAGCGAAATCCAGCAAGGAAGAAACAGAAGTAATCAGAGCCGATAGTACGTCCATGTTCTCATTAGGCACGTAAATATTCACATTATAGATTAAATTAAGACTTCAACATTAAATACCGATTGACCATGTTGGCTTTTCAAGGGTACTAGGCAATGTTACGATTTTACATCACCTCTACAAAGAATTATAAAATGACTTGTACACTTAAAGAGACTCTTTTACTTTATATACTAGTATATTATGTTTGGGCTCTATTCTTGGAACTGTGGCCTCATAGCCAGCACATTCTAAACGTAGAAATTTGGAAAAATGTGTGATGAAGGTAGGATGTTTACCGAAATTTTGAAGTTGAGTTGGTTGGCAGTTTGCTTTCCTAAATGAGGAAATAAGTAGGCATCATAGCTGATTTCCAAAGTAAAGCAACCACAACGACGAGCCCACATAATGAAATCAATATGTAATTCAATTTATCAACCGATGAGATGGTAAACCTGAAACAGGTGCGGAGGAGTCGGGTCACACAGCAGCTGCAGCAGTCGTCTTGGCAATAGTTATAGTGTCAAATATTTCGATCCAGTAGCCATCAGGATCCTTAATGAATGCTATATCCTTAATTTTTCCTGAAATGAGTTGTCGAATGTCAATCGTGAATGACCAAAATAATGTTATGAGATTGGATCAAATCAAATAAAAATTATGCAAGAACTTTACATGTGTAATATTACAGGAAAAATATCAAAGCTGCCAACTGATGAGCATACATTAAGATAAGATTAATCCATGTTTTAAAAACATCATATTTATTTCATGAACTAGACCGGAAAATTTACCATCATCGGGTCTTTTTACAAACTCCACTCCCAAAGTCTCAAATCTTTTGCATGCCTTGTGCACATCATCGACCGTGATACCAATGTGTCCTGTAAACATGTTAACACAAGTTAGTAATTTAATAGTCAGTATAATAACAGGATGAGTGCAGCAAAAGAAAATAATAGTATTTTGAACTCAAACATTTGATATACCAAAACCACGAGGTTCTGAGTTTCCGTTGTGATAACCCTTGAAATCAGGATCCGTTTCAGTACCCCAGTTACTGCAATAAACTCGAGAAGTTAGATATCATGAGAGAATTGCTTAAACAAAATACTTCATAGTGTAGAACAACGTTAGCTCTCACTGTGTCAGCTCAAGTGTAGCTTTATGGCCAAAGGTCCAGGCAGTTCGTTCAATGGGATCACTAGGTGCTGATGATGTTTCCTGAACCACAAATGCATGGATAATTTAAAGGGCTGGTAAAACTACTGTCTTCGAATGAACCAAAATTGATAAATATAGGCATACACAGCAGTCTTTAAGATATCAGTGAAATAGCAAACAAAGAAAAAAATTTAAAAAGTTCATGCAGTATGTTGATAATTTTACCTCATACCCCATGAAGTATAAGGTAAACTTCATCTCTGGAAAATCTAACCTCTTAAGCAATCTGTAACCAACAAAATAACCAACCGAGTTTTCTTCACTTTGTCCATGATTTCAACAAGTTTGATGAAAAAATCACATGGCAAACATAAACCATCAAACAACGGGACCACCGAGAAAATCATTACATTGCCTAAAGGTAGGAGGAAATATAGATGGAAAACTTAACAAGTGTGAAAATTATGGTCGTTGGAAAGGTATTATCCAGTTATCCGCCTAATACCAGACTCAGATAGTAACGAGTTAGTTCCTAAGAACAAGAAAGATGTTGCAGTATCAATATTTTGGACGGGTTACTTCCCATCAGCCCAGACTTTTGGGAAAAGTGATTTACAACACTGTATCGTCAAAAGCTCAACACTCTGTAACTTCATTAAACTGGTTTTGTGTACGCTTTGTCGTCTAACTTTCAACCCTCATACACATATGTTGATTTCAAGCATGCATTTTTCTGATCTGTCGCTTATATGTGAGTTTAGAAATGTTGTTGTTGGGTCATCTCCAATAAGTTCAAGCTTTTAGAAAAAAATGGTTTCCATCAAAAGACCACTAACACCATATGCAGGTGAATAAGATGAGCAAAAAGCTCAATATCTTCGAGATCACAGCCTTCAAAAGCATTTTCAGGCAACTATTTAATATAGAGAGGGATGCTAGGAAAAAAAAGAAGTATGTATAGGATAAATTGACTAACTGAAAATCCATAACAAATATACATGCACGAGTAATGAAATGGCAGAATTGAAGAAATGATTCAGTAGGATGTAATTATCAAATACACATCGAGATCCAGCATATCTAGAACAAATGGGATAAAAAATCTTCCTGAAGAATATAAGAAAACTCACGACATGCCCATTATTCGGGAGTAGAAATCTAGACTGACTTTTGGGTCCTTTACACGAAGCATCTGAATGAAAAAACACGATTGCATCAGCAAGATGCTCTAAATACTAGCTTAAAGGAATTAAATATACACAAAGTGCAAACGATGATGAAATAAGCTATTCCAACTCTATTTGACGTCAAATGACAATGTCAAATCCAAATAGTGCATTTGGCTGCGTGAATGCAAAAATGTGGTGTCATGTATTTATAATATTTGGACACAATGACGAAAATGCAGAAAACAAACCACAGAAATCAAAGACACTAATTTAATTTGAGACATAGCCTGTCAACAATTTCAGTTTACAACCATAACAAGTAAATTCAATTTGCAGAAATCTTACAGTTTGCTGCAAGAAATAACCTTTGGTGGCCTCATCAAGAGCAGTATGGAGACCTGGGTTGTTGGAGTATGACTCCTTAGACGCCATTGCCCTGGTTAATATAGATATTCTGGGTTGGCTAAAAACCTACAAAAGAAACAAAAATGGACCCCAAGGAACAAGCATTTGGAGAATTCAGACAGAAAAGATAACAGAAAAAGGCCGATATCAATTGGCATCAGTAAAATCTGGAAGTAATGCAGATGCAATGATTGAAAATGAGAGTTTTTTACCTTTAGATTGAGAGTGATGAGTGTGGGAAGTGGAACTGTGTGCAGCTTGCGTACAGTGGGGTGAAAGCGGTGGACGGCGGCGGCGAGGGGCGATGAAGCCATTTGATAAATAATGAATTTGGCCTACTTGTCTACTATTTTATCTCAATATTTCTGAAATTCTAATTATATACTAGTTAAAAATGCACCTGCATATTTTATCTCAATATTTCTGAAATTCTAATTATATATTAGTAAAAAATGCATATACATTGCATGTGTTATTATTATTTTTAATTTGATCAAATAATACTAAATAATTAACACGAAATTATTTTCGATTTAGAAAAGTTGTTCGATTTAAAAGAGAAGTTTTATTTTGATTTTTTCATATTTAAAATATGAGGTGACTTGAAAAAGTTTTAAGTATGGTAAGAATTATATACTAGTAAAAGATGCACATACATTGCATGTGCTATTATTATTTTTAATTTGATCAAATAATACTAAATAATTAACACGAAATTATTTTCGATTTAAAAAAATTGTTCGATTTAAAAAGGAAGTTTTATTTTGATTTTTTTCTATTTAAAATATTAAGTGACTTGAAAAGGTTTTAAGTATGATAAGAATGATAATTATGGAAATAAATATTTTAATGTCTTCAAAAGTAGTTATTCTAAAACTCTCACACTTAATATAGAAACTAGCTACTCTGCACACGCGGTGCGTGTGTACAATTTTTTTTATAATTATTTATGGACTAAAATGAAATTTGACAAATTATCGAGGTACTAAAGTGCTATTTGAATAATTGTAATAAAAAAAATAAAAACAAAAATGTTTTTTGAAATTTAAAAAAAATACAAAAATGTAATCTTGATATCAAATAGGGGCAAAATAGGGAAACCAAAAAACAGACCAAAGATACCAAAAACAGTTATTCTAATATGCTTAAATTTAATAAATAGTAAAAGATAAAGAAGTATAGATTTCTATTTATTAAATTAATAGTCCGTTTCGTTCAAGTTCCAGGATAAAAAATCACTGTTTTAAAAAACGTGATGCCATCATGATGTTAAATTGCAAATCGAACCCCAAAAAATTCTAAATTACATTACAGTGGAGTACTTTCTAAAAAATTCGGGATTCTATCGTCACCCATCGAATAATTTACGTGGGCAAAATGGAGGACGTGGGGACAGTTTTCTTCAACCACTATCACAATCACGTTTCTATTTTTTATTCAATTGAAGATTTTCTTCGGCCATCAAATTCTGTCAAAGCATCGAGGCATCATGGATTTTCATTCAAAACACCGATATCTGTAAATAATAAGGTTTTAATTTACGATTTTATGAGTACAAATTACAAGAATTACGATTATTGATCAAACATTTCATTGTAAATGGGATCCGGGGTCGCTCGGCAAATCCAATTAAACATTTGTTTACTGAGAAAAGCTATTGTCAAACAGTCTTACCTATTTTTATTTTGAGATTGATCAATTATATCGACATATAAAATAATATGAATGACCCAAATAAAATATTTATCTTATAAAATTATCAAAAATCGACTTTGAGTACTATTTTCAAAAAAAAAAAAATACTAAATGAGAATTTTAAATAATGAAAATAAAATATCCTGAACAACTGAGATTCCTTATTATGTCATAGATAGACTTTTGATATGTCTATTTAATAGTTGAATAACACATCTAGTTTTTCTCTCTCCCTCACAATTTTCGGCCGCTCTAATATTTTTTTTTTAAAAAAATATCGGCCACTTCCTTCCATAGCGCCGTCGCCCTGACATCGATGCACCGTTGTCGGATTTTTGAAATTTTGGTGATCAAACTTTACGCAAATTTTATTTAATCTCTGGTGTGATCTATGCAATAATGACTATCTCCGCTTAAAATCCGAAATAGTTTGATATTCAATGTTTATAATAAAAAGATAAATTTTCTAAATGTTCTATGAATGATTTTAAATCATACGACACACAAAAACATTTTAAATTTCAAAACAAAATTTTAAAACTTCGATTAATTTTTAGGCAAAAACTTGTGTGAGACTATCTCAGGGGTTATATTTGTGAGACGGATCTCTTATTTGGGTAATCCATGAAAAAATATTACTTTTTATGCTAAGGGTGTGTTTGGTTGAGTGGATTAAATAAGGATAGATTAATAGTCAAATATTTATCGTTAAAATTTTAAGTTGTTTTAATAATCATTTTGACTCGGTTTAAGATCCAATTTTATGGATAACTATTTGATTAATAAAATTTGATCTTAAACCGAGTCAAAATAAATTATTAAAACAACTTAAAATTTTAACGATAAATATTTGACTATTAATCTATCCTTATTTAATCCACTCAACCAAACACACCCTAAGAGTATTACTTTTTATTGTGAATATGGGTATGGTTTACTGTCTCACAGATGAAGATCCGTGAAACGGTCTTACATGATACCTACTCTCATTTTTAAGTAAAAAAAAACACTATTCCAACAATACCAAAATCTATTATTTCTACTGAAGTGCTTGACTTGTTGCATCAGCTAATTAATTATTATGTCAGTCGAACTCAACATGGTCACGTCATCTTTCTGTAATTTGCTCTCGATATTGGGCGAGTTTGTTTCAATTTGATTCCTTGCGGCTCGCTTTATAATATTAAGAGGTGTTTGTAATTTCTTTAAAAAAATGATTTTTTTAATTTTTTTATTTGCAAAAGAAAATCTAATAATAACTTTTTCTAAATTCAAATCGTTTCAATATTAATTTCGATAAAAGGAAAAATAGCCATCAATATATTAGGAGGAAATTTCTTCTCGAATTTTCCCAGGTAATATATTGATGTAAATTTTCTATACATAAAATCATAATTATTAATAAAGTTTTTTTCATTATCAGACAATCACTTATTGACAAACTTTGTCTGAGTCCTTGTTTGGAGTAATAAAATTATTCCAAAATTATTCCAGATAGATACACACAGTTATGGGTGATCACGGTGCGGTTTTACGGTTTTTTTAAAAAAATTCAAACCGAATTGCCATATGCGGTCGGTTAGTATTTTGAAAAATTAATTGCGGTTTTACGTAAAAATTCAGCCTTGCGGTTTTGAGCGGTTTCAAGCGGTTGCGGTCGGTTTTACGGTTTTTTTAATGAAAAATATTAGAACATATATTCTAATTTATTTGAAAGCAACAACAAAATATTGTTTTCAAATATAAAATATAGTTCAAAGCATATAAAGATCAAAATAGATTAAACAATAATCAAGATTCAAAACTAAGTTAATAATTTAACAACACAACACATTCACAACAAAAATGACATTTACACTATTTTATCATTTTTACTTTCAAACTACAAACAAAATATTGTAGGAAAAAAAATAAATATTTTAATAAAAGACTAATATGAAGAATAATTAAGAAAAAGATAAGTTTTATTTGTAATAAAAATAATTTTAAAGATAGTTAGGATATAATGAATGATGACTTCTTTATTTGAATATGTTGTTTACAAATTATTATAATTATAGGTCAAATATTATGACAAGCGGTTTAGGCGGTGCGGTTTGGTGCGGTTCTTGGCAAAAAAAATAACCGAACCGCGTATGCGGTGCGGTTTATGATTAATATTTTTAATCGCGGTTTTTATAAAATATTATGAAAAACGGTGCGGTGCAATTCGGTTCGGACGGTTCGGGCGGTTAATAAAAAAATTTGATCACCCATACACACAGTACCTAATATTCATTATTCCAAACAAACAAGCCTGCCCTGTAAGGAAATTTAAAATCAAATCCGCTTAAAGTATTTTAATCTAAATACAATCAAATTGTGCTTGAATGATGAATTTGATACGATGAACTGAAAATTTATTGATTTCAAATTCAAGTCAAATATACGCAATATCAACTTATATAATTTTATATAATTTCAATAGTCATCGTAACAGATTTCAAATACTTTGAATATATATATTACTTGAATTCAATAATTAATTAATTTATCAAATCAAATCCATCAATCTGAGCGCAATCAATATTTTTGGTGAGATATAATTTTTTCACATCTAATTTTTGTATAGAAGTATGAGAATAAAGAATGGTAATTAAAATGTTCATATTATCCAATTCATAAAATTATTATAAACCTCCATAACATAAATTATCCAACATTTTGCGTTGATGGATAAATATGAAATGGAAATAGGATTATATTTGTATTTATCTTCTGTTTTTTTAGCATGCTTTACGTTATTTAATGTTCAACCATGTTTAAATTTTGTCATAAATTTTATAATTTATTTATCTAAAATTTAAATTATTTTTGTAGATATAAATTAAGGCAAGTTTTATATTTAAATGAATCGATTGACTATTTAAATAAATTCAAATAACTATTTTAATAACTTAAGAGTGGGTCTCATGTGAGACGGTCTCACGGATACTAATCTGTGAGACGGGTCAACCCTACCCATATTCACAATAAGAAGTAATACTTTTAGCATAAAAAAATATATTTTTTCATGGATAA
This sequence comes from Primulina eburnea, assembly GCF_022965805.1. Taxonomy (NCBI): domain Eukaryota; kingdom Viridiplantae; phylum Streptophyta; class Magnoliopsida; order Lamiales; family Gesneriaceae; genus Primulina; species Primulina eburnea. The sequence continues at coordinate 28,300,546 of NC_133113.1, forward strand.
CCCAAATAAGAGATCCGTCTTACAAATTCGACCCGTGAGACCGTCTCACACAAGTTTTTGTCATAACTTAAACATAAAAATAGTATGTAGATCCATGAATAAATTAATGAATATATATTTGATGAAGTTAAATACTTCTTGTAAACAAAATAATAATCCTTATATTGAGGCTCTTCCAGATCAAATTTGATGTAGATAGGATGTAAATGAGTTTTGAGTACCAGATACAAAAGAACATGTTTTTTATAAGAAGGTCTCATGGATCTTTATTCGTTAGACGGATAAATCATGTCCAGATTTACAATAAAATTAATATATTTGACATAAAAAAGTAATATTTTTGCATGGATAACCCATATAGAATATCTATTTCATAAAATTGACCCGTGAGACCGTTTCATAGGCTTTTTTGGATACAAAACATGTGCTAAAATACGAGTAGAAGTGAGAGATAATTTAAAATCAACCGATGATTCATACTTCATTTGGATACTATAGTTTTTAATTTAAGACAAGCTATCGTATTCGAGTTCAATTTATAAGTTAAAACAAATTGACACGTGGATAAAGTGTTTTTTTAAATATTAACTCTGTTTATTATAAATGCAAATAGAGATAAAAACTTCATCATACATGATTTAAAACTAAAAGGAAGAATCTAGAAAGAATTTAAATGTGAAGTAATGGGGGCCCAATGATGGGTTCCTGGTTACCCACCTCCGCCCGGCCCGATCCAACTAGTTTCCCGATGAAATTTCCGCACGATTGCCTTCGCTAGTCCCACACGGTCCACACGCATACAACTTCCATTTTGCTTCCTTTCTATATATAAAAATAAATACACCCGCAACTATCACTCACTTCGATTTCCCTACTCTACTCTAGAATATCCCACTAGATAATACTAATTTCTGGTTCTTACGTCCCAATGGGTGAGGTAGGAAGAATCATCAGCTTCACTTTCGTGGCTTTTTTCTCCTTTTTTATTATGTTCTTTTATTGATGTTTTTTTTATTCTTTTTGGGTTGAATTGATGCAGAAGAAGAACACGGAATCCAAAGAAGGAGAGAACAAGAAAAATGATAATGGAGGCGGCAAGGGCAATGTCACGGTGGTTTTGAAGGCTGATTTGCACTGTCAAGGATGCGCTTCCAAAATCATCAAGTGCATTCGCTCTTTTGATGGTAGAAATATGTGCTGTTTTTCTTTTATTATTGCATGGAAAATATTCCTCTATTTTCATGGAATCCCAGGATGGCTTTTCCTCTTCGTTTTTCGATTTTCCCATTCCCCGTACCCATAACCACTCTGAGATGTTTACCCGTTTCAGTTTCGGGAAATAATCTTTTGGTGTGTCTTGTAAAAGGCGACCTGTTTCATTTTCTTGGAATCCTCTGTTTTACCTTTTAATGGGCAGTTTTTGCTAATCATAAATGTGTTAATTACTTTGACCATCTAATTTTTGTTATTGTTTTCCAAAAGGTGTTGATACTGCGACCATCGGCGGCGAGGGCCAGAAGATTACGGTGGTCGGAAAAGTAGATCCGCTGAAGCTCAGGGAGAAAGTGGAGCAAAAGACCCACAAAAAGATCGAATTAATCTCACCAGTGCCGAAGAAGGAGGCCAACAATGGCGACAACAAGGAGAATAATGGGGGTGACAATCAAAAACAAGAGAAAAAGAAAGAATCCAAAGACAAAAACACAAAGGATAAGCCTGATGAGAAAAAATCCAAGGAGAAGGAGGTACTGTTTTTAATTATTTAATCAAAAGTCCCATTGTTTTTACTTCAATCCTTTTTCTTTCTTTTTTCACTGCACCAAAACTATAATATTACCTTTTTCCGCGCTTCTGCATTTATGTACGTGAATTTGCATATTCTGATGTCCTTTCCAGTCCCACAACAGGGGCACGTTAGTTTCCTGCCTTTTGTGTATGGTTATTGTTATTTTGTCATGTCTATTTTGATTGTACTATTTCCCTTTCTTACCAGTAAGCTCCAGATATTTTATGAATGTTTAAGGATCGAATCGGTTCTTTAAATTTTTTTTCGAATACATTAAATTGAATCGGGCAGCCTGCAGCGCACGATAGCATCGAGCAGTTGAATTATCGCGCATTTGATGCCTGCCCAGTTGGTTGATATATTTCACGTCAACCCATTAATATTTTTTGAATGTTTTGATGTTCGTTTCTCTCGATTCCATTGAATTTTGCGTAACTCCCACGTTTTCTCAACTTCCTTCCCCGTCGGATGGGCCACGTGGACCGGGCGAATCCTGGCAAAACCCATCTCCGTTTTTTTTTTTACAGTTTCACGAATTTTTTTATACCAACATTTTCTCCATTGTCGCAGGTTCCTGTTACGACGGCGGTGCTGAAGGTCAATCTACACTGTGAGGGGTGCATTCAGAAAATCTGCAAAATCGTCACTAAAACTAAGGGTAAGATCCAGCTGTCATTCTGGTTAATAATCAACTAAGGACGAATTTGTTCAACTAAGGGAATGCTTTTTAATTTTTTAGGATATCAGGATATGAAGATCGACAGGCAGAAGGAGCTCATAACGGTGACCGGCGCCATGGATATGAAGGCTCTAGCTGAGATACTGAAGAAGAATCTGAAGAAGAATGTTGAGATCGTACCGGCGAAGAAGGAAGGAGAGAAGAAAGAGAGTGGCGGCGGGGACAAGAAGAAGGGCGGTGGAGGAGGAGATGGAGGCGAGCCAGCGGGAGGCGGCGGCGGCGAGAAGAAAGAAGGGAACAAGATGCAGGTTCAGGTCGGATACCCGTACCCGTTTATGTACGGGCCGGGTCCAGCCGGGGATCAGTTTCATTACAACCCGTATCCAGTCGGGCTCGTCCATGCACCGCAACTGTTCAGCGATGAGAACCCTAATGCTTGTAGTGTCATGTGAGAGAGGTGCAAAGGTGTAAATAACGAATGCTGAGGGGTAATTAGGTCTTTTTGCATGCGAAATCGATCTACGCCTAAGTTCGTTAATTTTGTTGTTATATAACTATTGTCTAATTTCCGATATATAGTTGGCAATTGTATATTCTGGTACTCAATAGTTAATACGTGCCAGATCTTATGCTTAAGTTAAATCACCTTCAACATAAGTAAAAAGATTATTGAATTCGGAATTCATTTGTTTCGGGAAAAAGAAATTTGATACTGATACCAAGAATTGAACCTGGCTCCAGGGTAGATTCCTCTGCAATCATGATTCATATCCTCTTTGGTGCAAAGCATATACACAACTTGTCTAGTTCTCTTTGGTGCAAAGCACACACAACTTACAATATTTCAAATCTAGCTGCCTAATAAATTAACCAAATTGTCACTACAAATACATTTTTAATGTCGAATTTACCTTTAAAGGCATCCAACAGTTTGAGGCTGAGTTGAACAACTCACTCTTAACTCAAAATTGAAATGGATTCAACTACAGTTACCGATTGGCCTCGAGCTACCAAGGACTTATTTGTCTTTTACTGTACGTATCAATCACCAAATTGCACACCTATTTTCGCCTGCCACTCCCGTTAGTACTCAGCTGTCCTCTCCCACCAAATTACAGTACTCTTCACTTTTCACACACCCACACGTATATTGGCTATGACTTGTTTACGACGGGAAAAATCAACAATTTCCAATCACTTAATTCAAAATGCGACTAAAATACAAAATACAAAGAAGGCGTGTTCCATTTTAATATTAAAGGAAGTAGGGAAAAAGCGGTATATCTTTGCTGGTCGGATTCCAAAATACATGTGATTGTAGGGTTAGAGGTGATGATTACACCAACCGGGGTTGGGGAAGGAACTTTAATCCAATCATTTCATTATCTTTATTCTTTACAATCACATATTACAAGTAATGGAATGTGCTCAAATTATATATATATATATTAAAAAAAAAAACGAATCTTTCAGTTATGCTGAGATTAATTATTAACTCTAGTTTAAATACAATTATCTGGAGTATTTAATTCCTTTTGATTTAGATTTATCAATATAAAATAATATATTGAATGTTGAGTTGTTATCGTCAATCAAACAAAAAGGACGTATGGATTTTTTGGCAAATGCGACGAACAATTCTTGCATGGGGCCAATATGTTTAAAATCAATTTCCATACCTATCCGATTCTGTATAATAATCTTGCATTATTTTTAATTTAAATATTTTGTTTTTAGTTTTTTTCTATTATAAAGACATATATAATACATATAAAAACATAAAATTTATAAATATGAAAAAATTTAGTGCCGCTACTTATTGAGAGTAGTCAGCACAAGTTTTCCAACCCTATGATTTGCTATTCAATAAATTCTTGGTCGCCACGGAAAACGAACTTTTGGGACAAAATTATCCAAACTCCATCATGGAATTAATATACAAATTGGAATTCGATTAATGGCTGCGAGTCAAGTCAAGATTCCATTTAAAATTTTCTCACTTGATGTATATAAGTATGGACAAAATAAAAACATTATTATTAGTTTTTTTTCCTTTGAATAAAGGGGACAGAACGAGTGGGGATTCATGGTAGACAGTTGTCTGAAAATGAAAATATAACAAGTTAAATATATTTTCTTTTTCCACAAAAAAAAGAGAGACTAAAATGTATATGCCTTTTTGGATTAACTCGACATAGCTTCTCATCCATCGCTGAAAACTCCGGTGTCAAGGATTTCAGTGTATTTTGGTACCGAACGGAGGGAAGTGGAAATCATCGTCTCATGTGGAGTATAAGAAAATCAAATTACTCGTGAGTAGTTCATGTGATTCTTAGTATGATCGAGCTCTAGTAGCTCGACTATTCACTTGAATCGAGTTCAAGTTTTAATTATTTCTATTCAAATAGCTACTCTGAATAATTATATATTGAGTTTAGTAGATATAATTATGTAATGTAAAATGATTCAATTTTTATTTTTCTACATGGATCGGAGTTCGAACTCTATTATTATATTAAAAATGTTTTCGAGCTTTAAAAAACACGAGCTCAAACTTAAAACTGAATATTCAATTAAATCCGAGTCGAGCTTAACCTACAAAATTTAAATCGAGTCAAACTCGAGTAATAAGATATCATAATCTCTCGTCACTTTCTCTTATATTTTCTGTCATAAATTTTTTATGTTTAAATTCTGGAATTCTTTCATAATATTGACTTCTCAGTTTCATATTCAATTTCTTGCTTCTCGACTATTTTTATTGCAAAAATATGGACATTCACGAATATTATAATCTCCAATACGTTGGCGATCGAATAAAAAAAAAGATTGGAATAAACCGAATGTTTTCAGTTATGTGTAAGAATTTTTAATTATTTTAATTTTAACTGGTGCAACTTGCCACGAGTCATCCATTTTAGACATGTGTCGGCCAAGAATGCTTCCATTTGACTTCAGGCTCCGACATATTTCTCGAGAGTTCTCAAACACATCAATCTCTCTCGTCTTTTTTTTTTCTCTGTATTTTATGAAATATGAATGCATCTCTTCTTATTTTTTCGTATTTAATATAAAAAAGGTCAGCTGATATTTAGGAACATGTTACCACCAGATTTAACAAAATTTTATTTGCATATATTGAAAATTTTATAATAAATTTTAGCAGTAGTCTAATTTAATATGAAAGACTATTAAATTAAACATCGTAAAGATTTGGTATATGTACACAATATTCACGTACAAGCACTATCTAGTAATTTAGTGGCCGTTGATCAGTGGGATCATACAATATTATTTCCATAATTTTTAGGAGAACTCGTCTAATTTATATATATATTTATTTTTGATCATTTTATATGAAAATTCACAATATTTGTACGTTAACGTGCATTTTTTTTTTCAGTTTTAGTTCTTTTGCATCTGAATGCTGACATGATATCGAAAAATGCTCATTTATGTTAAATATTACTTACATAAAAGATCAAAACTCAAAAAACTACCAGTTAGTAGTGAACTAAAATTATGAATTGACTGATATTATGACCAAAAATGAAAAATATATAGATTACCAGATCAAAAGTGTTATTTTTTTTTTTCCGTCCGAAAAGGTATTGATCAAAAGCACTTAAGTTAAAAATTCTGTTCCAGAAAAGTTTACCAAATGGAGTGGGCTTGAAAAAAGGAACAAGAAATTTTACGTTTAACCTTCAAAAATACTAATTTCATCTTGAACTGGAATGATTTGATCGATGTATTTTCACCAGAGTATGCCCGAGGGAAAAGGAACGAAAATGATTGAGTTGATCCATTCTCCATGTTCCCAATTGGGCCAAAATCTTGAGTTATCTCACTGGAGAACAGCCATAATCTCTCATAATACCTCGTGTAGAAGACAACAAAAAATCCCAAAAAATCGAAGATGAAAGTGGAATTTGAATAATAGGGATATTTCACTACAAGAAAAAATGCTTATGGTGACATTCATAAATGTTTTCATATTCAATATTTAGTGACATTTAACTTTTAGTGACACTTCCAACAAATGTCATCTATTCCAATGTCGTCTTAAACTTACTGACATTTTTTAATGTCATTATAAGATGTTAATGACAACTTCATACGTGTTAATAATAATTCATATAATGACAATTTTAAATGTCAGGAAAACTCATATTTAAATACATTTATAGATGCCTTGTTATTATAGTAATAATGACAAATTTATATGTCAGTTAAAATCATTTATAATGACAACTAAAAGTATCGTGTATGTTATTTATAGTGACAATAACAAATGTGAGATTATTTGAGTTGGATAAATATAGGAGGAGGGAAATTAGATAAAATAAATGTGATAATAAAAAAACATATTAGATTAGTTACCCTGACATCTTTAATTGATGTCATTTTTTATATGGAGGGAGACAATGATTTTCCCTCCTCCAATATTTATCTAACCCAAATATTATCACACTTATTTATAGTGAAATTTTTAGTTTTCAACGATTTTTTACGATGTGGGAAAAGTAATTATTTCCCTCTATATAATAGATGACATCAATTAAAAATGTCATGATAACTAATCTAATATGTTTTTTTTATTTTACACATTATTAATTTTTACAAGTGTCATTATTAAGTATTTGTAACAACATTTAATTAAAAGTGTCTACAAAAAAGTGTCACAATAGCCGTTTATTGTAGTAGTGTTTTTTTTTCAGATATTTAGGGTACCTGACACGTAGGAATTGCCTGTACTCTTGAGCGTGGTCTTATTGCATGAACCCCTACTCTCCGGTACCTGCAACCCTATAATCCACTCATTCGGTCAGGATCTGCTGGATTTCCCTCGGCCGGCAAGGGACCGTTAGCGTACCCTCATGGTCGAATCCATATTCTTCGGCAGCTTGCTCATGTAACCTCAAGAACGAAGGGCGTCTCAGGTAACACAATGGCACGATGAATCTCTTCTACTCATCACAGTCCACCGCAATCACAGCAAAATGCCCTTTGTTCACGTCATCGGGGAGATTACAGGCTTATTGGAATTCATAGACATCGTCATAGGAGGTGAGTTTCTTGATCAGAAGTAGAGTTTTTAGTACCCTCGCGACCACTATCTTTAGCTTAACTATACCTTTATTATTTTTCTTGCCATTTCTTGAAGATTTTGCCATGCTTGATGTTTTGTCAGTTTTCATCCATTAACTATATAGCTCGTGTAGAAAATAAACTTTATATTAATCAAATTAAAATCTATCTAAACAAAAATAAAGATATTGAAACGACAAGCTTTTCTTCTCTTTTTTTTTTTTCCCATTTTGAATATTAGGTGTCGATTTGTCTTATTACGATATTCAATTTTCTACTAGCTTCTTATGAAAAAAATACCAAAACCAAAAACAAATTTCAAATTATTGAATGAAAATTAAAAAAATTGACAAATTATCCGACAAAAACCTAAAACATGCGGATTTACATAACTAAAATTACATTCTTCCCTAAAAAAAAATAATGTGGAGACCAATGCATGTGAGTGAGAAATTTAATGCGTACACGAAACGTCACTTCTGTTACTATGCATTTCAAAAGGTTCAATTTTAGGGTACAGCTTTCGTCAAAGAAAGCATCCGGCATCCCATTTCATTATATCACAATCTGTACGTCTGGAATTAATTTAAGAAGGTGAAAGCTGTGTGCTTATATAAAATTATTTAATTTTTCTGAAAATTCACATTTCTCCCCTCAAAACAAGTTAAGCTGCAGCCTCTTTCTCCGGTCTCGCTGCTGCCATTTTAATTTTTGTGTCTGCTCAATCTTGGATCGCTATAAAGATCAGAGAAATAAGTAAGATTAACTAATGGAGTACGTTGCAAAGTGAAGCATGCAATTCGTAGAGGGTGATACAAATTATATTGATCCCATGAGTCCTAACTTATTTAAGGAGTGTACGTAATCACTAAATAAAAACGATTATTTACTCTTGGTTTTAAAAAATCAGTTTTGTGTTTCTTAAACTCAGATTCTGGATACCTTTTGTTTAGTATAATTGAAATCGAGAAGCTACTGGGATATTGATTCTGCTTCTCCCGCATGCATGTTTTGGTCATGCACATCCAGCTAAACTAGTCAAGCTATATGTTTGCGTTTACTCATTTCTCAAAACCGAGATTTAAACATTTGGAATTTTGTTTTTAGAACTATTACTGTCGGTTCTGATTTTGGATTGTTGCAAACCGTTAATTTTATGTATGAACTCATAGTAATATGTAAAGACAGAATAGACCCAGAATTTCGGGCGAGGATGCGTGATGTGATGAGGGGCCAGAATAATAGATTCGGGATCGAACTAGAACTGCACGACAAATTATGCATAAAACTTTTAAATTTTCCATATGAGGAAAGATGATCCCCATCGCTGCCCCATGTTCGCTTCGCCCCGGGAGCTTTATGATCGATCCAGACAATTCACTTATCAAGAGAAGTGCAGCAATATACGGTAGTTTGTCTGATTGTAGTTGTCCCCTCCCCCTCCTAAGGCAAAATTAGGCAATCTGGAGATTATCTATCTCTATACTACATTAGCTAGCACAAGGGTACCCATTTCGTAAATTACCATAATATGCATCTATCGAGTTTAATAATTACAACATCCCTCAATTTTATAATTATAAATAAAAAAAAAACATGATTGTACAAGCACACAACGCATCTACTTGAACACTAGTATATACAGTGAGGGAATTATTCAACAAATTAATTTTGGTAATTTATATATATTTTTTTTGCATACATGTTTGATTTTTTCCATTTGAGATCTGACAATTACACTTTTTCATATCCCACCTTAAGCTATTGATACCCCATAAATGGGCATATCGTATGGTCAGCCCAGTAGTTTGAGTCCAATATCCCCAATCTTTAGAGCCCCTGACCCATTTCTAATTGAATGCGAGCAGCCCATGAAGCTGAGTAAGAGAGATGAGAATGGCTAGGGGAGCATGCATGAGGGTCTTGTTACTCAGATGAGGAGCTGTCCTCGAGCAGGAGAGATGATAGGGGCAAGATTAATTTGATTGAACAAGAAACTCATAACAATCGTAAGGGAGTATGCTATATATGAAGCAAGAAGTCGGGAGAGAGAGCATGCCCAAACAGGACAAGTTATTGTCACGTCCCAAGGATGTGGTTGGTCGACATCGGCGTTGTTCTCTAATTTTCATTCGAAAACAACGAGCCCCAGAAATGCAAAATTCAGAAACCAGTTTTTTTATATAATACCAAATATCTCATTTTTGATACAAACTCAAATAAGTAATGTTTTACAGCGCAAATGTAAAACCAGATATAACAATGTTTAACAGATACAGCGGAAAACATGATTTAGAATTGAAAAACAACAGTCTTCTTCATCAGCCCTAGAAGTGATTCTGTTCTTCTTCTTCTTCTAATGTTTCTTCCTCGTTCTTATCTGAGATGAGTTTGGTGGGTGAGTGATATGAAGTGTTTGGTTGGTAAATTTAATATATACTCGTAATTTCTCTGTATATTCTTCTGTGTTTCTTCTCTTTCTCTACTGTTCAATTTCTTCGATCCCCTCGGCTCAGATAACCGACGACATGAGTCACCAGGCCGAGTCTTCTGATTCGTGAGTGTACATTCATTCCATTCTTTCGACCCTCTTTCGTGGAACGGCGACCTTTTTACCCTGTTTTTGGTTGAATTAATCACGGGAATCTGGAGGTTTGATATTCTCTCTCTTTTTGGAACAGAAAATCTGGGAAGAAGGACTTCTCGACGGCGATTTTGGAGAGGAAAAAGGCAGCGAATCGGCTGGTGGTGGACGAGGCGGTTAACGATGACAACTCCGTCGTATCCCTTCACCCAGCTACTATGGAAAAGCTCCAGCTTTTCCGTGGAGACACTATTTTGATTAAGGTTTGATTTTGTTAGGGGTTTTTTAAATTCCCGGATGGGTTAGGGTTTCGTGATTGCATTTAATTTTATTTGATTCGGAGAATATTGATGAAAGAATCGTTCTTTGACTTGCCTATTGATTTCTGAGTATAGCAACTACATATCTGATTGTGAAATACAGTAACATTCCTATATAATAACTGTTGATATTGGATTGATAAGTTTATATTCTTATTGATCTGCGCGATATACCATTGCTGAATGGGGTTTCGGCCTAGCTCTTGAATCTGGAATCTGGCCTCATGAAGTCTATGGGTTTACAGTTGGTTTGAGAAGCTATAAACTTCACGATTGAGGATCTCTGTTTGCTCGAGTCCTCAAATGATTCGTTTGGTTGCATGAACATGACCTTGCCCAACAATGACAGCCTTTTATGAATATACCATTACATAGTCCTCCATTTGTGCTCAATGATAATCAAAAGATTTTGATAGTTGTGTTTATTGTTGATGGATGCTTTTAAAAATTATTAGATATTGGATTTGGTGTTGAGAGTGGCTACTCGTAAGGTTTACAACCATTTGTTTATTTGACACAATTGGATTAGGCTTATATATGTTTTAAATTAAATTTATGTGTATTTTGGCCATAATTATCTGCAGGAAGCAAATAAAGCATTTGATGATTTTTAATGAAAATCGTGAAGAGAAAAACTGAAATTCTGACAATACATCTTACACGTGTAAAAATCATGAAGAGAAAACCTGAAAACCGGCAATGTATCTTATGCGTGTATATGTGTATGGTTTGTCAAGAATTTTCGAATTATTTTCCAAATATGAATGTTCATGTTCACTTGTACATTTTGGTGCAATGGAATTTTGAGAATCCTGCTGTCGGCTGTTTGCAGGGTAAGAAAAGGAAGGATACAGTCTGCATTGCTCTTGCTGATGAATCCTGCGAAGAGCCAAAGATAAGAATGAACAAGGTTGTGCGGTCAAACTTGAGGGTTAGGCTTGGGGATGTGGTATCTGTGCACCAGTGCCCTGATGTTAAATATGGAAAGCGAGTACACATACTTCCCTTGGACGATACAGTAGAAGGGCTTACAGGGGATCTTTTTGAAACCTACCTTAAACGTAAGTCCTCGTATGTCTATATTTTTGTTTTCATCTTGCCTGCTTCATGGTGTTCTGAATGCAAAAAAATCTTTAATTTCTGGCCTATGGATGACAATAATAATGATAGTATTATTTTTTGTGTAGCTTACTTTGTCGAAGCATATCGTCCTTTGAGGAAAGGAGACCACTTTCTCGTGAGAGGGGGGATGAGAAGTGTTGAATTTAAAGTTGTTGAGACTGATCCTGATGAGTATTGTGTTGTGGCTCCTGATACTGAGATCTTCTGTGAAGGGGAACCTGTGAGGAGGGAGGACGAGGATAGACTAGATGAGGTTGGCTATGACGATGTGGGTGGTGTTAGGAAGCAGATGGCTCAGATCCGTGAATTGGTAGAGTTGCCTTTGAGGCATCCCCAGCTTTTCAAATCTATTGGTGTGAAGCCACCCAAAGGAATATTACTTTATGGACCCCCAGGTTCTGGAAAGACCCTAATTGCTAGAGCTGTTGCTAATGAAACTGGTGCTTTCTTTTTTTTGATTAACGGGCCAGAAATCATGTCCAAATTGGCTGGGGAGAGTGAGAGCAATCTGCGAAAGGCGTTTGAGGAGGCAGAGAAGAATGCTCCGTCTATTATATTTATTGATGAAATCGATTCCATAGCACCAAAGCGAGAGAAGACAAATGGGGAAGTCGAAAGGAGGATTGTTTCTCAGCTTTTGACTCTCATGGATGGGTTGAAATCTCGCTCCCATGTTATTGTCATGGGAGCTACCAATCGACCAAACAGCATTGACCCAGCTCTTAGAAGGTTTGGTAGATTTGACAGGGAAATAGACATTGGTGTTCCATGATGAAGTTGGACGTCTTGAAGTTCTTAGGATTCATACCAAGAACATGAAGCTTTCTGACGATGTATACATCTTAAGGCTTTACAATTGATAGTGATAGTGTTCTGAATGAATTTTGACTGTTTTGATGTTTTATATTGCAGGTTGATCTAGAAAGAATAGCAAAAGACACACATGGCTATGTTGGTGCTGACCTTGCAGCTCTCTGCACTGAAGCAGCGCTTCAGTGCATCAGAGAGAAAATGGATGTCATTGATTTGGAAGATGATTCAATTGATGCTGAAATACTGAACTCCATGGCTGTAACTAACGAGCACTTTCATACAGCTCTTGGAACAAGCAATCCTTCTGCATTGCGGGAAACAGTGAGTGATTTCTGGATGGGCTACTTTTTTTTTATATATATTTGTCATCGCATATCAATATTTTGATGAACTATAATTTACATTATTTCATTAAATTTAAATCATGAAAAGGTTGTTGAAGTACCCAATGTATCCTGGGAAGACATCGGAGGCTTGGAAAATGTGAAGAGGGAGCTTCAAGAGGTAATGCAAATTTTCAGGACAGATTTGATCCACCATAATCTGTGATAGTTGATCAAACTAACCTCTTTATTATTATCTTGCAGACTGTTCAATATCCAGTGGAACATCCCGAAAAGTTTGAGAAATTTGGCATGTCACCTTCAAAGGGTGTTCTTTTCTATGGCCCTCCTGGATGCGGGAAAACTCTTCTGGCCAAGGCAATTGCAAATGAATGCCAAGCCAATTTCATCAGCATCAAAGGACCTGAATTGCTCACCATGTGGTTTGGAGAGAGTGAAGCTAATGTTCGTGAAATATTTGACAAAGCTAGACAATCTGCTCCATGTGTCCTCTTCTTTGACGAGCTTGATTCTATTGCAACTCAGGTTGTCTGTCAGTACAGTTTTAGATAATTACATATTGAAGATGTTTTTTTTGTAGACTATTTTAAAATTATGTGGTCAATCAATAAAATATAGGTTATAAAGGCGATAAATCGCCTCTAAGTTGAATGCTGTGTGGCATATTGAGGTTTAAAAAGGGAGAAACCTATGAAATAGGAACCAGTCTTGGGAGTCCGCATGTGAGTGTCTATATATACTTACAATTCATCTTGTAACTGTCACAGAGAGGAAGTAGCGTGGGTGATGCTGGTGGTGCAGCTGATAGAGTTCTCAACCAACTTCTAACAGAAATGGATGGCATGAACGCAAAAAAGACTGTTTTTATAATCGGGGCTACTAACAGACCTGACATAATCGATCCAGCACTTTTACGTCCTGGTCGTCTCGATCAGTTAATATACATCCCTTTACCTGATGAAGAGTCGCGCCATCAGATATTCAAATCCTGCCTCAGAAAATCACCGCTTTCCAAAGATGTTGATCTACGAGCACTTGCCAAGTATACTCAAGGATTTAGCGGGGCTGATATCACAGAAATATGTCAGCGGGCTTGCAAGTATGCCATAAGAGAGAATATTGAAAAAGTATGTTCCTATACCCTGTTTTATTTTCACCTCTTTATTATGTGCACGTGCTTAGACCCAGTCTTTGAGCCTATATACGTACCGAGTCATGATCCTTCAATGAGACGTGCCCTAGCTTGAGAAGAAGTGTACATGTCTTGGTACTCCTTGAGATCCAATACAACACGTTTAAAGCATGCCTTGAATACAAAGATTTGTATCCTAGTTTCAGTCAGTAACTTTCAATAATACTGTAAAGAATATATATTTATCGTTCAATTCGATAATACGCGCGTAGTGTTGGCTCAGGCCCAAGCCGGTACCTGGAGACACCCATACTTCGATTTTCTGAATTCTCATTTACTGTCTTGAAGGTAGATAATTCCTTTTCTATTGACCCTTGAGCTGAAAGTTGAAATTCTGACATATAACTTCTGAACAGAGATTTTAGTGGAAGCTGCTAGTGCCTTTGAGTTATTACCATACAATCTGTATCTTTCTGCTCTTACTCCTTGCATAAAGTCGTCTCCCCTCTGTAGTGTTTCCAGTAATGATTGTGTTCTTGGTGTAGTTGTACTGTAATTGATGTAAGATTATCGACATTATTCCTTGTTTCAGGACATCGAAAAGGAGAAGAGGAGAAGGGACAATCCCGATTCCATGGATGAGGACGTTGAAGACGAAGTGTCTGAAATCAAGCCTGCACATTTTGAGGAGTCCATGAAATTTGCTCGTAGAAGTGTGAGTGATGCTGATATTCGCAAGTACCAGGCGTTTGCCCAGACTTTGCAGCAGTCTCGTGGATTTGGAACTGAATTCCGGTTTGCAGAATCAGCAGCTGGTTCCACTGGATCTGACCCGTTTGCAGCCTCTGCTGGTGGAGTTGACGAAGATGACCTATATAGTTAATTCTCCACTGTCAAAGGTTTTATTTTTCGGCTTTTCTCAGTTTCTATTAAATGCAATTACCTCTAGACTAGGTAAATCTCCAGAAATGGGTGATCACTACTGATTCATACTTTGAATTCCAGGATCTGTTTTAAACTTATTGACATTCTTTACTCTGATCAAATGAATTTGAGAACACGGCCTTTCTTTTCTATTTGTCTTTTTTCTCCATGCCATGATCTGTTTCTCATTAAAACACTCAAAACAGCTCATGGAGTATTCGAGTGGGGTTAAATACATCAATAAATGTGCTTAATAAAATAAAGCATTTCTTTCGACCCAAAAAAAAAAACAAAAAATCTATTCAAATTTTGACAGAGTTGAAAAATTAATCAACAATCAGACATAGCTGTAACGTAATAAACATGCATAATCTATCTATAATACATATAAAAGTTCGGCATATTAGAGGATACCAAATTTTTTTCCCCCAAAATTGTCCTTATATTATATAGATATGAGAATTTGTTTTATGCATATATTAGTAATTCCAAGCATTCCTTATCAAATTTTTCCATATTTTTGTCAATGGCTATTATAGAAATGATAAATAACTTTAATTTATTTAAATATTATTTTCGATGTAAAAAATCACAATTCAGCTAATTATGGGAAAAAATAAAATATATTATTTATATAAAAAATATAATACTAAATACATTATTATATTTTATACACATGCGATGCGTGTGGTAATACACGGTCTGCACTTGAGATTTTATGCATATATTAATAATTTTAAGCATTTCTCATCAAATTTTTTCATTTTTATCAACTAACTATTATAAACATGATAAATAACTTAAACTTATTTAAATATTATTTTAGAAACATATTTAAATATTATTTTAGATAATACAAAAAAATCATAATTAAACTAATTATCGGAAAAAAAATTATTTATATGTAACATATAGTATTAATAAATAAGTATATATATATATATATATATATATATATATATATATATATATATTCTATACCTAAAATATATTGTTATCTTTTTTTCATATTAAATAATTTTTATTAGGAAGTGTTAAATAATGCATTTGGGACTCCTTAATATATGGGACACGGATCCCCTAGAGTTTTAATAAAACAGAACATGGTGCTGTGTGCCTACATGACATTTCTTTTAATTTTTTTATTGTTCTTTTTTTTTTTTTCACTTTTTTCCCTTTCTTTTTCTCTTTTGTTTTCTCTCAATTTTTCTCCTTTTTTTCTCTCTTCCACGAAACGAGAAAAAAAAAATGGACCAAAGAAGACGAGATTAAATAACTGAGAAGAAAACAAATGTTTATATTATTTCATATAAAATTGTCCGCTAATGTGATATATATATATATATATATATATATATATATATATATATATATATATATATATATATATATATATATGTGTATTGCTTGTGGTTATCGATGCTACCTTTAAATATCATCGTTGTAGGAGATTTGTGTGTGAAATATATATATATATATATATATATATATATATAATTTGTATATATATGTATGCATGTATAACCATGTAAGACTATGTTTTAACTCATGATATTCGATAATTCTTAGTAAGGATGATGAATCTTTCTTGACTTTTTTGCTTGTGGCTTTGTTTTAACATTATTTTAATTTTTTTAAAAGAAAATATATGGTTCTGATATTTATTAAATTAGTAGATTATATATATAATAGCAAATATTTAATCAATAATTATAAAAAAAATATTGAAGAATGTATCGTGAATTTAAATAATGAATTTATGTATGAATTATTTATTTTTGATGGAAATGTGGTGTTGAATTTTAGTTTTTGATCTTGCATGATGGAAATGTTATAAATTTTAATTTAAGCATTAACATGTTAATAATTTTATATTATTAAAAATTTTGTTCATTGAAAAAGAAAATTAATAATACTCATTAAATTCGAAAAAATGATACGGTTTTTCACATGTAAAAATTTAATATAGTAATTTAATTATAAAATTATTAATTTAACATAAAAGAAAATGGAGGGAAAATAAGTGGAATAAAAAAGAGAAGAATAAAAAAAAAATAAAAGAAATGCCAGGTAGGCACACAGTACCATGTGCTGTTTTATTAAAACTGCGGGGAATCCGGATCCTAATATATGTATATATGTAAAGAATGTTGCCTTAATTAAGAGGTGCTAAATTAATATCACTATTAAGTACGCAACATTTTATATTATGAAATGTGTTTAACAAACTGTCTGAAATTATTAAACTTTGCTTTCCTCGGAATTTCTCACGGATCTTCCTCTTCCTCGTTCCAACACACTGTTCTCCGCGAATTTGAGGCTTCCCCGATGCAAACCCTTGCTTATTTCCTCTTCGTTCCACTCAGAAGAATAGTAACTCTCTTCGGTATACTTGCCATTTTTAGAAGCTGGGAGAAACATACTCCCCCATTGTGGAAAGTGAACCAACGCCACAGGAATAGTACATATCACAGCCATTATACCCATATACGTCAGTCCATTTGCTGTGGAGAATCTCGTGTTGGAAAAAAATATCAACTGCGTCAATCCGCCACCAAAGTTTCCTCCCGCACCGGTGAGGCCAGATATTATGCCTAAAGATCTTCTTGAAACGAAAGGGATGATGCCGTATGCTGCTCCGCATGCAGCTTGGGCTCCGATGGAGAAGAGAACCATGGAAATGATGGCTATGTGTAAAGAATCCGCACGCCCAAGCCAAATGCAACACACGCCTCCTAGTGTTTGGACTATCCATAGGATCCACAATCTTCCTCGCATACCAAATCTTTGGGCGGCTAAGTCGGAGGCGTATCCACCTAAGGGTCGTGCGGCGAAGTTGGCCATACCAAAGGTGGCGGCTATGATTCCGGCAGTGTTAAGATTCAGATCGAACCTAGAGATCGAATGAAAAGTATTATAGTTGGTGGTCGATCGGGTTAAATAGTTATTTTGATGATTAATGATCGAGTAATCAAAATTAATAAAAATTGTTCTTATAAAATGCTAAATTAACTTTGATGATTAATTATGCCTAATGTCACAGATTTAATTTTACAATATTGGGGACTTAAATTATTACATATATAATACCTATATTAGGAGTTGCTAAATTTCGAGGATAAAACACATTTATGAAAGTTGAACTGGATCTCCTTTCAATCAAGTACCTATACATCCTTATAGACTTCAATTTTCTAAAAAAATTGAATTACATTTAAGCGATTAATTAAAGACATACTAATTTGTTAGTAGGCAAAAATTTGTGTGAGACGGTCTCACAGATCGTATTTGTGCGACGGGTCTTTTATTTGAGTCATCCATGAAAAAGTATTACTTTTTGTGATAAGAGTATTACTTTTTATTGTGAATATCGATAGGGTTGACCCGTCTCACAGATTAAGATCCGTGAGACAGTCTCACCCACTCTTGTTAGTATTAAAAATACATACCCATATGGTAAGAGATTTATTTTTTTGAAAAAAGACTAAATTTGGATAAATTTAAATCGAAAATGAAGTGGAGAATTGGCAAACCTGTCATAGAAATATTCCGCAATGATATTGTTTATGCATAGTTCAACTCCCATAGAAAATCCATAAACGATGAAAAAGATCCACGTCCTATAATTTTTCACACCATTCTTGAATACCTGCATAAATTAACAAGATAATTTCGATCCAGTCAAAAACATAATCTAATGATATGATATATGTGACAATTTAATTTCGTGCATAATTCGTCTCATTTTCATATAAATTGATAGTTGTAGTGAGCTCGTTGATGCTGTCCATCTGAACGACTTTCTTTATTCGATCTTCCTTAAATGGCTAAATTAATATACCAATTGTTGAGCATGAGTACTGTTTATATATACACATACATATAAAAACTCTTCTAAGATCGTAACACATGTCAATTTTGTGAGAGAAATCTTTAATCCGACCCGTTCCATGAAAAAATAATATTTTTATGTCAAAAACGTTAATTTTTTTTTTCATATATGGATCGAGTCAATCCGTCTCACGAATAACAAGAGACTTACCTATATATATATATATATATATATATATATATATATATATATATATCATGAAGTAAATTAATTACTATACCTTAGAAAACTTGTCTTTATGCACATCACCTCTCTTCTGAAGGGTGCCAAGATTCCCATCGGGCAAGTCTTGTCCTAGAGACAAAACCGTAAGTCCAATGATAATATGCAGCCATCCAGGTATAAAAAACGCAATTCTCCACGCAGTAAAGTGAGTGGCTCCGATAATCTTAATCAGATGATAAAGATTAGGCATCAGCAATTGAGTCACACCTCCACCCATGTCCCCCCACCCCGCCGCCACGCCATTAACCAGCCCGATTATCGAACTAGTGAACATGACGCTGGTCCAATACTGGCACGAAACGAACGTCGCAAGAGAGAAACCAATCATGAATCTGACAACCATGTACCCCTGAGCGGAAGATACATAGGCCATCGAGAAAACCACCGGCGCTGTTAACAAGTTTAGGAACGCGCATCCATATCGTGGCCCGATTAGGTCGCAGATTACTCCCATTACCAGGCGGGAGAAGATGCTGCCTGACACGGA
This sequence comes from Primulina eburnea, assembly GCF_022965805.1. Classification (NCBI taxonomy): domain Eukaryota; kingdom Viridiplantae; phylum Streptophyta; class Magnoliopsida; order Lamiales; family Gesneriaceae; genus Primulina; species Primulina eburnea. The sequence goes on from NC_133113.1 coordinate 28,319,945, forward strand.
GACAACACCTGCATTTCCTATGTCGGAGCGGGTGAGGTCAAGGTTGTCCCGAATGACAGGAACTAAGGGTGCGGCAGCGAAAGTTGAAATAAAGCAGGTGAAGAAGGAAATCCAGGCTAAGTGGAAGGATCTCATGTGTGGCTGTGCAAAGGAATAGATCTTCAGGGTTATTGCTTTGTGCTCGGAATCCACAGGTAAAGAAAATTTTGGTGTTGAAACTGAAGTAAATGCGGATAGTTTTTCGTCTGTTGCTTCATGCAAAGGAGTAGTACTCGATATTTTGGTATTTTCATCACTATTACCCATTTTTATTTGCTTCTTCTCAATGAAATTTACCACTTAAATAAGAAAGGATGAAGATTAAAGGAAAATATTAAACTTTCGTGGCTTAAGCAGCTGGAGATTATATGGTATTTATAGCGGTAACTACTTGCCTAAATGTTGATTACCTGATGCATGATAAGGTAATAATTAAAGATAAATTTTAAAATGAGATATGTTTAGAAATATTTATATTAAATTTCGTGCCTTGCATTTTTTTGTCAATTTCGCCGGAACAGCAGCCTGCTAGGGTTAGGCAAAGAGGGAATGATAACTAAAATTAAAAAGTTATTAATTATACATATATAAACAAATCCTATATAGGTTCTGTCACCATTACAATAATCCTACTTTTATTTTTATCAAATAATTAAACCAATAATAACTCTCTTGTAACTGAGACGAGTCAAATCTATCCACATTTAGAGTGAACTGTAATATTTTTTCATGAATCGAGTACATAAAATAAACTTCAATGCATATATTTTGGCAAACTAAAATAAATTTTAAAACCACATGCATGGCACCCCTATATGTGCCAATTCCAATCCTGGTTTAGAACGTAACTGCGAGCCAGACAAGAAGCTAGTTACGAAGGTTTAACACATGTTAAGATGACATATATATCAAATAATTGATCTTATATATATTAGGTGAAATTAAGCTTTAATTTTGTCTTATAAATTTTGATCAAAATTAATAAGAAACGTGTCAGATCCTCAACAACATACACGCTCTATAAATGTATTGTCAATGAATCACTTGAGTCTTGTAACAAATTAATGAAACTATTGCTAAACTTATGACTCATATATATACATTAATTAAATGAGATTGATTGACCAAGAATATGTAACATTGAAGTCTGACTAACTGAAAATATATATAATTAATATGTTTCGTGAAATTTGTGATTTAATCCAGCCTACTCTATAAAAATATATAGCCAATTCCTAATTTTTTTTGACTCGCCCGCCTCTATATATATATATATATATATATATATATATATATATATATATATATATATATATATATATATATATATATATATATATATATATATATTGCATCACGAATCTTGATTTAAATCAAACAATATAAGATTTTTATATTTTATATATACATTAATTAGGTGATTGGCATTTACATCTTCCACGTATAGAGAAATTACATTAAAAAAAAATTATTTTATATAGCTAGGTAAAAATTCCTTTCACACACACGTTTCAATATGAGATGAAATATATAATTTTTTGAGAAAGATAACATATAACTAATTGTTGGGTTGTGAAAATTCTAAATATTATGATTTTGATCATAACAAAACTTGTTATTAATGTATTATTAACATATTTCATAATCTGTATATAGTTGATAAATCAGAAGATGGAAGTTTTGGTAAGCTGAAACTCAGAGCATAACAGATTCAGTACAGCAAAGCTGAATCAACAGAGCCCATATTAGTATAGCTGAATCTAGTAGAGATCAAAACTAGCAGAGAACAAAGTGGTCAGCAACATAAATATAACATTTTTTTCAATGTTAGAACAATACAAAACTTTTCCAAATATAAATATTCTCATCATTTCAAACTTAATATAACGTCTGTGAAAACAACAATGTTAACGAAACCCTGGCTTTTGGAATATCGTGATCTCAGCAGAATACTAGTAGATTAATAATTTGATGGTGTAATCTTTGGATATTAATTTAAATCATTCAGAATATAAGATATTTTTGATTATCAATCTAAGGATTTATTAAGAAGGAATTTCGAAGATTTCGCAGATAAATGTCTAAGATTTGAGTTGATATGGAGATCAGGAGGTTTAAACACACGGAAGCGTTCGAGTTTTCGGGAAACGTTGGGAAAAGTAGAGAATCGCTGAATACCAAATTCCCAAAAGAACCCCCAACGCTGCCGCGTCCAGCCAGGGAAGTAGGAATTTCGAAGAACCCTAGTTTTTCAAGAATTTAAGGTAAGTGGGCTGTTTTAAATTTGGTTTTATGCATATTAAATTTTTCGGTTTTGGTTTTAAAAATTCGGTCGAACACCGTCTATACGTTTTTATGAAAGTTGGTACGTTTTTGTTTGACACTGTGAGGATTCCCTGAAAATGGGTGGAATTCCAACATATGGCCCTTAACAGTGAGATAGAACTGTTTTACAGGCCTCGTCCCCTTAGAAGATCAAAACTTAGGGACTGATATCAGTAAACCATAGAAGGTGGAAAAATCACAGTGTTATTATGTTACAGATACGATGTTACGATTATGAAAAGCATGTTGTATTTATATGTATGTTTCGAAAATGGTATAAAAAAAATGTTTATGTTGTTTTCAATATCCCTCATTTACTGAGTATTTCCCAAAATACTCACCCCTTACACCCTTCCCCAGATAAATCCGAAAAACAGGTTGAAGAAGAAGAATCTGAACAATTTTGGGGATGGTGAATTTTGTGATTTTAGTTTAGTTATGTTATTTCTTTTTGAATTTTAGTACTTTTAATGTCATGTAAGACGCTTCCGCATTAGTTATTTCAGTTGTAAAGACTCAAGTTTTGAGAAATTATGATTAATAAACTGGTATTTCGGTTTATACTGTGCTACGAGGCTGGTTGTTTTTAATTGTGTGATTGATAAACAACGCCGATGTCAACTAACCCCGGTCTCGGGGCGTGACAACAAATACAATACTTTCAAGATCATTTCAAAGAAAAGAGAGCAAATTTAAATGGTAATTTGGGTCCTTGGACATATTAGAAAAAAAAAATGTTCACTCATAAGAAGAATTCTTCTCGAGAAAGGGAGTCCAAATAGATATGTCAGCTTAAGTGTGAGCTTTTCTCCTATGTGACTATACATTTGAAAGAATTGCTATGTAAATGATTAAATCTTTACACAAACAAGAATTCACAAATGAGAGTTGAGCTTCAAAAAAAATTTGAGTATTACTTTTTACACGAAGACATAAAATATTGTGTATGTAGTATTGACATAAGAGATATTAAATATTATGCAGATTGTGAGGTTGCGACCTATAATTGAGAGTGTGCTAGGAGTTTCGATTAGGCAAGAGTTAAGTTATAAGTCGAAGTGAGTTTGTGCAAGGAGTTGTAATAATCAAATTCCTCTAGTAGATACCTTCCGACAATAAAATAAGCGGTGACGTATGAGTTGTTAATATCTGATCATTTATAAACAAATTGGTGCAGCTTTCCTTTATCGGAATTACTTATTGTTGTTGTTTTGAGATGCATTGTTGAAACATTTTATACTATCTATAGAATACCAAAATATTGATACAATAAGCTTGATAAAGTGCTTCAACAAAACTATTTTTATACATTCAAGTACTTGCGTATTTTGTACAAAAATATTTTTTACATGTTTTACAAAATATTTAATGATTTTTTAGATAGATTGTTTTCATTTTCTGTTGGTTATAAAATCAAATTCTATTTAATTTCTTAATGTTGAAATATATTTCAAGAATCAAACTATTATAGCTCAATGTTTGTCTCACTGATCATAACAATTGGTATAAGAGATAATTGTTTTTTGAAGAACATTTAATCTATTTTTTAGTGTTTTAAATTCATGAGCGTAAAACTATTTCATTGCATTCTTTTAAGAATTTCACTTTGAGATATATTCTATTACTGTATGCATAATTGAAAATTTTTGGCAGCTTGCGACAATCTTGAGAAAAACAGCATAACTCTTTGCTGGAGTTCAAATGATGAATTGTTTTTTGTGTGTTGCAAACTAGACTCATAGAGGATAAGTGCAGTATAAAATTTGCAGTCTGATCATGTCCTAGAAAAATCATTTATTCATTAAAGACTAACCATGTGTGCTGCTGCAAGAATGGATGAGTACTTGGAGAAAGTGGAGTTTTTGTCAAGAAGCTCAAGGATGATGCCGCTCACCAAGAAAAATACAATTATATTCAAATTTCAGTCATATTTCATAAAAAAAACTCCGTACACTCGGTCTAAAACTTTTATATTCATTTAAAAAAGTACTTAAATTTGGCGCCGATATGGTATTCTACTCTGTGTCAGTATTTCTATCATGTGTCAGCATTTTATCAGGTTTCTTACATTTATGATTGTCCTTGGTACGGTGTTTAATAAAGAGATCTCTTAAATGTCTAATGGATATTTGCGTTGGCAAATATATCTTGACTTTGCGTTATTTGAAATTTTGAGTTAATAATGTATATCTTGTGGTGTCTGGAGAGTCTATATATAGAACCCACAGCCGGCCACACAAGCCGAATGTTCTTGCTGCAAAATCAGAGGCAAATAGGCAAACCCACCAAAGGGTCGGGCTACGAGGTTTGCCATGCTGAATGTTGCAGCAACGATGCCGGCTGTTTGTAATTTGAGATCAAATCCATCGGCACGTGACTCAAGAATTAGATTGGTTTTGGACAAACTTGGTAATATAAGTAGAAGACAAAATCATGTTTCAATTCTAACATGTCATAAAAAAATACTCCGCAATGACATTCTATGTTGTCAATTCGACACCCATCGAGTATCCCATACTAGAGGACAAATATCCAGGTTCTGTAATTTGTGAGTTGTGACTGCATTCCAGAAAACTTGACCGATAAAAGAAACTTTTTTAGCTAGGAGTTTTTTTTTCACGCGCTTATATAAATTAGTTGGTTAAGTAAACTAACCTTTGAGAATTTATCAGTTGCCACACTTCCCTTCTTCTGTAATGCAGTGAGGTTTCCATCAGGCAAATCTTGGCCTATTGTCATAATCAAAATACCCATGATTACATGAAGCCACCCCGGAATAAAGAAGGCTATCCTCCAGGCGACAAAAGGGGTTGATCCGGCCTTTTGAATCATTTCATAAAGCGAAGGCATGATCAGTTGAGTCGCAACGCCTCCCATGTTCCCCCAACCAGCCGCAGTTCCATTGACAAGGCCGATAATTTTGCTGTTGAACATGGTACTCATCCAATACTGGCATGACACAAAAGTTGCTAGCGAAAATCCAGTCATGAATCGCACTGCCACATATCCTCCTGCAGTCCGGCAGATGACACGAAAGACATACAAAAAACCGTAGGAGCGGATAACATGATGAGGAAAGAGCAGCCGTATCGCGGACCTAATTAAGTCCTAACATGTCACAAAGTGAAAGAGTTTGAAAATGGTTGCCTTGTGTTCATAATCAACCGGCAACGCAAATTCGGCAGCTTTATCGGTCGGAACGGTCCTGGGTACCACGGAAAAAGCGTAGGTTTGTTATCTGTCCGTGACTCCATGCATGGAGCGTCCAGGAGAACCTAATTCAGCCCCTGCCATTCTCACTTTCGAAGTACAAGAAGAGATGTATCCTAGATTTAAGAGGTTATTTCAAATAGAGGATAAGGAGATATTTAAAAGGAAATGAGATATGGGTCCTGTGACATATTAGTCCAGGGAAGGCTTCATTTACCTGACATTTGTGTTAGACTTTCAAACAAACAAAAGCCAAAGAAACCGAGTTCCCTCATGCAGTGACCCTATAGTACTCCTTAAGGCAACCTGTTGAAGAAAATGGTAAAGATCGCTGAGAATAAGATTTTCTGTATTTTATGTAATTTATATGTTTTAAATTTTAGTCATTGTTTATTTAGTTGCTGTCGAATCAAGCTCCGTGACAGTATCATGTCAATATTCATATGAAAAATATTATGATTGAAAAAAATACAAATTAGTGTACTAAGATTATAAATTGACCGATAACGATATCAATAATGTAAAATATGCAAATTATAGAACCAAAGATATTATTTTTCTCAAAGATATCTGTTGCATAAACGGATCATTAGCAAAATATATGTGAATCCTTAAATACAAACTACACTAAATCATGAATTAAGTCAAAATAAAATAAATTGTTAATTTTAAAATTAATTCTCCTTTTATTTGATAATTCTCCTTTTATTTGATAGAAGTACTTAGTGGGGTGTATTCAATTCAGAGTTTTGATGACTTTTAATGACTTTTTTAAATGATGGACTTTTATGGATTTGATAAATTTTTATTGACTTTTATGGAATCTCACAGATTTATAAACAGATTTATGTGGATTTATGTAGACTTTTTTGCAAGATTTTTATAGACTTTTGTAGATTTTTTTTATAGAATTTTATAAATTTTGTACATAACTATAACATGTGATTTTTTATTAATTTCTTTGAACCAATAATTAATTGACATATATAATATATTCAATTTGAAATTATTTTTAATATTTATATTAATAAATAAATTTACTTATTTAAAAGTTAAATCGTTTAATCCTTACATGTATATATATGTGAGTTTATGTGCATGTTTGTAAATTTTTTAAAATACATCAATTGATTAACATGTAATCTTATTTTTAAATTGATAATATAAATGTAAAAATAATATTATTTATTATTGTGTGAATATAATTTTGTATAAAAATATCATAGCTTACATATTAATTAAAAATACGAAAATGAATTTAAAAAATCACTGTTGTTACGAAACTATTCAATTATTAAGAATTAAACAACATTTTTTTGATCATCTTTTATTATTATTGAATATTACATTAATTTGTATAAATCATAAATTAAAAATCACAAAATCAATTCTATAATTCAAAATTTTCCCGTGTTATTAAAATAAAAAATTATTAAATGAACAATCAGCCAAAAAATGAAAATTTTGAAAAAGAAAGATGAAAATATATATATACACTTCGAAAATTTGAGAGAGTAATAGAAATAGATGAGATGAGAGAAGATATGAAGATATGTGATGTGAAGCGACAGAGAGAGTTAGAAGTTTTAAAAATCCATTCAAATCTTTGGGGTGAACCAAATACAATTTTTTACAATTTGTAGTTGTACCTTAGGCTTTAATGTTTGTATGTCAATCAATTCCATGGAGTTATTAAAAGTCCATGGAAAATTTGAATACCTGTAGACTTTTATAGAGTTTATAAAAGTCAATGTTGAATACCACTTGACTTTTTAAAACTCCATGAAAGTCTATTTTGAATACCACAAGCGTTCTATAGAGTATGCAAAAGTCTTGATTGAATACCTCTAGATTTTTAAAATCTACAAAAGTTATTAAAAGTCAATAAATTTCCCACATTGAATACACCCAAATAATTTCTTTTCTATTCATTTATATATAAAAGGCATATTTTATTAATATAGAAGTTTAAATGCATAAGACCACTCTGGAGTTTTCCCCTTTAGCTAGTTCCATGGAAATAACAATGCATCACTTCTCCCAATGTGATTTACATATTAATCAAATCCGATTGTTGCCGAACAATTCAATTTGGGGTATTTCTTTTTACTCAACTTCGCACAAAATTGTATATGGATTGATATATGATATCTTGTTATAATTTATTTGATAATTATATATGCCATGCTACTCGGGCTACTTATTAAATATTTTAATTTGTAATATATGCATAATTATTGATATTTTAATTTTCAAACGAAAATTATAAATATTAATATTAGATTTTCGAGAACACTTTTTAAAAAATTGAGTAGGAAAAGGGTGATTTAAGGAAGAACACTTTTTTAAAATTTTGAAGTAGGTAAAGGTTGATTTAAGAAAATAGTGACTCACAGAACTTGAGAACAAAACTTGTGTCAAACGATCTCACGAGTCGTATTTTGTGAGACAGATATCTTATTTGGGTCATCCATGAAAAAATATAATTTTTTATGCTAAAAGTATTACTTTTTATTGTGAATATCAGTAGGATTGACTCGTCTCACAGATAAAGATTCGTAAAATCGTCTCACATGAGACCTACTCAAACTTAGGTGCATATATAATCTATTTATACTGTGTTGATTTCAGACTATCAAATCCAATTACCACCTTTGCCCCAGATCGAACATGGCCCCATGTTTGATACCATTGGATCCGCAATTGGTGTGATTACGCCACTGGTATCAACACTTTTACCGCTTGTGTAGCATGAACAACACTAAACGTAGAAAATCAAGAAAGCAGGCACTTACCGTTAACATAAAGTAATAGCTTCTAGCACAACTATCTCCTGATAATTGTAGTTTATACAACCCAAAAAATTAAAGTTTACTGTTTTTGGATTTTCGCTAGCTCCTATAACTGCACTAATCAATACACAGATAAATGACAAGTACCAAGACAAGGTTTTTGATAAAAGCAGATCTGTCTGTCCATATTTCACCTCCTCGAAACTGGTTTATAAAGCACAACGGTTACGAATTTGGAACGGAACCTGTGAGTGACCCCAAGTGCCACTACGGAACGAGTAGATTCTCGGTTCTCGATGTAAAGATGGTTTAGAGTGACATTCTGGGGCGATGAAAGGTGGGATACACCTGGATCACCAGTTCTTGGATGATTTAATAGAGTATGCTGCAGGTGTGGTGGTAGTGTTGGTGGTTCTCGCCCTTCATCTTCATTTCCATGGTACACGTTGTTGTAGCTAGCGTCAGGTGAGTTTGGAATGTCAAATCCAACAACATTGACTTGATCCTGCATAAGAAGTTTGCATTTAAAAGAAGTTACGTCAGAGCAAATCAGTTGATCAGAGAAGTTTCTAAACTTACTTGATCTTCCCCGTACTGGTGATTCATTGCAGCCCAGCAGAATCACCTGAAAGTAAGACAGATTTGTGTTGGCATAAGCATTTAATGTTTGATATTAGAATCTAATAATGGTTATAGCGTGAAAACTAATTATATCAGGATATCTCATGGAATGTGATCCATCAAACGCATATCCAAACTAGAATGTTTGAAAAATGATAATAACTCTAAGCTGATGCAACGGAAAAATATACGAAAGAACAAACTCAAATATTTATGAACCATACAATAAATTAAAGGTAATGATCCAAGCTGTGCCATATAGACTAGTAAGAACAAATCATATGCCCATATAATAAGTAATTGAGACTTTTCACATATCTACAGCATATCTATTGTGAGGAACAGATCTCATGGGAGCTATTAGCTGTCAGCTGTTCTTTGTTCCATTATTTACATTTAAATGCTCAGTATTTCATTGTTTCTCAGAAAGTACTATACTTGTGCCCAAGATATCTTAACTTTATCCCACTTATGTAGCTAAATTCACTTGATTGATTCATCAAATGAAAGTGATCGTTTCCTAGACACAGATATTTGATCTTATTTCAAATGAAAAAGTAATGTGGGTTTAGGCAGGCCAAACATAAGGAAAAAAACAGAATAGAGATTAAGGATCAATAATTCAACTAAAAATTCCCGGAATTGAAAATTAAAGGGGTCTAATTTCATTTAAGATAAATGAGAATTCATAAAGCGTCGGGAAGAATATATTTCCCACGTATGTCTGCAAAAAAGCAAGGTAAAAAGTAAAATTAAGACCAATGAGTTATGTGATGCAAGGCATAAAGGTCATCCATGAAACAAAACAGTTCAAAGAAAAGCACATTTCAAGGAACAATATTAGGTAAGTATAAGATTCTTTGAAGATATTTTAAACTTCAAATGAGCCCTTAGAATTCCTTCAAGATGACTTTAGAGTTATAATAAATATTTAAAGCATCAAATCTCCTTAAAAAAATGATATCAACTAACTCAAGAATTTCAGGTTCCCTCAAGCCTTACTGTAAGCCTTTTTAGTTGTATTATACCATTAAATAAAGGGTAAAATTCCCAAATGGTCACCATTAACCTGAAACATAATTCTTACATGGCATCAGATGGTTAGATTTTACGAGTAAATTATATACAACACAGGGATATGTATGGTTAACGTAAGCGATTTGAGACTATTAATAGCTACATATACCTATTCCAGCATAAATGGTGCATTTGTTGGTGAAAAGTGCTTATTTGCTGCTCAAGTGGCTTAAAATTCAAGACCGCTCATTCAAGCAAAACGATACAGGTCTTTGAGACAAATTAAAAATAAATATAGAACAAAACAAGGAAAAATAGTGAGTAAGAGGCTAAGAGCCCACATCACAGAAATATATTGATATTTCCTCATGAAAATGAGTAAGAATAACCTAAATCAGTTGGTATACATGAGCTAGAAAACATCTGACTTACAGATCCTTGTCCAAAAGATGAAATATTGCAGACTAAAGGTCTCAAGTTATTTATTGTTCAAGTTCAACTAAGGCTGCCTATCTCAGTTATATACGTTCGGCACCAACCTTAAAAGACACTTTGCTTTTTCCCTTCAACCATGTGGCAGGAAATCGTGTCGAATTTCTCAACGTTGCCATAAGTTCCATTAGGTACGTGGCAGGATATTGTGTTGAAATTTTCAACGTGTCACATCGTCTTAGTTTAAATTATAAATGTATATTAACTGCATATTGGGTTGAATTTCACAAACAAACATAACATATAAATGGCAGTCACATTTCGGTGACACGTTACCTATTCTCCTAACAGTATTCATTATATCTGCCAAAAAAAGGAGAATCCTTTAAAACTGGATAATTGATTGATCGTTATATTTTAAAACAAGTTACATGAAGCTAACTACCATGCAAACCAGGTGTCCAAAAATCTGTGTTCAAATACTTTAACAGATCATGCGATACATTCACAATATCCAACACGTGGGAGATAAATAAACAAACCAAACACACCAACACATTTTTTTGGTCAAAATGGTTCAGCTTCTAGAAATCTGAATATAGTTAACAGCTTATTAGACACATTTACAATGTCCATCACGTGGGTGGATAAACAAAGCAACCAAATACACCAATTCCCTAACTTAAACATCACTTTTTTAAATCAAAATGGTCCAGCCTTTAGATATCTGAATCATAAGACCGAACTAAACCTTGAAATTATTGAGAAAATATGATCCAGAATCATACCTAGAAGCATACCCATTGAATATACTGACCAACCTATATTAGAAAGTTAGTCAATGGAGCAAAAATTACAAATACATCACCAAAAAGGGATGAACCGCTAAAAATTCGACCTAATTCGCATAACCGTGGAGCTAACATATTTCTTACATTCTTAACTAAAACTTTAACCACGTCGTCCTCCCCACTGCCAGCAGAAAACTGAAACGTCTTTCGTTTCAATTGATGTAATAACATAAACAGCACTTTTGCATAAATTCAACTTTGCCAGGGAAAAAATTCCACCCACAAGATTTAAGTTGCAATCTGAATGCAAACGTAATAATAAAAAGCAACAACAGAATTACAGATGCAGAATCAAACCCGATTGATGTCGGCTCGGCAGCTACAATCCTCAATCCACAAAACTCAAGACAATTCTCCTCTTTAATACTTAATTCAGAAGGTAAAGAATCAAGTCTTTGAATAAATTTCAAATCCAAATATTCATCTGCAATTTTTTTTTAAAAAAAACATGCAAATGAAAAAACAAGAAATAAGCAATCATTTCATCATGTGTTTAACGAACGAAAGAACCCAACAAGCAAAAATATCCAGAACTCGGAATTTCGGAAAACATAAAAATTAAAGAACAAAAAATTTCAAAACCGAATAAAAGCGAACCGATCCAGAATCAAATTCAGCCCAAGCTTCTGTCTCGGACCGAAAAAAAAAATCAAAGCAGGTGAAAATCCATCAATGATTGGACCAGACGAGGAAAATATTTTAGGAGAATTCTTAATTCAAAATAATGGGCGGTGGGTGGGGGCAACAATTGCAAAAGATGAATAAAAAGAAGAACAAAGCTAATAATTCATCAGAAACACAAAAGGAAAAAATATTAAAAAGAACATGACTGTAAATTTTACGGAGGAAAAAGTTAAATTACCTAGGAAAATCCGCCATTAAAATCTGAAAATTCTTGCGGGTTGCTGTAATTTACTTATTGAATTGAATTTTGGGGAGGAAGAGCGCCCTTTTTACCTTCAGCTTCTTAGTTATATATCCTGTTTCGACAAAATCAGGGACTTCGGGGGTATTATAATTATTAATGTTGGCAAAAGGCTTGGGCTAAATGACAACCAAATGGGCTTTGATCTGATAAAAATTTCAAATGTAGGCCGAAACAGCGGCCCAATCACTGATTTCAGCCGGAGAAAGACTTAAGGCAAATATCGTATACCGTGTTTGTAGAGATGTAATCGAGTCGAGCCGAGCCGAACTCTTGAATGTTTGAGCTTGGTTCTTCTATAATCGAGCCGAGCTCGAGCTTTATTTAATGAATATATGCATGACTCACGAGCTTATTCAAGCATTTATCGAGCCTAAACAAGCTTAATAAATATGAATTATACATTTAAATTTTCATTAAATTAATTAAAAAGTAAATTATCTATTTTAAAAAAATATATTATTCTTATTAAAATTTGTAAATTTATTAAAATAAATAAATTTAATAGATTTTTCTATATATTTCATAAATAATATGCAAAGTTAATAAATCAAATATCAAAACTATTATTTTTTCATCTAAAAAATTACTTATTAATTTACCAACGAACATATTCACGAGCTACCGAGCCGAATACTGCAAAGCTTGAGTTTGGTTGTTTATCTTAACGAGCCTCATTAAACGAGCTCAAACGAGCTTTCATCGAATCGAGCTTCGAATAACTCACAAATGGTTTTGTTCGTTTACGTTTCTACATGTTTGTCTCCATTCTCTTTGGTTGTAGCACAAAATGTTTTGTCTTTTATATTGTATAATATAATATAATTTTATTTAAATTACAATTAATTTTAGATGTGAGCTTATTTATTTAGACGAATTAATTATAAAATTAAATTTACGTCCTAAAATCGTTATTTATAATCTTTTTGTCCCATGTGTTAATAATATTATTAATATAATATATTACTGATAATATTTCGAGTCAGGGGGAATCTCATCGGGTGGAAAATATGTGTCGAGATATTTTCTAGAAGAGAATAAGAAAGATTCATAATGGGTCGAGATTTTGGGAATTTTGTTAGCTTTACTTAGCGTGGTTTCCGATTTATTTATTCAAAAACAACAAGTCAATGTCGTATATAATTCTAAAATCAGTTAATATTTCATATGAAATAAGAATAATATATGGTTTTTACAAGCGAAACTCAATCGAATCTACATCAACAAAAAAATACAAAATACATGCTTAAACATAGAGTAAATCTAATGTGAGACCGTCGCACGGATCTTAATCTGTGAGACGGGTCAATCCTACCTATATTCACAATAAAAAGTAATACTCTTAGCATAAAAAGTAATACTTTTTCATGGATAACCCAAATAAGATATCCGTCTCACAAATAGATACATGAGACCGTCTCATATAAGTTTTTGTCTAAACATAAATAATAGCGAGTTTGTTACAACAGTGGAATTCAGAACAAAAACTTAAAATAACATAACAGCAACAACATTATTTATTCATTTCTTCCATAGTATATCTTTCATCACCCAAACTCGATCGATTCTTACTCCTACAATTCGTTCACATTCTTAACTGGAAGGGTTGAGTGAGTCAGTGATCAGTAAGTGGGGATAATCCTTACAATATTTAAAATAATTTTAAAACAAAATTATATAAATATCATATGAGGTATATGAATAGGATTGCATATATATAAAAAATATACATTGAATTAGAATATGTTCTTCATAACTAAAAAGTATTAGTTTCTTGTATGTTAATCTTCTAAGAGGTGTGACCAATAATCAAGAACTCAAGAATAAAGAATCAAGAATCAGGAGTAGTTAATGATCACTAGCCAGAATATGTAATCTTACTGTTAAATTTGATACTTGGACCTAACTCAACCCCAAAAGCTAGTTTAAAGGAGGAGGATTGTCTAAGTCCATATATACAATTCACAGAGATTTTATCTAACCGATGTGAGACAACTAACACACCTCCCCACGTCCAGGAATGAACATCTGGAGCATGAAGTTTACAAATGACCCAAATATGGGCAAGACGGGTGGCCTAACTATGGGCAATCCAACATATAACGGTGAATCTGATATCATATTAAGATTGGACTTGGACCTAACTCAACCCCAAAAACTAGTTCAATGACGGAGAATTGTCCAACCCCATATATTCAAATCCCGGGAATTTTATCAAACCAATGTGAGAAAACTAACACACACCTCTCACGCCCAGGAAAGAACATCTGGTGTAAGGACCGTGCATCGTATTATCGTAAATCCTACGTGATTATCGATAATTAATGAAATTGTCATATGATTAGGTATTTGATGTATCTTATGACAATGAATTGAGAAATGAATATTGTATATGAATTGATGTTGTAAGAATTTGATTTGAGAAGCCGGACGCCAAAATAGTACAAAACCAATATTTTGTACAGAACATGTGGCGCCCGAGCGGTAGGAAATTACCGCCCGAGCGCCAAGGAAGAAAAGGTGAATGTTCGCGGACAGAACATACCGCGCCCGAGCGGTAATGTTTGACCGCCCGAGCGCGGTGTATTCGAAACTCGGGGACAGAATGTCTCGCGCTCGGGCGCGAGAATTCTACCGCCCGAGCGCGGAAGCGGTGGAAGGATAAGAACGTTTTGCTATTCGATTTCTTCATTTCGTACGTAGCAACTTCGAGAGAGACACGAGAGAATTCGATTTCTTTCTTCTGAATCGACTTCTAAACGCCGTCTAAACGCGAAACAAATTATATATTTGTTATCTGCGCATCGAGGGCTTCTGACTGAGGTAATTTTCTTCCAGTTCCATCAGCTTTAAATATCAAGGTGCTGGAATATTATGTATTTGAAGTTGAATTTCTGATATGTAGTAGAATAACCGACAATAAACTCGTAATCGAAGTCGGAATTGAATTATGATATGATTATGATTTGATATGAATTTTTGAAGTTTCAAATGATATTTGAAACTCATATTATTGATTTTGGAGTATGTTATTGATTGAAATGAATATGTAATTGATGTAGATAAAGTGTATCTTCAAGCTACATCAATTGGAACGAAGAATTGAGGTATGTTGCGACCGGGTAACATATGACAGGTATCTGTATTATATGATATATGATTGGATTGATTTGATTGGATTGGATTGGAATACGTGTCTATGTGCCTATTTGATGATTTGATGTGGCATACATGACATTGAGATTTGAGTATCGATGTATAAAATAAATGTTTGTTAACACACATCATTTTATGCATACATCGATACATGACATGCACGTTGAGCTATGATCCTTGGATACCCTGATATGATTTGATTGGATTCCGGGGTTTGTGAACACAATCGCTATGCCGGTATTATATGACCCGTAAAGCATAGACAATTGTGGCCCCATATGATTGGATATGAGATGTGGGATTGACGACGCTTCGTCGACGTTGTCATATGTGTATTCCCATATCGGCCGGTGTGCCAGCTCAAGCATTGATTTGATTTGATAGCGATTCGATTGATTCTGACATGTGCTCAGTGGATGGGCATTTGACCCTATACCTCCACGACATACATGCATTGCATACCATATATCATTGTTTAGATATCTGTGGTATATATGATTGGTTGTTCCATACGGAGCTTTGCTCACCCCCAAGGGGGCTGTTGTTGTCTTTGTGTGTGGACAATGGCAGGTACTCCAGGATATCAGGAGGCCAGAGAGGGCACTTCTGGAGGAAGCCACAGCTTGGGCTGAGGTTTTTGTTTATGTCTTGTTCCCAGTATATATGTATATGTATCTATATACCGGGGCATGTCCCGAGAATATGAGTTGTTTGTATGTGATTGGTTTTGATTATGTGTGGGCGTGTTTTATGATTTGAATTTAGATACTATTTTTAGTATTTAAATATCAGAAGAGATATTTTGGGCTCATTGTAAAGAAATTTAAACTCGTTTTCCGCTGTGATTAATTAAACCCTAATCAGATTGCATTGTAATAACGATTAGGAGTTAAGGGCACCACATCTGGAGCCTGAAGTTTACAAATGACCCAAATATGGGCAGAACGGGTGACTCAATTATGGGAAATCTAACATATACGGTGGAATCTGAGGTCTGATATCATGTTAAATTTGAGACTTGGACCTAAATCAACTCCAAAAGCTAGCTCAAGAGGGAAGATTGATCAAGTCCATATATGGACTTCCCAGATATTTAATCTAACCGATGTGAGACTATTAACACAAACCCTTCACACCTAGAAATGAACATTTAGAGCGACTAACACTTACCCATTAGTTTATAATTATTCAGCTAAAACAGTTTTCTTATAACAAGATTTTAGAAAACTCTTGTTTTGAAAACATATATACATAACTTGTCAATTTTCACAAAAGTTGAGTTGTCATTATAATTGTTGACAAAATTTTGTTTTAGAAGAATTGGTGCGTTTTATAAATCTTTGGCAGGCAGTGTTTGCCACCGCAAATTTGTAAAGATAATGGTATAGGTAATTGGCTATTTAACACCGCAAACTCATAGATTATGATTTATATCACCATTATTTTAACAACAAAAATTTTTCCACCACAAACATGAATCTTCTTCTTTTACGACAAGTTATTTTAAACCATATTCTTCAATATTTTCATGAATTACATATTTAAAAAATTAATTTTACAAAATTTGTAAGGAATACTATATAACGTGAATCATTATTTTTCAGCCGATAAATTAGTAATACAACTTAATTGAAAATGAGCTAAACGATGTATGGACCCTAGGAGTGTTCAAACTTCGAATAAAACCGAAAATCCAAACCGAACACTAAACCGAACCGAAAACCGAATTTTATTATTCGGATATAAATGTTAAAACCGAAATTAATTTGGTTCGGTTTCGGATTATAAATGTCAAAACCGAACCGACCGAAAAAACCGAAATTTAATTAAATTAATAATGTTATTTTTATTTTATATTATTTATTGAGATGATATTAGTGAATGAAGAATTATTTTGAATAATACTTAGTTGATTGTTGTTTATGTAATTCATTTGTACTTTATATTTAAATATTTTAGTAAGAAATCATTTAAAAAAATAACATATTATATTTTACAATATATTTATATTATTAATTTAAATAATTGTATTAAAACCGAAATAACCGAACCATTTCGGTAGAAAACCGAACCGAACCGAAGAAAAATGGTTTGGATATCGGATTATATATTTGTAAAACCGAAAACCGAAAAAACCGGAATAAAAAACCGAAAATCGAACCGATCGATGAACACCTCTAATGGACTCATACATAGCAACATATGATGTAAGAGAATCTCCCTATTTGTATTAAAAAAAATTGTGCGGGCTACGTTGGCACATAAATCAACCAATTTTTTGACAAAACCTGCCCAATTCTTCAACTCACTTCAAGTGAATAAATTCTCAAAAGTAATATACCCATTGCATACATAAAATTGAATAAAATTTATTTTCTAGAAAAAATGGAAGGAAATTTAAACGGGTCTCTTCTTAGTGACCTTTGATAAATTGACTGACGAAATCCCACGCGTGGGGATCTAGATACATTTTTAATTCCTCAATAAGTATTTATTATTCAACCGGGTCGCTTATTTTGTTTTTATCAAAATTATTAAATTTGAAGGTAGCTACATATAACTTCATCTTAATTGATGGTGTGTATGCATTTTGTGAGATGATATCACAGATTTATTTTCGTGAGACGAATCAATCATATTCTAAGCATGAAATAGTATTCAAATGTGATGCTCACTGAAAATTTAGAGTCTGGTTCCAGCAAGTGACACTAGTCCAGACGTAGGTTTCAAATTTGCCCTAAACCTGAAATCACGAACGAGACGGTTAAGAATGGAACTTGGATCTAACTCAACCCCAAAAGCTAGCTATTGGGGTTGAGTTAGGTCCAAGTTCTAATCTTAACATGGTATCAGAGCCCGGGTTCCACCGTTATGTGTTAGACTGCCTGTAATTAAGCCACTCGTTCTGCTTATAATTTGGTCATTTGTAAACTCCACGCTCCAGATGTTCATTCTTGGGCGTGAGAGGGGTGTGTTAATTATCCCACATCGCTTGGATAAATAACTTGGGAGTTGTATATACGGGCTTGGACAATCCTCCTTCCTTGAGCTAGTTTTTGGAGTTGAGTTTGGTCCAAGTTTCAATCTTAACAGAGACCATTAGAAGGGGCCGAGAGGGTGTCCCGGTGTAGCCCCTCCGACGCTCAAGTCAGAGAATGAGTATATAAGGGGAGCAGCTAAGGGTGCTGCTGAAAATTAATATAGTGAATATGAATGAGTTGGACACTCAAACGTGATATTTATAAAAGAATACTTAGGTCTGTCATGAGCTCATCCCCGAGACCCATGATCCGGTGTTGGCTCGATTTGGATGGGATCATCTTAGGACATCAAAATGATTAACTAGGTCCTACATTATTGCTCCACTCATCATTTTGGTCCAAATCGTCATCCTCTAAGTTTGTACCAAGTGATATCCTAATATTAAATTAAAAATTTTCGGAGCATCCACCAATATTTACACCCTGATAAAAACAAAAAAGGCGAAGAATTTCAGTCAAAAGGTGTCGTCGGTTGAAAAAACTATATTCCTCGCCGATGTCTATTTGTGATGCATGGGGTACGGGATGAGTTGAGTTGGGATTCGTGTTTAATTTAATTTTATTGATTTTCAGATTTTATATAATTAGCGTTTTGACTTGAGAATTAATTAATTATTATCGCTGTTATTGATGTTGTAGTTGTTATTGTTATTAAATATTGGCCGATAAAAACTAGGGAATATTTTTTGATGATGTCAATATGTTTTTTACGATTTTAGTCATGTATTGTCCATTTTCAGTTTTAACCTACTAATTTTATATTTCTTTTGATTTTGAATCTTTTTTTGACGTAATACTGACTTAATGTGTTTTTTATACTCACGTGTGCAATATCAAGTCAGTACTCTCAGTCAAAATTACTAAAAATTGACAAAAACATGAAAATAACGGTCTAAAACATAATTTCGATAACGTGCATAGATAATCAAATTACGAAAAGGCATATACGTGAAGAAAATTACAATTTCTCCTAAAAATCAGATATTGATTTTACACTATAATAGTTTTAAAAAAATTAAAATATATGATAAATGATATTCTTATTTGTATTTAATTTTTAATCATAACAAATCAGCTGCATGAGAAGTCCGCGAAGAAAATTACAGATCAAGAGCTTTACCACTGAAATTTAATTGAAATTTGCATGCACAGAATGTTTAAATAAAATACAATTAATTTATTTGATATATTTATTATTAACTTATAGTTATATATTTTTATATTGTTCGTACTTTTTCTTAATTAATAGAAGGAAAGATAAATTAGTTGATATTAAATTTGCAATTCAAAATTTTTTAATCATATAGAAGCTCAAAATGGTATTCTTCAATCATTGCCCATCACGAGTAAGAATTTACTAACAATTATAGATTTTTAAATGTAAATTTCACAAAAAATTTGTAATTAAAAACGTCGATCAAGATTATTAAAAATCCATTTAAATAAATTTATAATTTGATATTTATTTATACACAACATATATATTTATTATCTCTCTAACTATATTATTAAATTTGAGACATTTAGAGTAACTAACTTTTGATGTCATAGTCTGTTTTAATACTTATATATATATATATATATATATATATATATATATATATATATAAACTGCTAAACTTTTGATGAAATTTACTGTGGTCTAGTGGATAGAATATTTGTTCACTAAGCATCAAGTTGCAAATTCTATTCTATTTGATTTTTTTTCCTTTCTTTTTTCAATTTATTTTTTAAATTCTTATATCAAAATGGTAGTGCAGTCTCTCACTATTTTTTATAATTACATTTTGATCATCATTTAAATATAAACCAAATGAGTTATAAAAACGTTGTACACGTACATCGGTACTCTAATTATATATTAAGGGGAGGGGTGTAGACCCTTTTTATGGATAATTCAAAAAATTGCCAAAATACCCCCAATTAGTTTCGATCATTTCAATTGGATTGTAAAAATGCAGTGTTCTAAATAGTCCACTTAAGCGTGCTTAAGCTTGAAGCTCGACAAAAATGCCCCGCTTGGAAGAAAATCGGAAAAAAAACGAGTAAACTGTAGTTTGACCGAATTAACTGTAATTAAGGTGTTTAATTAAGTGTGTTAAACACAATTAATCACTTCTATATATTTTAAATTTTTTTATTTTGAAGGTATGTCTTTTTATTTTAAAAAAATAAATTATGTTTATAATTTAAATGCTTATTTTTTAATTTTAATTATGATTAAGCATGTGTGACAATGATTTGATAAATATTTTACATTTTTAATATGGTCTAACTGCAAAAACAATAAAAGATTGTAATTTTGAGATTTTTATGCTTTTATAAAAATAAGAATTAATGCATCAGACTTAAATTTATCATATTTGGCTACGTTTGGTTGGAGGATAAAATAATGAAATGATTAAGAGAGAAATGATAAAAAGAATAATTGAAGTAGATAATGATAAAATAATATTATGTTTGGTATGATTGTTAAGAATTGGATAAATAATAATATTTTGATGAATTGACAAAATTGCCCTTTTAGTTTTGCGGCGGTCGGCTGGCCGGAAGCGACGGCGGCGATCGGTGGCAGTGGTCAGCCGACATGAGGAGGGGGTGGTCGGCAGCAGCGGCGGTGAGCGGCGAAGATCGGCAGCAGCGGCGGTGGTCGGCGTCAGCGGTCCGCGACGGGCGGCGAGCGGTGTCGACGGCGGGCGGCGGTGGGTGTAGGGAAGTGGTAGTGAGTTTGGATTTAGGAGAAGGGTAAAATTGGAAAAATATGATGGATTAAGAGTGAGATAAATAATCCTAGGGGTAATGAGTGATTATTTTATCACACATAATATAACCTGATTATTCATAGGAGGAATTGACTTGGTTAAATAAAAAACGTACCAAACATGTGATTAGATGGGTTAAAAAAGAATAAACCCGACTAATTACCCCAACCAAAGACTTTATGTATTATTTTATCTATTTATTGGTTTGAGATAATTACAATTACACTAAAGATTAAAAAAAACGTTTTTTCACGTTTAAGCATGTGTTAATCTTGCTTAACCTTGAAAAGTTTGGAGCTCAACATCCGCGCTTCGAGGCGCTTCACATTTTTCAGATACTTGTAAAAATGTATCAACACATGTTTGGATATTGGAGAATAATAAAAGGAAAAAAAAATAAATAAAAAATATGAATGACGTCGAACAATTAATATTTGTGTAGGTCACGTGTATGGTCCAATTTGTTTATCTCTTCTTCCCCGGCAAAGTCTCGTGAAGTCCATGTGAAGTATTCCCCACCAAAATAATTATAAAATATAAATTTGTATTTTTAAGAAATAGAATTTATCAAAATCTCCTAATCTGTCATCCGAGTGCCACCACCTTATTTAAGCAATAAATAACCACTTTTTTGCTTTTATTGTATTTTGTCGATTCAAGAATTTAAGCTCGTGTTGTTGTTATTAGTATTATTTCTTATATTAATTATTGATTATTTATTTATTTTATATCAATCTAAAACCAACTGATTAATATTATAAATATTTATATTAATATATAACCAACCAATAATGTTTCTAAAAAACCTTCGAATTGTTTCATCCTTTTTTAAATTTTGAAAATGAGTCTGTCTCATGTGAGACCGTATCATGAATTCTAATATGTGAAATAACCTAAATAAGAGATCTGTCTGTACATAATCCAAACAGTTCCAACCATCATAAACAAGAAATGCAATACAAAATGAAGGACCGAGCATCGTGTAGTCCTTGAAAATTCTCACTAAGAAAAATAGATCGTTGAACAGAAGCCCTTAATCTAGGTTGACTAAATCTTACAAGATCTCACACATATTCCTCTTCCTTTCCTTTAATTTCTGAGACAATACACAAATACAAAGAAAAAATAGCTTTAAAAAACATTAACAATAACCAATATAAGAACTAGGCATTGAGCTCTCAATAATACAAGCCAAGACAATAAATTTTTAAATTTTATGGATAATCCAAATAAGAGATTCGCCTCACAAATACGATCCGTGAGACCGTCTCACACAAGTTTTTGCCTTTGAAAATTCAATGAAACGATGTTCTTGAGCTCTACCACTAATCTTCATCTTCTGGTCTTACAAATGTCCTAACATGAGTTTAAGCGACATTACAAGGAGATTAAGTGTGAAGTGGAAGCAAAATACAATGATTTGATAAAAGTGTAAATTCATTTTTTACATTACCAAAAACGAAAAAAAACATAAAATTTAAAGGACTAAAAATGCAAATTCATTGTTAACGTAACAAAAAATGAGAAAAAAAATTGCACAACTTACATTTCAATCTAATCATTGTAACCCTAATCTCATTATTGGCCCCAAAAATGGTTGAGTTCCATGGGTATTGCCTCGGGTGTGTATATAACAATTCACTTTTATTCTAATTATATGCATGTTCTATAATTCTCCTACAGTCTCCAAGCGACATAATGAATATGAACTGAATGCAATATTGGAACTCCAATCTCCCGGTTTTTGCGAAAAGAAAAATGAATTTCACGCTCTTCTTTTCGAAAAAGAAAGATTAGTGAAATTCTATTGATTGCAGCTTCATCCAGACCTCCGGAAAAGCATGAAAAATATTCTAAAGATAACATCTCATTAACTCAAAAAAAAAAAAAAATCAATGTAATTTTAACTCTGACGACTTAGAAGTTGAAATTTTGTACACTTGCTCTTAAGATATATGTGTAGCACGTATCATCTTATATGATAAATTGATTCGAGATACTTGAAAATATAATTTCTTGAAGGCAATATATTGACACAATCATGTATTATATCACAAAATCTTTTCTAAATAAAATTTTATATATTATTGCAAACATATTTTTACTTAATGTATTTATTTTCAAGAAAGCAAATCAAGCTGTGAAATCTCAACGCGCTTGCATATAAATCAATCAAAGTCTTATTAATTGTAGGTTTTTTTTTTTTTTTAAGAAAACCAGAAAAAAGAAATGGTTGAGAAAACAGAAACAATGCCTAACAATAAATAGTCACCTAAATTATTTGTTTATTTGAAAGGGAAAAGTTTAGGGTCGGGTTGGCCCACTTAAAAATGCAAATTCTGAACAGGCCACATCATACTGTACGGAAATGGGTCCTCTCTCAGGTAGACACTTTTGCCGAGAATCTAAATAATTAAATAACAATATATACTGTATACCCTTCTTATTTTTATTATTATTTTAAATGGTTATTATATAATATAACTTATATAAAATTCTCGGAAGATTTAAAAGAGAAAATAAAATATTTAAAATAATATATATATGAAATATTAAATTTTAATAAAAAAGGACGAGTCTTAATATAAAGCCATGATCAAATCTTCCTTTTTATAATGTCTATGGATGGAATATAACATCTCAAATTGATAGCTGTTTGGTCAATTAATAAAAAAAAGGACTTTGATGCCTTTTAATATTTCATTTCAATAAAATATTAAATTTTGATTACATATATTTTTCTCTTTTTCCTTTATGCCAAAGGTAGTTCAGATACGGTTTTTCCCAGATTTAAAAATGATTTTTTGCCTTTTTTTTAAACAAAATAAGGTACACCTCATTATTATCTTTACAATACATGAGTATATATTTTGTGAGACGATCTCACGAATCTTTATCTGTGAGACGGGTCAACCCTATCGATATTCACAATAAAAAAGTAATAAATTTTGATGTATGACTCAAATAAGATATCGATCTCACAAAATATGACCCGTAAGACCGTATCATCTAAGTTTTTATATTACAAATATTAGGAATTATTTTTTGATTAATTAGGGCCCCATAAGTTGTCTAATCAAGTTGATTTTTTTAGTTATTAGGTCCACATATATTCAAGCCTTCTTTCGTAAAACAATAAATTATCCTTTTATAATTATGTTCAATATTACTAAAAAAACAATATATATTAAAAGAGACCGGTGTGAATAAGAGAACAATATTTTTGAGTTAGTTTTTCACCAGACTTTCTGATTCTAATTTGAATTATAGCAACGTTTAACATTTTATATGGAAATTATCAATCATCAGTCCTATTATGATTTGGAGAAATTGCATGTTTTGTTCTCGGGTTTGTCACATAGTAATTTTAATCATTTATATTATCAAATTTTAGTTTTAATTATGTATATTTCAATTTTTGATAATTTTTAATATTTTTTATTGAAAAATCTCGATGTGACATTCCATACATGAGATCTATTACTACATCATACTTCTCTAAAGCGATTACATGACATCAAGCACATCAAGATACTTCTTTAAAGTGGTAACGTAACATACAGAGATGACAAAAGAATGTATTTGGGATGGGTTTGGCCAAACTCGGGATCCGTCCTCGGTCAAGAAAAAATTGGACCTGATATCCGCCTCTCCCAACCCCTAAAACCTCGTCAGTCCAATTCTCTGCAACCCGATGTTTTTAATTCTAATAACCGCATAGCCAAAAATATCGAAGTTACGCCTGTTATAACATTTTAATATTCATAACGAGGGGATGACAATATTGTCACTTAGGGTTAGAGACCAAATATATATATATATATATATATATATATATATATATAAATATATATATATATACACACACACACGGGTGTTATTCTCACTTAATTTTTATTTTTATTTTAGTAAATAGTAATAGATTGATCGGGTTGTGTGGTTAAAGGGAACTCGTAATTCTGAACGGCCCACGTAAGCATCACGACTCGGTGTAAGCACAAGGGTCCATCTCTACTTTCGAGAGCCGACACACCAAACAAGATTAGGGTTTTGGAAAAAAAGAGGTCTGTCTTAAAATAAAATTTTATTTGTCAAAAATGTTAAATATTAAATAAGTGTAATAAATACTCGCTAACCCAAACCACCACAAACATGGATATACATAAATAAACTTGTTTATACTTACTAACAATGATTATTATGGTTATGAATCATGATCATTAATAGATCGAGTCGATTCTTAAAATTTTACTATAATTTTATATTATTATTTGAATAAATATAATTTAATTATATTAAATATGTGATTTATAGATATAATATATAATTTTTGAACTTTAAACTAAATTAGATACAATAATTACGTGTAAATTATATAAAAAATATTAATTATTTAAATGAATATGTTATTTTCGTAAAAACAAAACACTAACACAAATTGGACCAAGGCATTAACCTTTATATATATATAGGAGTCTGTGTGGATATATATTCAAGAAACACCTCCCCCACAGCGTGAGTTCCCTAACCCTTTTCTTTAAAGCACCCCTTTTGCTTTGTTCTTCATGACGGAAAAATCGACCAAACTCAGCTTCAGTGGCTGAATTTGATCCCCCAAAATTTGGATCATTTATATTTTCTTGTTCTTTCTTTCATTGATTGGTGAATATTCTTCTGGAATTCGCTTCATTTTTCAAAGTAAATCGTTTTCTTGACTTTTATGTGGTTCTCTCTTCATCACCAAAGATGCAAATTCCACCAGTCAATTTCAGAATATGAATCCATCTTTATTCCTCTTTCTGTTAGAGTGGATGACCGATTTATCTGATATCAATTGATTCTCAAATGAATCTGATTGGGAGTTTTTTAAATCTTATAATCCATCAAATCGGGTGCTTCTGCTTTATTGATCTCTTCTGTTAATTTTATTAATCTTCTTTTGTCCCACTAGGGTTGTTTTTGTACTCCTTTTCTTTGATTTTTTTTAAGACCAAAGATTCTTGTGTGCTACTGTATTTTACCCAAGATCGATGCACATAACTTTAAGTCTCCACCAAACTCACACTGCATCCTTGAAATTGCCCGTCATATTTCTCAAGACAGATGAAATTAATTGAAGGGTTTTATCTGAAAATCCAGAAAGATTTAGTTTTATGCATGGATCTACACATACAGTCGTAGTTTTCTGGTGTAGCATCTTCAAGATTCACATGCAAAGGCGTGGTGCTGATTAATATCAAACTTGATGATTTTTTTTCTTGATTATGAACGAAAATCTTGGATCCGTGCCTGCCCAGTACCGAAGCTTTTTCTCGATGAGAATCTTGATGATGCTGCATCGGCAATAAACGACTACAAAGCCAGCCAAAATGGTCGGTCTCAGGCAAGTTGGATCAAAACCCACAGTTCCCCAGCTCTTGATATGATTCCAAGTCTCTGACAAGTAGGATTTTTGGTATTTTGTGTGAACTGAATATTTTATTAGTTAATATTATTCTTTAATCTTTAATTTAGTGAGTTGGCTCTGTTTGAAGAAACTCCATTCTGATCATTACATATAATATAGATCTTTTTACTATTTCTCTCCGAAGAAAAACCTTTCATGAAATTTTTGTGTATAGTACATGTTTTTTCTTATATCAAAGAAAAACCTGAGCTTCTAATTATATAGTCTTTAATACCAATTATTTCATGCTTGTTATGCATTATTCGTTCTGATTTTTCAGCAAAAGTAGTTCATATAATTTGTTTACCATTTGCAAACTGGTTTTACAGGGCTCATAACTTGTTGCCGTATCGAATTTGATCAGAAAGCGCCAATCTTGAATTCAGCTTTAACTTGAATGATTTCAGCAAATTAAGATCAAATTCGGTATGAACAGGTATGAATCACGATTGATGAATTGTACTATTTTTTTTTTCATGTTCATAATGTTTTCTTGTCTTATTTGGATGAGATTCAACTATGCTTGATTATCAAACAAATATTCATAGAAAAAAGTTGAAATTTCTCTCTTGAAATTGATAATTTCATTGAAAATTTCGAGTGCCCTTTTAACAGATCAGTGTATATAACATGATAGTAATGTGTTCTTGCTTTTTACAAGTAGTCACAGTCTGCGGTGCATTTGGACCTACACTCGAGCATTATGCAATTTGGCCTACTCATGATATTTACTCTTCATCGAAAAGTTCACTTCATCAATTTCCCTTAGCTTTTCCAAATACGTCCATTTTCGATGAAAAAATCGCTTATTTCATGATTCTTTTGCTCACATTTTTATGGGAATCTCAAGATTTAATCATTTTTCTATATATTTGGTTGGTTCCCACGTCTATTTTATCAACCAAAAAATCCCAAGTCTCAAATAATATCATGTGATATTTTTAAGTCATCAGATTCTTCTTGCTTTTTCATCACAATCATCTCCTACTTTTTCTTTGGTTATATACATAGCTATTGTTCTCAATCTCGTGATTTTTTGCTTTTCTGAATTTTTTCGATTGTTCCGTAACACCTACACGCATTGATTTTGTTGAAAAATTATTGATTCTACTCGTTTTGAAATTTACTTCCATTCATTAATATCATCCATTATGCAAGAGATAATGAGACCTCGTTTTGTACCATCGGGCATGGCATGTAATGATCCTTCAAAACATGTAATTAGGTACATTACATAAGAGGTTGTGGAATAGGTTCAGATATATATAATCTGATGTGTATGAATCAATAAATTACGTAAATCAATTAATTTTCCTTCCTTAAGTTTCCATTCTCTAATGAAGGTTGATCAGAACTATTTGTACTGGCAAAATATGTTTATACATTTGTATCGAAAACGACGGTTATTTACATTAGATGAATGTGATGTTGAGAGTTCTAAAAACCTCGAGTCATTGTATGGAAGAAGTTCTTGAAATTGATTTAGAATATGATTTAGCATAAGGAAGTCTGGTTCTTATACTTGGACTGCTTGACACTATACAAATGTTTACAGATAAGTATTTGACACATTTTATGTAGGAAAACTGTAATATTAGTGTTATATATATGTCTATCTATAATTTTGATTTTCTATATTGTCAAACTGCAATCTTGGTTCGTAATCTTTATTATGTTTGACATCAATGTGTACAATGTCACATTAATATTTACAATGAAAAAAAATAAAATTGTCAAAAATTAAAAATATAGAACTGAGTCTGAAATTGAAAAATATAGAAAATCAAAACAACAAATAAATAAATATAAAGGATTAAATCACAAGTTTCCATTTTATGCAACAATCGAAACATTTTATTCATTATGTAACTTACATTTTTTTTTTTCTAGTTTTAGTCATTTTAAAAGTGAATTTGCATTTTTAGTCTTATATTTGCATGTTTTTTCAATTTTCTCTTGTTGACAATGAATTTTCATTTTTAATCTTTTTTTTTTTTTTTTCATGTTCACCATGAATTAACATTTTGTCGTATAAATAGCATTTTTTTTCATTTTTTTACCGGATTCTATCGTGTATGTTTCCAAATAATATTCTAAAACAAAATCACAACACATATGCAAGTTTCCTTCAAAAAAATTCATGTCTGTATCTACGATAGACTACAATTATAAAAGACGAAAAGAAAAAATACAAGTTAAAAGGACTAAACATGTCAATTAAATGTTAAAAATGCTCAAAATAGAAAAAAAAAAACATGCAAGATACATGATTAAAAACGCAATTACATCGTTTTGATCAAAAATAGAAAAAAAATATTTATAAATTACGAGTTTGAAAATGCAAATTTATTTTTAACATAGTAAGAATAGAAAAATTGAAAATTATAAAACAAAAAATATAATTCTCGCTTCCATGTTACGCATCTTAATCCAGTAAACCCCAGTATCCGAGTAAACGCCCTGACAGGAAATGAACGGTTCAACTCATTGCCACAAAATTACCATACATGGAACTTAACCGAGTCCGGCAACCAAAAGTTTGTCCACATTTGTTAATTAATCTGCACTCATTTCTCCATCAATGAATCTTATATAGTTTTATTCATTTATGTTGGTATATATTAAAAAAGAATTAAGATTCTAAAATGGGTAATGTAATTTGAAACGTATAGGCTTTTCTTCTTCTGATCGATCAAGAGTTATTCTTTATGCGATAATTAAGTTTTTTCATATTTTATTTTGATCCGTCTCACATATAAAATATGTTTTTCCAATGAAATTATCTTGTGAAGGTATGAATTTTCTCAGAAGTCGCTGCAAAACCAGCTGGCTCCTCGTACGGATCATAATTAACGCAAGGAGAGAAAAGTAAGTCAAGTCCCAAATATAGTACCAAGTTGTTCGCTCGTAATGAATTATGGAGGCATGGAATGGAGCACACCAAACTCAACGTTGAAACATGTAAAATTCAATATTACTCAATAAATTAACATATACGTATGTATATAGTCAATTCCTGCTCTTGATTTTTTCCTTTACACTTATTGTAACATTACTTTATTAATAATAATAATAGACACTTCACTTTATTTTAAATGCGTGTACATGAATCGAAGTGTAAATAGCAATTATTGGAGTATACATAACATTTAAGTTTATAAATTGTTATTGTTACTCAAAGTTCCGGGAATTATCATAATTATATTATTAAATAAAAAAAAACGTACAGTGGTCCTAGCATAATATATAGGTGGTCCTAGTCTCCTAGATGCCTAGCTGTATATATTATGTTTGGAATAAAAACGATGAATAAAAAGAAGAGATTTGCATGCAAATGGACCAGTTTTGATCGGTTTCAACGTATAGATCAAATCAAAATTTCTCTTTATTAACCAAAGGTTTAGGGAAGTCAAAAGAGAGGGGAACGCTTGACCATCTTTTTATATATATATATACTAACTGGTCTTAAAATGATCTTTAAAAATTAAAAAGAAATGGTTTTTTTGAATTTTAAATTAAAATTATCAAATTTTGAAATTAAAATGAAAAAAAATTCACTAACGTACCAAAAATTGGTTAGTATAAAGGTTGTGGAAATAAATGTCAAAATATCTCATTTCATTGATGTTGTCTTGGAGCTTGGAGAATCAAGCTCGGGTATTTTTTTGGGTCTTAAATGTTATATTTAGTAAGGAATGAGATTCTCCATTCCTTTGATGTCCTCTTCCTGTTCCTAATTGCCTTTAGTTAATTGTATTAATACTAAAATTCTACAATATACAGAACTTTAACAGAAGAAATTGACCAACAACCACTTGTTAATGTAAAGAATCATATCTGAATCAAAACTTATATCCATCCTCTTATACG
Organism: Primulina eburnea; assembly: GCF_022965805.1. Classification (NCBI taxonomy): domain Eukaryota; kingdom Viridiplantae; phylum Streptophyta; class Magnoliopsida; order Lamiales; family Gesneriaceae; genus Primulina; species Primulina eburnea. The sequence continues at coordinate 28,350,432 of NC_133113.1, forward strand.
TTTTTTTTAAACTAAAAAAAAATAATATATTAGCATCATCAACTAACATAACAGAATTTTATATTAATATCATTTTGTAATATTATCAATAAATAAATTTAATACCCGGACCTGGAAAAAACTCAAATAACTGGACAGGGAAAAAATAATATTATTTTATAATATCATTTTACCGTGATATTGTTTAATATTAATATCATTTTTTATTATTGTTTACTACGATATAATATTAATATCATTTTACTATGTTAATGTTTCGAATTTTTTTTTTAAAAAAAATAAGCGGGTTGGCCCGTCTAACCCGCGACCCAAGGTGGTTGGTTGGGTTGGCCATTTAGAGCGCCAAAATGGCGGGCTGGCCGGGCCCGCCACCGCCGATGGCGGTTGCGGCGGTTGGCGGCTGCCCGTCCCGCCAGTCCCGTTTGACAGTCTGTCTTAAATTCTAGCTCTTGAACGATTGATATGAGAATATTTTTACTTTCGTTTTTCTGTTAGAAGTTACTAATAAGTCTTGAACCTGAAACATCTTTCCAATTTTCTTTCGTGGTAAAATCAAATGCCATTTTTATATCGAACGAAATATGTCGGTGTGCAGCCCTCGGTGTATGGCGGTTCGGCAGTTTGTTTTGTCGGTGTGCAGCCTTCGGTGTATGGCAGTTCAGCAGTTTGTTTTGGGATGTAGCAATTGCGGAACCACACACCATACATTCTCCCACTTTATCAATCACTCTCACTTGAATCCAACAAAACTTTATTCAAGAAACAAATACATCAGGTTATGAATCCTCCAAGGCGACTAATGTCTTCCATTAATTACAATGAATTTTATCCTTATTCTTGTAACAACTATCGAACCAACACCCAGTCGAAATATGTTATTCTATATTCCTCACGCAATTGTCATTTGAATTTGCATATATATCAAACATAAAAAATTGTGAAATATATGATTATTCGGGATCTTTGACATTGGAATAATATGCGGCAACATGAAATAATAAGTCGAGGTAAAGTAACTCATTTTATCCACAAAACAGTGCTCTACGTTGACGACAATCGTCTATAAGATATGACTTCGAATCAAGAGAATGCAGCACAACAACTTTTTATAACAGCGAACGAAATATGCAGAGCTTTCAAGCACAAAGTGAATTAGAAGAGAAAGCAGCAAAGATGCGAGAGAAAGTATGAGCAACGCAGATAGAGGGATTATTTGTAGTAGTCCACCAGTTGCATAGAAGGAGCACAACCTTCTGGATACGAACGCAATTTTCTGTGAAAGGCTAAGGGACGCACTAGATCAAACGCAACCTTCTGAACTGACGCACTGATTGATCCATCCAAACGCAGACGCACTATTTGGTCAAAACCCAACGTTTCTATGATAGGCTAAGGGACACACTGTCTTCAAATGAGTGTAGTCTTTATTTCAAAAATAAAAAATTATTTTCCAAATAAATTTTGTTTAAAAAGATTAATCCAGTCAAGAGACCTCATCTCACCTCACCTCACAATACCACACAGCCCCAGGGCGCGTGCGTGTGTTTGTTTTACCGAGACCCAGCCTATCAATATATTCCCCTTTCCAACAACTTCTGGTGCTCATTGAGACCCAAACACTTAGCTCAAACTTGAAGCTAATAAAAAAACTATTTTTGGCAAGTTTTCCAACGTGAAACAACTCTTACTTTGTTTCATTCGCTGCTTACCATTTATCCAACAAAATCAAAAGGAAAAACCACTAATTTGACCATAAATGTAACCAATTATTTTTAAAAACACAATATCAATTTCAACATTTAAAAACATCTTACCTAAACACCGTTTCGCCCTTTGGATTTTTGCTCATGAGAAGTGCTTGACAAAGGACAAACAGCCCTATATCCTAGACAAGTCTTGTGGTCTTTGTGGTACTGTAAATGAAACTGCACAGCATGTTTTCTTTGAGTGTACAGCTTCTACACAGCTTTGGGTTAGATTGTGGGAGCGGTTGAAAATTCAGTATATGGCGCGTTCTATGACAGGTTTACTTCGTCTTCTCCGCAGGAGATTCAGAGGTACTACTATGCGTGCACGGAGATGCCACTCGGGGATAGCTGCATTGGTTTATCACATTTGGAGTGCTCGTAACAGGGCGCTTTTTGACGGTGAGAGGCCGGATGTGGAAGCTATCTTTCGGAAGATTTTGATTCATGTTCATCGATCGCTGGCTGCTGGATGATTTTCATATTTTGTCTCCCAGTATTTGGATTTCATTCTTGGGATGTATCTATTTTTTGAAATAACCATTTTCTTTGATTATAGTTTTCGAACACTGATTATGTGATCTCTGGGTATACCCAGAGTATTTTGTATTCTTTTTATTTATCATCTATGATATGTGTTCATATAACAAAAAAAAAGACTTTGATGACAAACTCGATAATAGCCAAGATATTTCTGTTTAGGTCTATCTAAAATTAAAAAGCAGATGTCATTCCAAACCCAGATAAGACATGGCATTACACAAACTCGAACTAGAAAATAATGGGATGTCTTTCACCATATTAAACTTAAAAATTTGTTCCAACACATCAGCCAGGCTAAGTTAGAAACATAAATGATTACTCACTTAGTATATTATCCGATTGAAGTTCCGCATGCATTTGCTTCATAAGTATCTCTTCGATCCCATCGACGAAGCTTGAGATATTCTGACGTATAGGTGCATTCAATGAGTTCGCTGACTCCTACAAATTACACGTCACATAAGCTCAGGCCAAGAAATCATTCAGTCTTTAACAGTAAAGAGGCAAACAATGTGCGCTGAAATACAAATTTTCTCGATTTTTACCCACTAATTTTTCTATATATGTTTTTCGCTAAGTTTTTTTTTTTAAAAAAAATTGCATTAAGAAGTGAATGAAATATGATCTGCTGCTAATAAGCAAGAATCAAGCATTAATACGGCTCACCACTATAATGCAAAGGCCAGCCAACGAAATCTCTTTGCAGAGCTGGCTCGAGCTCTTGAGTGAAATTAGCTCCAAAGTAGAATTTAATGCTGGCCAACCTTGAGACAGCTTTATGAAAGCATCAACCCCACCAACCATATGAGCTACTACTGTGTCTTCTTTGTCTAGGTACTCAAAAGAGTGCCTGAAACAATAGAAAGGGCATAAAAGAAACTGATATGAAAATCAAATGGTAACTCTCACCTGATCTTTCCACTTCTATGTGGGATACATATAGGTAAAATGTTAATTATTAAGAACTATGCAGTGGACCACAGCTGCAAGCATAATAGCATATAACAGAAGAAAATCATAGTGCTCAAATCAAAATCATCCATGGTTTTGATGATAAACTAAATAACAATCTCTGTCAAACCACCATTAATACACGCTCAAATAACCAAGATCAAAATTAGCATTGTAATGAAGTAGTATACCTTGACTTCGCATTCTTCACAACTATTCGTCTGAGTGAGGCAAGAGCAATTCTATCTTGCACCCTCCTCACAAACCACTCCAGGGAAGATCTGGTTGTGATTACTGAGAATGATGGATAACGCAACCTGGATACGGTAACAACTAAATAAATTTCAACTATAATACACACCTGCAGAGAATAATGTAGTGATACAGTGGAGCCATATAAAATTAGGCATTTTGATTTATGACACAGATCAACTTAAGTTGATTTCAATGTGCATCAAGATGCATGTTAGATGCGTAGCCAACTAATTTCGGAAAGTTCACCAGTATGAGCATATTGATGACTAAACCTTTCAAATTACATATATCATCAACAAAGAGGGAAGTCCCAACATCATTCCACAGTTGCATCATGCAAACACTGATCCAATACATATGGCAAAAATCAAAGGATGAAACACAGTAGAATGCACAGATTTTGAACAGAGAAAGGAAAAAAAGGTAAAAGTCACGAAAAGAAAGCTATAGTTTGATACCTATTAGCAGTTAATCAGCGAATAAGGAGACAAAATTTCACCATCAATTTTGTGGTTCTATCACTCAAAATAGTTATCTGATGTTTAATTTACTCGAGTTTAGGTCCACCTCAATCGCACTGACAAACTCTTCATGCCGGCATGGATTTAATCAAAGAAAGAGATCAAATGACTCAAATCTGCCATCAACTAGTTACTTCTTATTGCGTCAATCGTGCGTATTTTACAACTAATTTAACAAATTAAGCATATTATCACAAAGCACCAAAGCCATTAGCAGTTAGTTACTTCCATAAACTAACATATTTCTTAACATAGTAACACATAAAATAACGAACACCTCTAATTTTATGACCACAACTATTATCTTCACCAGGCAAAGAAAAATTTAACCTTTGTCAAGTTTAGAATCCATATAGATAATAGACATTTATAGCTAGAGGCAATCTATCTTATCAAAAATGTTTACAGTCCATGCACACATGAAAAATATAAAAAATAAAATAAATCTACAAACAATAAAAGAAATCACCAACCTGAAAGACTTGGCAGCATCAACAATTTCATCTAAGTATGTATCATTTGGGAAAACCTACAGATATATCCAAGGCAGAAAACATAAGAATGATTTAAGTAGTGAGTCGTGATGATCTTAAAAATAAAAGCAGCAATAACTTGCAAGGACATCCTCAGCTGCTATTTCAAAAGTAACCTCCAATCACTTGGTGATAAGAAAGGTTATAAACAACGGAATTTGACAAAGAACACAAAGTAAATGACCACGAGATAAACAAAACACAAAACATCAATACAGAGTTTTCTGGCATCAGATTACCTAAGTGACAATGTCATTACAGTGTAAAGCTCAGGTTCCAAGTTTGTGAACATAAGAAAAAATCTTGAAATACATGAAATGTTTTAAGATAGAATGTTATTTTAAGAAGAGGTTATCTTGCTAAGAACATTGGAAAAATACTACAATATCAACAAATTTGATGTCATAAGTCCAATTTATAGCCAAATGTTACTCGAGATTGGAGTCAATAAAGTTACAGGTATCTAAAGGTAAAATAGGAGTGATAATTTTCAGCAAAAAGATATAGCCAAATGTCAGACAATAAGAATAGCCCAAGTCCATCAGTTACGTGGCAATGATCATGTATAATATGGGATAAATGTGATGTTTGAGTTCATTCAAGACATTGAATAATTTTTCTCATGGGGATCATATGTGAAATAACACAATTCACGCTACACCATGTTGTGTTATTTTCAGAATAGATAGCCTCAGTTAAGTTCTTGGCATTCACATCTTCTTATAACTTAATTTGAAATTATGAATCATGGTAACTAATTTCAATTACCTTCAATGACTTTAAGTCTTTAATAATGTCTTACCTCAACATTTTTCAATTCAAATGTTCCATCTATAGTTTCTATTATCAACTCATGATTCAGTTCTGGCTCAATGACACCTTCTATTTTTTGCTGGTGCAATACACTATCTAAATTTGGGATGTGCGTCCTCAAGGACAACCTAATGCGGTTTCCTTCAAATTCAACTACTCTGAGACCAGTCAATGTATCCTCAATTTTCTCTACAGCTTCAAACCTGTGAAGACAAGAGCAACTATATGTCAGATCATAATAAATAAATAAAAAAATGATAATGGATTCCGTGGTTTCTGAAAAGATGAAACCTCTGAATAATCGTATCCAGATCTTGCAGTGACTTCAAAGTCATCTTGTTCTTCTCAATCCGGTGATTGAGTTCCAACATCTTAAGGGGGGACAAAAAGGCAAAGAACTTTAAAAAATGATTTAGCATGTCACAGAGAAATGCAACAATTACAGAAATGGTTTAATTACAATAATATCCATAATTTTCAGTTTTCAACGAAACAATTTCAATGCAAATAATAAAAGGTCCATGCCTAAGACAAAACCACAACGAAACTAAAGTATAACAACTGAGAAATCAAGGCCATGTGTTACAATATTGCAGCTGCAATTGTGTGAAAGAAATTCATATATGACTAATCATCAAAAGGCATCATGAGGGAAACAGTCTTTTAACATCTGAGATAGAAAGACATTCCTTTTCAGAACATGATGAAAAACATTTGTATAATAGTTCATAAAAACTAAAATACAGAAAGGGCAATTGCTATAATGAATAAACCTCAAAACTAGAGTCGTGTGCATTTGAAAAGGTTTCCTTGTATGCTGCCTCATAAGAGACATCTGTTTGCTTGTCCTGTTTTTCTTTTAGAAGTCTCTGCGCCATGAACAAATTTTTTTTAGCAGAAATGCTAACAAATAAATTCAAGAAACAGATTCAAGACACAAACCACAGCAAACAATATTTCCATTTGAGAGGTCGTGCAGACCACAAAGTACATGTAATACAACTAATTTAGAGTTCCCTTCAATTTCTTTGTACTAGTTTTAAAATGCAAAGCTTATGTGTTTCCGTCGCTTCAAATGAACTTTCTTCCCTTGCCTTACATTGCCTCAACATGCTGGAAAAATAAAAATGACATAAGGTGATCATGAATGCTGATATTATGATAAATAGAAGCCTTGATCTATTAATATCAAGAAGCCATAGCTATACATGAAACCCCATTATTTGGTTAGGATATGAAGATTCAAAGTTTAAGCCAAAATCTCAGTATTGTAGCTTTAAATAATACTTCATATCAAAAGTACAAGTTTCGAGTGCAAGACTTTAAGCCACCTTCAGATTGTTCTAATGCCTGTTTCACAAGAAAACTGCCTACTAGCAGACAAGCAATTAGTAGCATTTAACATCCTGCCTTTATATATATATATATATATATATTTATATATATATATATATATATATATATATATATATATATATATATATAAACCTTCAGTAGCTCGTAGCTGAGAGAATCACAACAAAATAAAAGGTGCAATAACACACAAGGCATGACAACAAACACAAAGCAAGAGTTCATATATAAACCAAAAAAACTCTTTGACGCTGAACAATTTAATAAACAGCAAACCACAGTCAATATATTTAAATCTGGAAATGCCATGCAATATGACCTGTGACTCCATAAAGTCCAAGGAACAACTTAATTTCTCCAGTTCGCACTCCAATTTATCATTATCTGCAAAACAAAAAACACCACCAACAACAATAACAATGTGGTATAATGCATGCATAACTCAACAACATAAAAACATGAAAATGAGCACAACTAAATAATGCTCATTGTAAACCAGATTATTAGGTGTGAAGGAATGAGATCGGAGTGATGGGAGGAAAGACTTGCTTGGTGGGTAAAACTTGATATTAAAAAAAATTACATATAAAAATATAAAGTCGTTAAGATTGAGGGTGTAGGAGCGACCTCTCACCTACTCAAACAAAAGAAAGGCTTTTACCTTCCATACATCTTCTTAAAAGCTCCATAATTTCACTTTCAGTATTTGCATTTTCCCCCTCTACTGCATTCAGTTCTTTCTTCAAATGCTCCATTAGTTCATCTATATTTTCAACATAATAAACCAACATTGAGTTTTAACAAAAAGACGAACATCTAGTGACGATAAAACCACCTCGGTGGACAACCAAATATTTGGTTGGTGGTTCAGCCAAAATTCTTTAAAAAATCATACTGATTAATGAACCTTCGTTATTGAAAATTTGCAATCAAGTACTAGTTAAATAAAAACGACTGAAACAATAATAAGATAAATAAATTTCTCACTAAGGTCTTCATTCGCCAACGATCTTACATCCGAAGAACAGTCCGATACAACCTGACTCATTTTCCTCTGAAAATAATGAAAAGCTACCCAATTTTAACATCGGGAAAAAATACAGAAATTGCTATCAAACACACGAGATTTTTCATTTCAATTACCTCAAGTTCGACTACGACCTTGTTCAACAAATTTTCCGTATCCTCGTCGCTAAGTTCTGAGTTTTCCGAGACGTTCCGGAGCTCCAAGATTCGGCTGTACATAAGAAAAAGTAAATCAACACACAATAAAACATCGAGATGAATGTAGGCTTGGTGTTTGAAGAATTACACCTTCGGAGAGAATTCAGATCAACTTCGCTCATTATTTTTCACCGACTATAATATAAAATTTCTGGGATACACACATTATTTTAGCTCTCGTGTCTGTCTCCTATAGTGTAATTTTGAACTCCCGCCAAAGGGATATAATTTTATGGGCTAGAGCCCAAATCACGAAGGCCCGAAGTTTGGGGAAGGGGAAACGTAACGAAGCTGTTTAAAATTTATCATGAATTAGGAAGTAATAATTTAAGTATGGAAAACACAAAATCAAAAAAAAACTCATGCTAGGTTAATAGGTGAAAATATTGTATAGTTGAATGAATGCCTTCAGTATTTATGCATTTAGCTTGCTAATAATAGAGAATGAAATTGCGATATTCGACCAAGGCTTTGTTAGACTATGGCACAAGTCTTTCCAAAGTTGGAATGGTGCTCGTCAATCTTGAGTTCGAGACCCAAAACCCCTTCCCAGTGTAAACAAAATTGCCATCTTCTTTCTGGTTTAGCTGTTGTTTATTTTTTTTGGTATAGAAGTCGTTTAAGGGATAGATCACATAGTAATTACCGTACCGTACCGTCACTTCTTTCTTTGTTATTTAAATTTAAAAATATGCTATCACCCGTTTAGCACAATATTATAATAATAGATAGAAAGATAGTAAATTGTGATATTATAATTTGGTAAGCCCGTGACAGATCAATGAAGAAAATTTCTTTTTAGAGGCATTAAGCGGTAGTAACCAAATACTTTTAATCTAAATCTGCATGCGATAAAAGGTCCCCACAATAATTACATCTACACCCCCACCACCACCCCCCACGAAGAAATCGAAAAAAAAAAGGAAAAAACATTTACGTCAGAAATCTCTAAATTCAACAGCCAGAGCTTGTCAATGCTAAACAACAGGCATTTGAGTAACAAAACGCCCAATTCCATAAACAAATTGGCTGTGTCTACTGACAATGTCTTAACAATGCCTCAAAGCTATGAAACAGGAAGAAGATACATCAAAGACTTTATGAGCTATGGACAACCACAAAATCTGCACCGCTACCTCCGAAGTGCTTCAATTGGTAGTTGTAGTTGACGCTCCACGCTTCCCAAATGAAGGGATGCTTAGCGACCGTTTCCTATATCTATGACCCAAGGAAGGGGGTAGAATTCTTCTATCGGTATTATCTCTGAAAGGAGATGTGAGAGTCGCATGTTTTGGTGACCCTGAATGGGTTTCTGTTTCCGTCTCGAAGAGGTCATGAAAGTCATTTTCGTTTGTTTGGTCTCCTAAAGCAGAGGACACCATTTTGTGTGAATCCATTTTACTGACAAATTCTTCATCATCATCTGAGGCATAACCACTTTCGTGAATGTCCTGCCTAGTAAGAACATCATACTCATCTGATTCCGTTGATCCTTCATCCACGGACCCTTCCAACTGAGATAAATAACATGCAATGAGAAACATTTTTTTCAACCAACAAAATAGAAAACACAACGGCCCAAAAACAATGAATCCAGTGAAATAAACTATATCCAAATTGCAAAAACAAGTATCAAGTTATCAAACCAGTTATAACCATAAATTATGAAGCTTACAAATGGCAATATTGTGTATCACAAATTAATGTGGAGGATCTGCTCAATGTAGCGTGCCAAGGGAAAATTTTCCGACAACATATTCTTACCTCTTCTTGGAGCTGTTTTTGCTCATCACTTGAATCTTCGTCACTGTCTGCTTCAGGTGGTTCTTCAACATCTTCCTCACTACCATCGACAGACAATTCTTCCTTGAGCTGTGAAAAGGACAACGGAAAAAAAAGAGCACGATTAGAACCAGTAAGGACCCATAGGTTGAAACTTTCATCCCATCCTGTTGGAAGCATATTTATGTTTGAAAAACTACGTTCAAAATTTCAAATTATAAGCCAACTTCACGGTTTAAGTTCACTTCGTAGTTGATGATGCTGTAACTTACTTCCTTAGCAGGCCCATCAGACAACATCCTCGGTGAGCTGCAACAGGATGAATAATATATACTGCCATTGTCAGTCAGCTCACCTCTTGATTCATCTACGCTGCTTGCATGACTTGTGCCCCCAGTATCACTTGGCCAAGCACTAATACCAAAGTGACCAAACTGAAGGTTGACTGGTTCTGCTTTTCCAATCCGCAGCGGCCCATACACAGGTGTTCCGATTCCATTCCCAGTGGAGTGCCCAATAATGGGTTTGCCATTGTCATCTATCATGTCAACTGGCCATGCCTTTGCCACTGAACCATCATGATTCAAAAGTGCCATCAATTGCCTACTAGAACCTTGCCTTTGGATTAGCTGAAACATTCCTTTAGAACTCAAGGAATTGGCAGTACACTGATTCCTGTACTCCTCGTCAACAACAATTACTGTGTTTGTGATTGGATCATAAAGCTGCTCCCCTGCTTCCCGCCTTCTTAGGCAGCTGAAAACTGTTGCATGGATGGCTGCTACACTTTTATCTACATTAGTGTTGTTCATCTTTGGCACTAAATGTTTATCTGCCCGATTGCATAGATAATCTTGGATTGTTCTGATATTTCGTATATACTTGACATACTTGTTTTTTGCAGGATCTAGTGTCATGTACTTTGCGCGAACAGCGAATCTTTCGAGGTGTTTCTCTTCATTTGAAATATAAATCATAAAGGGTATAATTGAAGGGTGTTTCTTCATAAGACCCATCTGCATTGCAAATTCAATCAAAATCAAATCTGGCCTCTACTATAAATGAAGCAGTATGTCTCCGTGTAATTTTCTAGAACTAATGCATATTAAAAATTATTACCACAAAATTGAGACTTAAGTGGACGCCTTCAACCACTACAGATTCTTTCCGTTCTTCCCATGCGGTAATCAATCGATCAAGGCTATCAATCACCATCTCACTCTGTGCCTTGAATCCTTCGATCGCCATCTGCTTCTGACTGATAACATCCCTAGCAGAAATATTTCCTTCGGATTTCCAGTTGCAAGAATACTAGAGGCGTCATCCTTGCCGATTGAGGTAGCTGAAATGCCAGCTGATTTCTTTGCTTTCTTTTTGGCCTTTGCCTCTGCAACAGCCACTGGATCTAAATGTTCCCCGGCATGATAGGTTGAGGCCCACAGCAGTGGATTTTGTTTTTCATCAACAAAGCTCCTCATCATATGCCGAATTGAATCAGTAGATACAACAGTCGTAATTCCCAACCTGCTTCCCTGAATAATAGTGTATAACTGAATTAAGGTCATATAATCAATGTCGTAAATGACGGGAGGCGGTGGCGGTCCACCAACTAGGCGGTTGAATTTTTTTAGCAATTATTTATAAATAAGTATATATAATCATGCAATGTTATTACAAGTAATCATCAGTTTTTATGTAATATATATAATTAAATAATATTTATTTATAAAAAAGCTTCATACAATATAATACAATCTAGACAAAGTGCAAATACATATATAAATGCAAACAAAGAAGATAATCAAGGTGGTGGCTGATGGCAGCGGCTGGAGGCGGTTTGAGGTAGGTGGTGACCGATGATAGAGGAAACTTGAAATCAAAAGTAAATACAAAAGAAAGTGAAATGTGTTTTTATTATATCTAGGGTTTTCTAAATTGATTGACTTTGACCGATTTTTAAAATTATTTGACTTTGACAATTGACTAGGATTTTAAAATCATTGACAGCCTCGGCCGCCTTCACCGCCTCTCGCCCTGCCGGATAGCCTCGGACCACCTACAGAGATCACCTTAGACAAAGGCGGGGCGATCGAAGGCCGCCTACCGCCTAGACGGCCGCCTCGACCGTCATTTAGAACATTGCATATAATATAAATAACTACATAAGTTAAGCAAGGGTAGCTTGAAGACAAATGCAAGAACCAGGTATTCTCTTAACACTTAAAACTCATTTATCACATTTTCATAAATCAATCGAAATACAGTTGAGGTAAAACAGAAAGTTCCTTTACTGCCATATAAAGCATGTATGTGCAAATCTCACATCATATTATTCTGAATATTCATCAAAACATTTTCTAGACAGAGCCAATTTGATGAGACTGTGTCACGAAAGATTACCTAACTTGTAAAAAGATATTGATTTATCAACTCGACTCTCAATGTTCATACAACTATGAGTCTGTGACAGGACAAAGTTCAAAAACTAACGGAAGCTCGGGTGCTAAAAATGAAAAGAGAACGAAATAAAAGAAACTTAACCAGAAACCAAACTCAAGGCAACAAGAGACATACCAGTAAGGCAGATAAAGTAGATTTTCCACAGCCACTAGTACCACACAGCAACACCGTCACAGATTCCTTTCTTTCTCGAATTCTGAAATGAAAACAAACACTCAGAATAAATAAAACAGAACAAGTACCTTTAAAAGTAAAAATAAAAATAAACAAAACAAAATAATAAGGCACAGTAAACATTTAACAAGTTTATTGAAACATTGTGTTAATAGACACATCAGCCAGCAACCATAATATCACCTCGCTCATTTTTAATAAGTTAATTTTACAACCATAAGTACATTAATATTTCATGGCTGGGACTCGGCTAATAAAGTATGACACAAAAAATCTAAATGGAAAAAAGTCATAAATTTTCAATATGAGAATATCACATCTAAATATGTCGTGACTCATGTAAGTACATGCAGAGACGAAAAAATTCTTAAGCTGATATGATAAATCTCGGAAGCACAATTATGAATAATTATATTAAAATATAAAATATGCTATAGACAAATGATTTTGCCAGCAATGATACGAACTAAATAAATCAGGAAAAACAAATAACACAGAAGACATGTGTGACGATAGGTGTTGGAAAGTCATAAGTTAGTTTCAATGCATGTGTGACGATAGGCAAGGTTATAGAAAGGACAACATGTGGTAATGTCAATTGAGGTAATACATACTGCCTCAGTTCTAAATATATATATATATATGGGATGGAGCTAATAAATAATTCCAGGAAACCTAACTTCAGAAATTATAGCAATTTCATGTTCCCAAATTGGCATGTCTCGACTCATAGTGGGAAAAGTGGTATATGTATAAAAAGTAAAAAAACAACACTAACGAGCGAGCACCATGTACATATATTGAATCATAGATTTTTCAATGTATGTTTCAACATCTGAATGGAAAATTGCACCTCGGTATTCTTTTCAGTTGATCCAAACCACATTTTCTTAGTTAAAACGAAACAAGAAAATTCATATGCTAAAAATGGCTCTCACGCAAGCTGCAGATGCCACCCCAGTTTCTAGGTTCACAGCTAGGACAGGAGAAGAAAGCACCAGCAAGAAAAAGAGTTAACAGAGAATGATTTTTTTTAAAGAGTAGGAAAGTTAAAAAGTGAAAGGTTCTCTTGCAATGAAGTTCACCATACTCACTCGAAGGAACTGTCATTCTGCTCTTACCTTTTCTATCCAATTAGAAATGAATGAAACTTTACTAAAGAAACAATTACTTCGACTACATAAAGCAAAGAATCACACTACCAAGAGAAAGATCATTCATAATTTCAATATATTTCCATGTTCACTATTAAATCCACCAATTAAACTCGGTGTTTTATTGTCAATAATAATTCAATAGTATTTTTAACAGTTGCAAAATCATCATAATAAGAGTAGAAAATATGCGCCTAGAAGTATTACATCTTCCTCTTAGTTCAAACCTAGAATAATTGCAGGAAAATTTATCATACAAACAAGCTCGGCCAGTGGTTTTGGAATCCATATGAATACCTAATATTGCAAAAGTCCAGGAAGAAAATGAAAGGGGAATAAGAACGCATTAGCACATTGAAAGGTGAACTGAAGAAAAGAATTCCAGTTGGCAATAGATGACCAATTTTTAGTATGATAGCACATTATACCATGTTCAGAACTCTTCTGAGTCACTGGATGAAGTCTGGGAAAAAATAAAATTCAGAGTCGCCAGTTGGTCGGTAGTATTGCCGGAGTATAAACATCTTTGCATTTCTGATTTAGTTAGGGATTGGAAATATATTTGGTCGTGAAGATGGCCATGTAATTTTGTTTTTATTTATCTTCTGATGTGCGGATTGCTTATCCGCTTACTGTAGACCTTATTATAATTATAATAAATTAATGTTTCCAATCAAAATATAAAAAGAACTCTTCTGGGAATTCGGAATAATTCTTAGGTTATACTCACAGCACAGGCTCCTTCGGATTTCTGAGTGCGCTTAGAAAAGATAATATGACATAAATTAAATTGATAATCAGTTGGTTGAGCTTGTGCATCACTGATGAAATAAATGAACATACAATAGGAAGGAGGCTGAAGAACAATTTGACAAGGCCAGTAATACAACCAAAGTAAAACACCAAAAAAAAAGTTATTACAGTGTACAAAGACTCTCTTCACAAATACTTGTCCCATTTCAACTTGAACCTAAAACATCATATTTAGTTTAAGATGGGCATAAAACGGTAACAGTACCTGCAAGCTAATATTAAATCAGCCCTTTGATTCAGTCCCACATACTTGTACTCAGAAAGCGCTCCACAAACAACATTTAGAAAAAATATTCTTCTGACAACCACAGTGGTGCGCCTTTTGTACAATTCAAATGGTTCCCCTTTGCTCTTATCTTCCTCTAGAGTGAACTGATCAGAGTTTGTCTTATCCAAGCAGGCATGAGCGCCACGTCCTATCTCCCTATGAGGATACACTGCAGCATCCTCAAGGGATACATCCACAAAAGCTGAAGCCAACTTATTAGCCAACCTTTCCTGCCTCATCGTTTCGAATACCCTTTGACTAATCTGAACAAATTAGGAACGTAAGAATCACAAACAAAAAATTCACAAAATTAGGTAAGGGATAGGTGCAACAAAGACACACATGCTTGGACTGCACCAGATAATACATGAGATCATTTCCTATTGAGAAAAAAATGAAATTTCTGCTAACAGATTCAAGATGTCCTGAATCTAATAATCTTACACATTTTTATAGAAAAATAAAGCAACCAATTGCAAATTTGAATCAAATTACTGAAACACCAACTGCTATAAATAAACAAAAAATCCAATGAAGATTTCAGTTGATCAAAATGGCAAGAGAACTGACAATCATCACGAGACTGGTGGAAAATTATAGATCCCCGTGAAACATGGATCATTCTTGAAACAACACATAACAGCATAAGCCCAGATATGCATCATTACTTCACTACTTCAAGAACTATCATGAGATTCTCTGGAGAAAATGTACTACAATTCACAAAAACTACAACATGAATTTATTAACCTAAACTACAATGATGAAAAGGCACGCCCATTTTGGATCCACTAATCCACAAACAAAAGACTCAGTAAATTGCATATCGAGGGTGTTGAGAATATAACATTAAGATAAACTAACAGGCAATAAAACATGAGTTCAGTTCCTAGATCTGAAAATCAATATTTTTCTTTTCATCGGAATTTCCAATCAATCATCACACGCGATTCACAGATAACATCTTAAAAGTCATGCATGTGTCCAAAAACACAAATGCATAACACAGGTCAAGTAAACTTTGAAAAGGAAGTTAAAATAGGAAGCACGACTATTTTTATAAATATAATATAATATAACTTCTAAAACAAATAGAGAACCTTAAAGGCGTGCCGAGGCTTGCAACCCATGAGCTGCAGAGAACTCTGTAGAACAGAACGCGTATACCGAAACGACGGAAAATCCTTCTTCCCGAGGACCGCATCATCGTCCACCACTACAACGTACAGCAGCTTCGTCACCCCCTCCGCCACCGCCATTCCCCCCGAACCTGTTCAATCCGCATGCGAACAGAGCACGATACACCCCCAAAATTAAAACACAGCTCAGATTCAAAATCAACGAAAAGACAGTTCATACGCGATCACAATACCACAATGCATGTTTGTAAATTTAAGGGATCCAAACCTTGAGAAGGTAAATCCAGAGACTCCAGATAGGGTTTCAAGAAGCGGAAGCAGCGGCAGTTGGAGAGAAAGCACGAAAAATGAGAGTCCGAAGCGAAGCAGAGGCAAAACGACGTAGTTCTCGAATCGATCTGTCCATTTTCAACAGCATTTGCTTTGGAGAATACCACCTTCGTTCAACCTATACAGCAGACGGTGAATTTACCGATTCGGGGCAGATTTATACACGGGAATCGCTGGGACCCGGGAAGGGTATTCTAGCAATGGAGGAGGAGAGTGGCAGAGATTGTAATTTAGTTTAAGATGGGTGGGTATATTATTTAACATAGGACTCTTGCTTTTTATAGTCACAAAATTCCAAAATATAAAGTCAATATTTGTTTTTTTTAAAAAAGGTAAATATTTTTTAAAATCACATTTTTCCTGGCGATTATCATTTACAATATATATATATATATATATATCTTCCTCGGTGAAATAAATTACTATTTTTAATCAAATATAAATAAATTACTATTTTACTAACCAAGTTATTATAAAATGCGAAGCTAAAACTTTTAATTCTAGCTGTAGTAATAAGTCCACACTTTTGAAAAGTATATTTCTTTTGTTAGATATTATATTATTAATATAATAAGTTATCGCATTTATTATTAAGTTATCGCATTTATTATTAAGTTATCGCATTTATTATTAAGTTATCGCATTCTTCTGTAGTAAGAAGTTATCGCATTTATTATTAAAAATTTAAAAATATATTATGTCCGAATAATTTGTATTATTATTATTACTACTACAAATTGACCGTGAGTGTGATAAATGAACTACAAACTCGGTGTCTTGTCCAAACAAAATTCACATGAAGGAGAAAAGGACTGACGAATAATTTTAGGATGTTGAGGGGCCAACGGGTGGTAATGTCGATGCTATCTGTGGGGGCAGTGTCCTCACAGGATCTCAGCCATTGATTTTACATGGTGATTAAATTTAGGTCTTTGATCACTTCATGGGGTGTATGTGTGTGTAAATCTGGGCCTTTGATCACCTCATGAGAGCAGTGCCTCACAAAGTAGGGTGAAATGAACCTCAACGGGTGCAGCCACGGGTAAATACAAACTCCCCTAGTTACGGGATTGTATTTTCTTTCGCATGATTGATTTGGGTCTTTTAACTATGAATAATGTTATAGATTAGATATCTTGTGATACGATTTCATGAACCTTTCTTCTGTGAGATGGGTCAATCTTACTGATATTCACAATAAAAAATAATACTATTTGTCTAAAAAGTAATACTCTTTTAATTGATGACCCAAATAAGAGATTCGTCTAATAAAAGACGACATGTGAAACCGTCTCATACAAGTTTTTGTCCGTGTTATATATACAATTGAATTTTATAATATTTTTTACAATATAAAAAAGTTGATAAAAAAAGTTCATTTATCAAAATCTAATGATAAATTCGATACAAAAGTTTCACGATATAATTATTATAAATATTTTTGTACGATATATTTGTTGTTCTTTTAATATTCGTTTTTTAATTTTACACTTTATTTTCCGAGAAGATTAAATTCTTTTCTGAAAGAGTGCTTCAATTTTTTTTTACTTTTTGTCTTTGGTCGAATAAGTTACATCCAAATTGGAGATTTGTTATGCAAATATAACGCAAAGTTAGTTTTATTTATACAAATTGAACTTGCGAAACACACTCTAATCGGACCAATCTCTTTTCAAATGGGAAAAATCCAAGGTTTCACTCATTGCACCATTGTGAGAGAATACCGTGGAGTTGAGTTTTTTAATATGTAATCATGTAACTAAAATATTTTAAATAATATAGTAGAAAATTCGATTGTTTTATTCCGTTGAAACAATTATTATATTCTAACAATCTCTCTCAATAATTACACTCGTTGAAATCAATGAGAATCGAACAAAGTGATCTTAGCTCTGACGTCAATTATAAGACATATTTGATTAGTTAAAAGTTATAGCTTGCGGTAAAAATGCAACTTAAATCCATTTAAAATCGTGCAGCAACACAAACGTTATGTTCCTATTATTATACCAACCAAGATAATTATTGTACACCAATATATTTCTTAAACAAATTACACAACAATCACAAATGAGGAAACGAGAATGGATTATTGGAGCATGTTCAATGAGCATAGTATGTTTGGTGAGAAACTTCATCTCGCGACCTCGTCGGTGTCGATAATTTTGTCATCATGGTTATGTGCGAGTGTGATGGAAGATAATGTTGCAGAAATTATGTTAAAATATTAATTTTTTATTTTGAAATATTTATTTTTTATTCTATTAAAAAATGTTAATTAAGAATAGAGTGAGTCTCATGTGAGACCGTTTCACGGATCATAATCTGTGAGACGGATCAACCCTACCCATATTCACAATAAAAAGTAATACGCTTAGCATAAAAAGTAATATTTTTTCATGGGTGACCCAAATAAGATATCCGTCTCACAAATACGACACGTAAGACCGTCTCACACAAGTTTTTGCCGTAAGAACAAATACGAAAGTCTAATAAAAGTATTTTTTTAAAAAAAAATAATGTAACAAAAAATTAATTTCAAAAATAATTTTGTTTAAAAAAAATATATGCAAAACTACTTTAATCCGCACTTACAAAGCGCAGACGCTCCACGTGGACGAGCAAAGCGCCGACGCTCGCTTACATAGACGAATGTCCGTGCTTCCAAATAGATCTTATTTAATATTATATTATTATTTATTATTATTTTGTGATAGTACGTAACTTTATTATTATTATTATTATTTTTTATTATTTTAAATAATTAATTTAATTCGAATATATTATTATTATTATTATTATTATTATTATTTATTA
Organism: Primulina eburnea; assembly: GCF_022965805.1. Taxonomy (NCBI): domain Eukaryota; kingdom Viridiplantae; phylum Streptophyta; class Magnoliopsida; order Lamiales; family Gesneriaceae; genus Primulina; species Primulina eburnea. The sequence goes on from NC_133113.1 coordinate 28,369,307, forward strand.
TTATTATAATTTTACTTATTAATTTAATTCGAATAAAAAATATAAATATTTATAATATATGTTAATTATTAAATATTTTGTATTATTTGGTTTGATGATTGAAAAATTAGAGATATGAGAGGATTGAAGAGAGAAAATTAAGGAGAATAAAAATAGTAGTTTTTCATCGGTACACCAATAAGATGTTTAACTTTAGCATATATTATTGATAAAACTTACATTGAATTACAATATCTTCTTTTTATTCGTAATTAATGTACATGGTTTATTTTCTATTTAAGTTATTATTACTAATTGAATTTCAATCACAACAATAAAATAAAATATTAATCACAACATAAAAATACAATATTAATATATTATACAGGTAATTATTAATGTTATTTGCTTCCTTCACTTTTGGCCTTCTTATTTGTATAGATTGATTTATTTAATAAATCTATTAATAACAGTAAACCGATTATATATAATTGTATGTTTTACAATTAATTTTTTTTATGAAATATGCGTTTATATAATTTTGAGAGAATTCAAAAAGGGTCTTCCTAAAATATCTTTTTGACCAATTGATTTTATGAACGTTTTCTTGAAATAATTTAAAAATAATAAATATTTTTCAATTCTCTCATATCTCTCATATTTTTAATCATATCATATTTTTAAAATGGAACAATAATTTTAAATGGAACAATAAATATTTTTTCAATCCTCTCATATTTTAAAAATATTGATTTTATATACGTTTTCTTTCAATCATCTCATATCTCTGATTTTTTAATCACCTAGCCAAATAATACAATATATTTAATAATTAACATATATTATAAATATTTATATTTTTCATTCAAATTAAATTAATAATAAAATATTTTTATTAAATTAATTAATTAAAATAATAACAAATAATTATAATAACCGTACGTACCGTCACACAATAATAATAAATACTATTAAATAATAATATATCTACGTGGACGAGCGCGGATTAAGATAGTTTTGCAAATGTAAAGTATTTTTTCAATCCTCTCATATTTTAAAAATATTGATTTTATATATGTTTTCCTTCAATCCTCTCATATCTCTAATTTTTCAATCACACAACCAAATAATACAAAATATTTAATAATTTACATATATTATAAATATTTATATTTTTCATTCGAATTAAATTAATAATTAAAAAAATAATAATAATAATAATAATATATTCGAATTAAATTAATTATTTAAAATAATAATAATAATAAAATTATGTACTATTAAATAATAATATTAAAATAATAATAAATATTATTAAATAATAATATAACTACGCAGACGAGCGTCCGCGTTTTGTAAGTGCGGACGCTCGTCCACCACGGATTAAAGTAGTTTTGCAAATATTTTTTTAAAAAAAATATTTTTGAAATTAATTTTTTTTACATTAATTTTAAAAAAAACCACAGAAAAAAGACACTAAATTAAAAAAAATTACAAAAAATTAAAACAAATAAATTATGAATTTAATAAATCATCGTCCAAATCTCGAAAGACCAAATCATCTCAATCACGCCTTTACTTTTGTTAATTTTATTTTTATTTATTTAGTTTTTTTTATTAATTATTTGAATTATTTAAAAAATTCAAAAGAAAAATGCGTTGGTGGTGCTTCACGGCATCGAGAGAACCCGCCAGCAACATCGTGCAACGAGCAATACTCACACGATTTCATCGTCCCTTTAAAGGGCAAGAATGGAAATGGACAAGAAAGCCACTTGATCGTCGACACTTCCTTGCCGCCCATTGTCGTACCTTCCCCTTGTTACTTTGGAATGGGTCCATTTCTTGTCTATTTGGATAACAGCATAAAGAGAACTTCAAGATTTGTTGGAAAATTGACATACACAGGTTCAAATATTATTATTATTATTATTATTATTGTTGCAAGAGTTAATTGCACCAACATCGTTATGAAAAATCTAAAATGAATAAAACCCCCTAAAAATATTAACATGCTAATGCATCTTCGAAAAAAATCAAACACATTTCACTCATTTGATAGGAGGTTTTATGTCTGATTTTTAAAAACACCAAGTCTAATATGCTATTAATTTTACATGTGGTGTTTTTTTTTATTATTCACAAGAGATGTTTGACACAATTAACCCTTGTTATATCTTTCAAATGGTTTAAGATTCCCAACTAAAAAAACAAAAACAAAAGAAAAGTGCACACCGTCTGATGCGTGAAAAAATATTTAGGGATTTAGGGTAAATCGGTCTATTATAATTTATAGTCAAAATGTACCAATTCGACAAAAAAAAATAATAATAATAACGAACAAACAAACAAGTGTTTCGCTACGAAATCACCGATACAACGTCAAAAAACAGCTAGCATTGCACTACAACAACAAGTGTCTTTGCCCAGGCCATTCCCATTACGAAATGGCAATTTCGGACACGACAGCAAAGTTAAACAAACGGAACTGCTGTATCTATTTTTATTCTTATTGATTTTCCCTAAAGCTATTAGATAATGTGATTTATAGTCGTAGTTTTCTAAAGATGCATCGGTTTCTAAATCGCCGCCAAAATATGCTGATTTCATGAAAGTACAAAAAATTGCACTTCTAAGTTCTAACTGTAAGATATTTTAAAATATATAAAATAAAATAGCGCATAATACCATACTATGTTTTTGGAAAATCATAAGAAAATTAAAATAGTTATATTATATTAAGAAAATTATAAAAATGAGAGTCGTGTTATAAACCATAAAATAAATAGCGATTAACAGAGAAAATTCATAAGAAAAAAGATAAAGATATTATCTTGATTACAAATCTAACTCGATAAGAATATATTTATAACACTCCGCATTAGATGATAATTTAGAGAAATAATTGATTCGTCAAATATCCATTTGTCAAAATGGACGCTTAGAACTTCATCTAGACTCAATGATATCTCGTTAAAACTTTGTCAATAAAGCTCATTGGGAAAAATTCGAACGAATGAAAAGATCACATCAATAGATATTTTCTTTGGATGTCTTCCTAACGATAGATGTGCTTCGTTAAACCCTTTATAGGGAAAAACACATCGGGACAAAATCCTAGTGAAATAAAAAGAGTACGACATCTTTCGCTAATTGTTAATTGCCTCACTAAAAACTTAGTTTTAAAAAACCACGAGAGAAAATAATAAAAGAGGAAAAAATAGTACAACTTTGACCGCTCCCCATATTACAAGCATTACTTAAAATCATCAACTCTTCGTATTCCGAACTTGTTCACTAATTTGCCAAATTTTGATGCATGTGATCACTTTAATTTGTATAATGGCATATTCTATTGAAATAATAGTTTTGTACGTTGAAGGGAAATCTATTTGACATTTCAAATCCTAAGAGAATTTTCCTGTAAAATTAACTCATCCATGACCATAGAAAATATTTCTCATAGCTGATTTTGGGTTAGAAACTCTGAGCTAAAGTGTGCTCATATTTCACATGAATTTGTCAATCAATTTTATTGACAATCACTACAAATTGTATTTCAAGATAATCATCATTTTGTATTATAGTAAAAACACATTAATAATTACCATTTTGATCCCAAATAATATGTGAAATATCATCTTTTAATATACTTGTTATTCTTCATGAATAACACCATCCAAATTAGATTCATTAAAAAATTTGGTCGATCACACTTTTAGTTTCTTTTATGTTTACTTGCAAGTAATATAAGACATGTCATGCGAAATATCAATTTCTTCCGTAACGACTAGCCTCCATTATTCTTTTGACATTGAGATATTCACTCATTTTTTTAAAAAGAGTTCTTCGCTTCAGACGAGTTGTATATATGGTTCAACTAGAACAATAATAAAACTAAATAGCATAATCGATCTAATATACAAGATCAAATAATATTTTTTTTAAACTTGGAACTTTATGTTCACTTTACACTGCTACACTGCATTGGGATCGATCTCAAAAATATTCTTTTAGCTTCTATTTCTTCCCCTCAATGTTGGAAATATTATTTTACAAGAATAACAAATGAGAAATTTCATCATAACAATCTCATTGCTCAAAATATTTGATCATAAGATTCAAACTATTTCCAACATATCTACAATTTCTTCAAGAGATTTATTCTAATGTATTTTTCATACATAACATGTTATCAGTTGGCATAATATATACAACACATATTTCAGATACCTCAAAATATGATGCATATATTATCAAAATCAATGGTTTTAATAGTTGATTGGAGGCAGAATAAATTAACTAAACCAACGTATTTAAAATCATAAAATTGATATTCATATTCTTTCTTCTAATCAAGCTTGTCTTGCTTATATATTATGGAAATTTTTCTCAAAACGTATTTTCGCAAACATCGAGTTGTGATTCAAGAGCTCAAATTATTTATTCTTTCCAGATCATTCGGGAATCTCTGTCAACTTGAGCTCATGATAGCGATAATGATATCAAATTTGATAAGCCAAAAATAAAAATTCATAAAATTTCTTGGATAATTGACTAAAAAAAAAAGGAGAAGATTACAACATAACGTGTTATGAACCATAAAAAAAGATATGATAGACAGAATTCATAAAAAAAAATGATAACGAGTCAATACTCGGGTGCAATTTTCATTGAACACAATCATCCTATTTATAAGAGAAGATTACAACATACAAATCTTTACATATATTATCTTATCATATTTATCTTGATTACAAATTTAACTATATAAATATAAACATCTTCAATAAAAATATATTTATAAATTATAACAAGTCATTATTTAACTTAATGTTTTTCAATAATAAATTGTAACTCACGGTGGATTGGTCCGGCCCGCCGACCTGACGAGTTGAGAAATCCTCGACTAAGTCTAATTTAAAGTGGATTGTGGATTAGGTGGTCCTACTTGTTAGCCAAACTATCAAAAAATGAAAATCTTATATAATTCATTGAATTTGAGCATCTCATAAATAAATTTTTTTAGAAAATTTTAATAAAATTAATGATTTCACATTGACCAAAGATATTTGTACAAAAAATTCACAGCTTTCACTATATATATATATATATATATATATATATATATATATATATATATATAATTCAACTCTTCAATAATAAATGAAATGTAAATAAATATTATATATAGAGTAATACTGTAGTTTTTTAATGCAATGATGTATGATAAATAATGAAGGCAGCATACTTGCTAGATAATTGATACATCCATTAAGGCAGTATACTTAAGATAACTGATGCAACATCCGAGAAACAATAATTTATTATGTCACGGCTTTAACATTCAGATTCTCACCAAGAAACAAATTCCTAGAGTTCACGAAACAGATTAACTCGAGAGATAAAAAAAAAACCTTTTAGTCTCTTGTTCACCCCATCATCGATCAAGAACCATTGGACCCGATGGTAAATACTTTCAAAATTCCTACAAGAAAAGCAAAGCGATGCTTGATCACACTGAGTAGCTGCCCATACCTGGCGGGCCACCAGCAGCAGCTGCTAGTGGCATCTTTGGCTTAGGTTTCTCCACAACTATGGCTTGCGTGGTAAGCACCATTCCAGCAACCGAAGCAGCATTTTGCAGTGCACATCTTGTTACCTTAGCAGGGTCAATAACTCCAGCTTCTACCAAGTTCTCGTATGTGTCGGTCATTGCATTGTAACCAAACTCCCAATCGCTAGACTTCAATTTCTCCACGACCACCTCACCTTCGACTCCAGCATTTTGAGCAATCAACAATGCTGGTGCAACTAGGGCCTGCAATTTTTCACATTTAGAAACAGCAAACTGATTCGAGGCTATATTTTTCGATTGCTAGCGCTAATCACCTTCATTTCAGTTAACAATCTTGTCTCGAGTCATTTTCACCACCAAGGAGGTAAAATTGCCTATTTTAGTACAACTACTTATCCTTTACATTCAAGGAAAAGTGGAATTGAACCCACTGAGAAGACTAAAATGTATGAACTAATAATCAGTTGTAGCAAACTAAAATGGAAGATCAAAACACCTCATACCTTTTGAATTATATCGGCGCCTAATCTTTCATCGGCATCTTCAATCTTCTCCTTGATGGTTGGAACAACAGTTGATAGGTGCACTAATGCAGCACCGCCACCCGGCACAATGCCTTCCTCAATAGCAGCAAATGTTGCATTTTTGGCATCCTCAATACGAAGCTTGCGGTCCTCGAGCTCGGTCTCTGTTGCTGCACCAACCTTGATCACGGCAACCCCACCAGATAATTTTGCAATTCTTTCAGCAAGTTTCTCAGAATCATAAACTGACTCCGTCTCAGAGAGTTCCTTTTTAAGCTGAGCAATCCTAGCCTGGAGCTCATCTTTAGATGCAGCATCAGCAATGATGGTGGTTGAGTCTTTGCTAATGGTTATCTTTCTTGCTATACCCAACTGATCCACATCAGTGTTTTCCACAAGCAAGGCCAAATCAGTAGCTTGATATTCAGCCCCTGAAAATTGAAATATAAGAATGCAATGGTTGTAAATCTTCTCAACTGTGTATACTATCAAAAGCCGGGGATAGAAAACACGGTAGTGGATTAATAAAAATAAAAATTAGTATAACTTCGTAATTAATCGATGCTCTCATTCAAAAAATTGCCCCAATAAACCTTCTTCCTTTCACTCCTCACCAAGATTATTAAGGATCGGGTACTTTTCTTGTTGGCAGATATTATATATAAGAATCATCATGCAGTAGTCTTTCCAAAAAATTGTCTTTACCTGTCAAGATGGCAATATCTTGAAGAAGTGCTTTCCTTCTTTCTCCAAAACCCGGAGCTTTGATGGCAGCAACATTCAGAACACCCCTAAGCTTGTTTACAACAAGAGTTGCCAAAGCTTCTCCGGTGACATCTTCAGCAATGATGAGCAAAGGAGCTCGTAACTGAGTAGTCTTCTCAAGCAAGGGAATAATATCCTTAATGGCAGAAATCTTTTGGTCCGTGACTAATATTCTCGCATTCTCAAATTCAACAAGCAGCTTCTCTTGGTTGGTGACAAATTGCGGGGAGATGTATCCTCGATCAATCTGTAAACAACAAATAACACATTATGAAAAGGTGAGTATACGAGAAGAAGCAAAGAATAAGAAAATCTATTATATGCAAACAGACCTCCATTCCTTCTTCTACATCAACTGTGGTCTCAAAGGAAGATGATGACTCAATGGATAAGACACCATCTGGTCCAACCTTGTCAACAGCATCGGCAATCATTATCCCAATGGTATCATCATTTCCGGCAGAGATAGTGGCAATTGCTGCAATATTCACGCAGTGGTATTTTCAATATTAAGGCTATGGGTCTGTCAGCATTTAAAAATTTAGACATATTAAATCACAAAAATTATCCATAGAGAGATTAGTACCTTTGATATCATCACGACCTTTAATGGGCCTGGATTTTTTCTCAAGCTCATCAACCAAACCCTGCACAGTTTTATCAATACCTTTCTTCAATGAAACCGGATTTGCCCCGGAGGTAACACTTAGAAGGCCGAGTTTGATAATTTCACGAGCAAGGATGGATGCTGTAGTTGTCCCATCACCAGCAGAATCATTGGTCTTGCTAGCAACCTTCAAACACAATATAAAGCTTCAACATCAAGATTAATCGAAAATGATACAAGGGGAAACTTACAGAAAACATCAGGTATTAACAATCACTATTAAAAACTGTTAAATTCACAAAAAGCAATGGTGTTCAGTGTTCCTTCATGTTCATATGCTAGAGAGAAAACATTGGAAAAACAGACCTCCCTAATCAAAGCAGCACCAGCATTTTCCATAGCATCAGGCAATTCTATGGCTCGAGCAATGGTGACACCGTCGTTGACCACCTTTGGTGCCCCGTATTCATCAAGTACAACATTTCTTCCTGTGTAACGTAACATCGGAAAGACAAAAAATAAACAAACATCAGATGCATGCCAATAGCAAAACCATTAAACAGATGGACTGGTCCATAAACAATATCAATCTACAACAACTACAATTTTCTAACGAGAGGAAACTATAGAAACATCCAGAATAATCCATCACTCTTCATTCAAGCACAAAATAAATGTGGCAGCATGCCAAAATACTAAGATTAATCATTGAACGACAATTATCTAACGCAAACTAATCGCTCGCCAGACAACCAATGAGCAGATGTCGAGACCCACAACCACTTAATTTCCACTCGTATTAAAGGCAACTTAGATCAACCATAAAATTATCAAAAGACGTGAATTTCCACTCTTCCTTTAAAACCATCTACCCGAGACACATATGAAAACAAAGCAACATTCATCAGTTGCTCATAAATACTCCCTATTAAATATACATCCAACAGCTACAAATTCAATGTAATTTCACAGATTAAGCAATTCTTTTCAGAAAAATTACCCCTGGGTCCGAGAGTAAGGCCAACCGCATCAGCAAGCTTATCAATACCAGATTGCATAGCAGCCCTTGACTTCTGATCGAACGCAATTTCCTTAGCATTGGCCCTGACAACAAACCGATTCTTGACCTGCTTGTTCTCAAACTTCTGCCCCTGCTGTAATTGGCTCACTTTCCGGCCCTTCAATCCACCCTGTAACCGAAACCAAGAAATGTAAATGCATAAAACAACACAAAGCCGAGTAAAGAAAGAAAATCTAAGACAAACTCAAGAAAAAGCTACCCGTTTAGACGGAGAAGGGAGGAGCGCGGCGGTAGATATGGCATTAGCTGAAGCCATTCTCTAGGGAGAGTGTAAAACGGGTTTAGGTGGGCTCTTGGTGGTGCTGAAGCTGTGGATAAGGAAGGTGGCGCAGTGTGTTAGTTGAGAGTGAAAAATCGCAACTAGGGCTTATAGAGAGAGCGACGAATTCGAGAAGTTTCCACTCAATCTGATATCAGGCTTCGGAAATGTTACCTTTCACTATTTCTTAAATAATTTTCACTTTTATTTTTTTTTCCGCATTTTATATTTTCAAAAAATTTTTAATGTTTTTTTTAAATGATGCACTTTTGTGGAGTCGATGAATTTTTATTGACTTTTATGCAATCTCATAGAATTGTAAAACAAGTTTCATAGACTCTTATAGACTTTTTTTCAAGATTTTTGTAAAATTTTGTAAACTTTTTCAAAGAATTATGTGAATTTTGTAATTTATAAATGTAATTTATTTTTTATTATTTTTTTAAAAATAATAATTGGACATAGATAATCTCTTAGTAAAAATGAAGAGTAGCATAGCACCCTAGAATTAAATATTGTTTAATTAGTAAATATTATATATCTATTCTCTTTCATTAAGGTCAAGGGCCTTTTTATTTCAACTTCAGTCGTATAAATATTAATATTATATTTTTGTTTTTCTAGAAAAAATTCAACACATATTTTTATTTTTATTTTTATTATTTTAAAAATTCAAATATCAATTTAGTTTTTTCATAATTTCACTTTAGTCCATCGATAATGATTAAAAAGACTGTACACATGGATCGTGTGTGCAGAATAACTAGTATATATATATAGAGAGAGACATTTTCCCTATGTTCTAACTTTCTGTAACCTTTTTTTTTTAATCATAATATCATTTAGTAAATTAGTTATTGACAAAATTGTTATTTTCGAATAAATGTTATTTAAAAATTTAATGTGAGAATATTTTCGTAATTATTTTTTCCAAAATTAAAAACAAAGGCGGATATAGATTATTTTAATCTTTGCTATATTTCTATATAAAAGGAAAGATTATAAAAATTATAGAGTGTACGTATCATCGATATTTTGTAAAAAAAAATAGTATCAAATAACTGAAAATTTTATTTTTAATCTCAAATTTTAAAATATGTTTCATATATTATCTCAAACTCTTAACAAAATTTTGTACAATTCAGATATTTTAATGCTGAGATAAATATTTAAAAAAAAAACATAAGAATTAAACATCATTTGATTAGAATTTTTTGAAAATAAAAAGTAAATTAAATGAAGTAAAATTAACAGTTAGTTTAATTATCAATATTTTTATTTTATTTTATGCATTTTTCAATATTTATAAATTTAATTATAATTTTTTTTTGAATAACTGAGGTTCTAGATAATTTATTTTAGGAAGCAAGATTACAAATAAATTTACAAAAAAGAAATATATTAATAGAAGAATAGTATTTTCTATTAATATTAAAAAAAATAAAAATATACTCTTTTAAAAATATACATGATTTAAATTTTAGTCATCATGTGAAGTTGACTTTCATAAAAGGAAAAAAATGCATTTTTTATTTCTAAATTTTTGATTTTTTTAAAAAAAATTCACACGTCAAACACTTTTTATATTTGATATCTTTTATCTCACATGATAAATATTAAATATTTAAAATGAATTTATAATTGATTACATTATATTTATATAACAACTTGAACTAATTATTTTCGTAAAGTAAAGACGAATATGGAATAATTACTTTAAAATTTATTGTACAGTCACATATAGGCAGACTCGAACACAGGACATGACATGATGCATGGACATTGCACGCGTCCACTACACCATTGGTCCTTCTCTCCACCAATTAATCTGCTTGAATATGCATTACTTGTATAATACGTGGAACAATATGATTAGTTGAATGTCTCGCTTTTCCACCGACCACGACTCAGATTTGCCCTCTGAAGATGAATTCTACGCCCCTCTGAAATCGCGAATCCCGATTGCACGACACATCCCAAAAATAAAATTTAAAAAATTATAACACGATTTTATAAATTAATTTTGTGAAACCTATATTTTATTTGAGTAGTTGTGAACAAAAATTGAATGCATAGCATAGATTTTAGACAATCTTTATATTAATTTGACTATCCTGAAAACGACTCAAACATGAAACGACTTCAGGTTCAAAAAGAGTGAATGTTTTATTTCAAAAACTCATAAAAATACATTATGATTCATAAATATCACTTAGTAACCCCACCTACATAATAATTAGTAACATATACGGATATACCATTATTTGTCATTCCATATTTACAGTAACTTCTTTATTCATAAATATAAACAGCAACCAACTATATATATAAGTAAATTGTTTATAGTGATTAATTAGACTTTTCCGGGACTTTTATCGCCTTGATCGTTATTATTATGGCGATTGAAATCGGGTATGGAGTAGTAATGGTGATTATCCCCATCGAAACCGCTTAGACTGCCATCTTCTTCAAAACCATCCAGCTTGTCCATTTTCTCGTGCTTCTCAGCAAACATGGCTACCCTTCTTCCTTCGGCCATTGTGAGGATCAATAGCAACACAATCAACAGCACAGGGACTCTCATCTTGTTCTTGCCGCCCATTTTTCCTGTACACATATATACCATATACATAGAAATTGGTGTTGTTTGCATGGGAAAATAAAGGGACATGCATGCAAAGGGTGGGCTCGTGAATTTTATTTTATTTTATTTATTTTTTTTTAAAAAAAAGGAATGAAAGAAAAATTATTGTTCTATTAAATAATCGAAGTTGTGAGAATTTTCTTATGGATTGCTGACTGGTTCGATCGCTCTAATTTTCCTGATAATTAATTCATACCGTTTTAATGATGTATGATAGCTTACTGTAGTTTAGAAATTAAACAAATACGTCTAATATATTGTTTTAAAAACGAAGAGATCGTGATATTATAATATGGAGAATTTGATCTTTTTAAAAAAATGATTGGTGTCGTGTGTTACAATATCCAACTAAACTAATAAATAGTAACTTATAACTCAAGAGGTTACAACACCTTATAGACAAGACTTTTGGGATGATACTCTTCTTAGTTTTATAACTTAAGATTGGTACTCTCGTTGAAAGTTGGCATAGCGGAAGGAGCGACTTAGAAAAGGGCTACCATCATATCAGTGTCGATAAAAAAAAATTATAGACTGGATAAAGGTACATGATACGTATACTGAGTACTGAAAAGTGGATGAAAGACGTCGAAAGTGAGCAGCCGCCAATATCAGCTTCTCAAAGGGTCGATATTGTTATAATATCTCACACTGAAATATTAAACTAATAAATAATGACTTATAAACTCAAGATGTTACACAATCCCATAAACAAGCTATTTGAGATGATATTTTTTTGAGTTTATAACCTAACGGTGTGCGCGCGCACGTTTTTGCTCATTCTTTGCTCGATATATTTGTCCATCTACAGACTACAAGTATAATGAAGCTTTTAAAGAGAGAATTAACTTACAGACTGGAAGAAAGAAATCTGCAGGCTCCCTCTCTATATAGAATTTTGATTGCTCTGATAATTATGAAGGGATGAATTCATATATATAGTAGGTAGGATTTATCATAAAAATTGTTGATGGGGTCAATTTATATCCACTAAATGAGGCAAGATCAAGTGGGAGGTGCAACAACAGCAGTTGCCACAATTATCAAAATTATGACTAATTCCAATATTCATGCATTCATATATATGATGATTAATTCCAAAATGCAAAATAATCCGATCGAGTGAACGTAAACTATGCAATCGAATAATAGAAATTAGCTAGAGCTCAAATTTTATAATTTAAAATCGTTAAGTATCTAATAAAATTAATTATATACTTTATAATTTAATTCGCAAACCATTCACAAATGCATAGTTATTTGGGAACTTTGTTTGCATTTCATATCAGAGTAAATTTTTTGTGAGATAGTTTCACGATTCTTTATTCGTGAGATTGGTCAACATTACTATATTTATATTAAAAGTAATATTTTTAACATTAAAAAATAATATTTTTTTATAAGTGACTCTCAAATAAAATACCCGTCTAATAAAATTAATTCGTGAGATGAAGAGTTTTCTGGTTCAAAATTATTTTTTGTTTCATAATTGAACGAATAAATAGTTCCCTCGCACAATCCCAGTGGATGAATTTTGCCTAAAGTCAAAAGGCTACAGTGGAAACCCTGCTATTTTTTTTGCCTCATCACACATGATGTCAAATGTTGTACTGTTTACGCATTTATTCATATATCGGCAAAAACTTGTGTGAGACGATTTCACGAGTCATATTTTGTGAGACAGATCGATCTTATTTAGGTCATCAATGAAAAACTATTACTTTTTATGCTAAGAGCATTACTTTTTATTGTGAATATCGGTAGTGTTGACCTGTCTCACAAATAAAAATTCGTGAGACCGTCTCACAAGAGACCTACTCTTATATATAATATTATTTTAATTACTATAATTTTTTAATCATATGTAATTAATTTAATTTAAAGAAAAAATTATATTTAAGCATTTAATTTGTATTATTTGTTACTTGATTAAAAATTAGAGATCTTATTCGATCAGTGAAGGTTATATTGGTCAACTGTAGATAGTATAAATAATGCTCATTCTGTATTCTTCCTCTGTGAGTCTCTCATTCATCCATCCATTTTGGAATTCTTATACGTGTAGTGTAAATCTACTTTTGTGTATCAATTGAGTTTCCTTTTTTCCTTATATAACCTTCACTAATCTAATGGATTTGATGGCGGGTTTGAAATGACAAAATTACGGAGAATAAAAATAATAACGAGTTTAACTTTAATATATAATATAAATATACTGTCTTCCGATGGGGATTTTATTGAAATCTTAATAAGAGGATTTCAATGATTTCGAATACAATGATATAAATTCATAATATTTTTCATGTATATAATTGAAATTTTATTTATTTGAAATCGTTCCTCTTTATTTTCAACTCTTATGAATTGTTATAATGGATTTCAAATCATCGGAAAATAATAAAAATAAAGTAAAATTCATCAATCAAATCCAACTCTCAAATTCAAATTATTAATTCCACTGCAGAAATAAAATCCTCGCATGCATAGTTAGTGAGCATTATGCATGACAGTAACCCCACCAATAATTTCGCTAGAATGTTCACACGTTTCATTGTATATCCATAAATAATGATCGATAACTTCATGAAGTTCAATCTTGTATTTTCCATCTCTGATTTTATGTTCGAACAAAAAAAAAGCAAACACTGGTAGAATTTCTTTGATTTACTTCGCATATTCAATGAAGTAATAGGTATATAATTGCCGAAGTAGACGCACGTGAAGTAATAGATAATCATTTTACTTCACATTATCACCAAAGTCGTATCCAAGAAATTAGCGAAGTCTTTGGTCGAAATTAGATTGATGCTGAAGTAAAACAACGTCTTCTACATCGTCGATTTCGTAAAGTGCAGAAGTAATAGCTTATATATAACTGCATAGTATACATTGAATGACGAAATAAATGTGTTGTATAACTTCACAAGTTTTGCATTTTGTGAGTAATTGATGCAAATGACTTCGCTATTATGGAACTACATTCTAATTAGCGACGGTTTTTGTGATATAGACCGTCGCAAATTAGCGACGGTTTTTCTTACCGTCGCTAATTAGCCAACGTTTAAATATAAACCGTCGCTAATTAGCGACATATTTACTTGTACCGTCGCTAATTAGCGACTGTTAATATTTGATCTTTTATTATTTCACAATTTATATTTAATTACAAAGTAGTAGATTTAAAAGACTTTATTTTTTGCATTATAGTGAAGTAATTAATAGAGAACGACTTCGCTTGGTGAAGTAATTAATAGAGATCGACTTCGCAATTATTGAGTTGTGGTGAAGTAATTCTTTCTTTAACTTCGACACAATTTTAATATGACGAGTTATTTTATATTTTATTACTTCATCCCTTAAGGGAAATTAATTGAAATTAGGGTTCATTGTTTTACTTCACTAAATTTAAGTTTCAATTTTTTGTAACTTTTCACTTCATTAAAACTATTCTGTCAAAGTAAACTGATACAAAAAATTAGAAGTGAAGCCCGTGTTTTTTAAATTGTGAAGTAAAAAATAATGTTTTACTTCGCCACTGTTATTACCGAAGTTGGTTGATATATACTACTTCATAATTAATCATTGCCGCAGTAACTAGTAGCGAAGTAAAAGCCAAAAATTCTACTAATAAAATATCTTGAAATCAATGGAAAATTAAATCTGTCGTAATTTTGCTTGATTTTTTTTCCATTCTGCAACGATGGTTTATTTACTAAATAAGAAATAAAATTTTTTCAATTACAATTTATTTTTATATTATTAATCTATCAGGATCTAAGATAGTTTTTAGAGTAGGTGAATAAACTCTTTAAATTTTTTTTAAAACTTGAGCTGACTCTCTGTTAATGTCTATTTCTTGACTGATTATACATATTTTTGTGTGTGTGTCTATATATATATATATATATATATATATATATATATATATATATATATATATATATATATATATATATTCGAGTTAGAGTGGAGAGGGAGGTGAATAAAAAAATCTTTCTAAAATATTTGAAAACTTTAAAGTATTCTTACCAGTTTTTAAGTTGTTACAAAGTATTCTTGAACGGCTAGATTTAATGGACCACGGTGAATATAAAACAAGAGTGGAAACAATCCGGTTAGGATAGTGATAAGCACCATGACTGTCAGTTTAATAAGAAGCCGTCTGAAAATTTTATATGAAAGAATGTGAAATTGCGTAGGTAAAGAAAAAAAATTAATGGCTACTCGGAGATAAAACTCTTACATCACCTATTCTTACAATTATGAAGGTTTTTATTAAAAGATTTTGGTTTTACAACGTCTTGTAATAGTCTGCTTCAGTCAGGACTTACCGGCCACTGTCTAAACTGAAATCCTTAGTGATTAATTACTTTACAAAGCTTGGATGTTTAATAATTCTCAATTCACCGGAAAACACAACAAATAAAAATGACACAACTGTTAACTTTGTAATGGTTTGACTTGGTTGAAGTTTGCACAAATTGATCCTTGAATATCTAATATATTTTATATAAGCGTGTGCTTTCAATGATCAGTGAGAAAGAAGGATAGTGTGAACAATTTGTTTATTGATCTTCTTACTTGTTGAGATGGTGTGCAACAAGACTGAAACCATCTAGAGACTTATCAGCATTATAGCCCGAATGCGGTCCAACAAGATTTTGAGAATTTTAATATATGATGAATAAAGTATCGTTCACACGAAGAGTTTAATATTTAAAAGTATATAAAGTACTCTAATAAAAATAATGTTAACTTTATTTAGGAATTCAATAATGGGTTGGATTAATTATTTAAAAAGAAACTACTATCAAACAAGCGTAAATAACAAGAATTTAATGAGAAAAAGAATCTAGATGTTTGATTTCACTTGATTATCCACTATATTTAATTCATAATGATGTTTACATTCGTAAATTAATCTTGTTTATTAGCCAAAAATACTTAATCATTTAAATTCTCTTAATCAAGTAATAAATAAATTTACCATCGAATAACAATTTTTATATTATTCCTATATAAATATAACATCAAAATCTACGTACGTGTAAATGATTTTTCTTATACAGTCTTCGATGTGGTTATACGATGTTAGAACTATATAAATATCAACGATATGTTTCATATGATCTTAAGTTTGGATTTCCTCTCCCAAGTGATATATCTCAATTATTTTATCAAATAATCTGTAGCCGATAAATCGAAGGCATTAAAAAACTTGATAACACTGATAAATGAAGAGGAATTTAATCATTTAAATAAAAAAGTCATAAACATAATTTCAACTAAGCTGCGTCGTTTTTTCTAGAAAATAAAATTAAATCATAATGAAAAGAAAAGAAAAACAAGTCATGCTTTCAATCTTAGAAGAAGAGAAGAATATAAATGAAGTCGAATATGCTTATCCATCCCCGAATTCCGGGTTCTTCTTATTCGTACCACGGCTCATTTGCTCCCAAAATCTTCTGCTTGGTCCTCTCTCATTTGACGTTTTTTGTTATGTCGTGTTTGCTCTCGTTCCTTCCATGCGTTCCATGATATCTGCTTAATATCCCTTAAAAGCTGTCCAAATCCTCTGAAAAACCCCAAAGTGAGTGTTTTTTCTTTTCAAAACTCGAATAGTTTCTACTTTAGCTCTATTTTCACATGACTTTAGTTGCTGAGGCGCATGTTTATTCTTTCTCGGAACTGATTCTGTGTGGATGAGGCACTGAGGCGCCTTTTTGTTGAAGCACCGGGCGCGCGGTGTCAAGATATATAGTTCTTATGAGGAGTGTTTATTCAAGAATTATACCAAGTATTGTAATTAAAATTGTTAATTATCGTTCTTTCTTGTTGATCTGTAATTAAGCTACACTTGCACTTCCTTTGTTCGATCGACCAGTGATCACGAGAACAAATCAAATACACGAACAATTAAACCACAATCCTTTGGAACTCACGCTTCTTGCACGTACACTAGAACTCACACACTCACCCCAAGAAAACACGCAACGATTACGTGGTTCGGTCCTTATCAGAGACCTACATCCACGGAGAAACACCACCAATCTTTATTGAATTCCAGAAGAGTTTGTAAATTGTAATACATGGAGTCTACTAATTCAGCAAGAAAGAAGTTGTTTGTCACGAAAATTTGCGGGCGTGCCAGGCACGTGTTCGTGCCAAATGTGAATTAATCTGACTTCGTTTACCAAGCGTTGTGAATCTCGATTCGGTCGTAAGTTCTAACTCCTTCGAAATGGCTCCAAACTAAACGCATAAACTGTGGAAATAAAGAAATTATGCAGGGAATCCATGAACAACATCAAACTTAAATATGTTGTTATGAAATTTGATCCACATTTTACAAGAAAGTCGAAGGAATACATAAAAATTCAAATACTTGGCTGCTGGAAATTGAAATAAACAAACGTAGAATTGATGGAATTCTGCAGAAACTTTGCTGTGTATTTTTGTGTTGATTTGTCGGGGGGCCCTTTCTGATTCCTCCATCTGCCTTTGTCACACTCCACGAGAAGTTTCAACCGCACTCCACGATTACTCCACGTCTTCCATATTGGGTAATGGAGGTAACCGGCCGCAACTTTCTTTCACTGGGTCAACTGCAACTCTGATAGGCTTTATCTCTTGGGCTTCTCTTTTGGGCTTCTCTAAAAAAATTAATTTTAGGCACAACAATTGCCCCCCTAGCCAATTTGGGCCAATGGCCAATTTGGCCCAATTTGGCTATTTTTAATAATTCAAATATATGTGGCCTATTTACAAGTTGGCCCATTTACATAATACGATATATATGAGGAGGAAGAGGAGGAAGATGATAAAAAGAAAGCAAACAGTGTATTCACAATACCATGCTTCCCAAACTTCTTCCTTGTTCTTCTTCCCCCAAACCCTCCAATTCTTCGCTGCTTTCACAACCTATTCTCCTTCACTTTTAGATAACTACTCAACCACTCACGGAGATCTCATTTCCAATATCACCACCGATTACATCGCCTTTGTAATGTCATCCAAGTTTCTGAAAATTTCCATCATCAATCTCTTTTACATCAAGTCCCACCTTCTCAAGGTAGGTATAATTCAGCATTTTTCTCAATCCTCCATTACAAAAACATTGTAGAATATGTGACATTTCATGCTGCACTCAAGATGTTTGTGAATATGCCTGAATAAGTTTTTGATGAGCAACCCCTTGCAACACCCACTGCAAGTTATCTTAAATAATCTGCTTTCAATGTTTTCAACTTTTCAGGATTCAAGCCGCACTTGTTCGGAGACGTTGATTCAAGTGGGAGATTTCAAAGCACAAAGAGAGAGGTTGGACAGTATGCACTCTGAGAGAAAGATTATTCTAACAACTTTCCAATAGAAGAATGTGAACTTTGACTCCAAGGAAAAGCTAGTAAAGAAATTGGAGGCCGAACTTGCTCAGCATAAAACCGACATGATGGCCCTTCTGCATGACAATGAAGCCTTGAAAGTTTTCTCCGATAAGCTCAAGGCCAATATCCAGCACTTGGGTGATGATCTAGTGCAACAAAGCATGCTTACCAGCAGTGGGAAGACCCCTTGAAAGCAGCATAACATACTCGTGCAGAGTGTCTGTCCAAGTGGGAGGAATTGCGCCATCTTGACCTTTCTTGAATGCTCACGCACCACCATTAACATTTCATTTTAGTATTTTGTTTGATGTTCGGACCAGACCACCCTGTGGTAGATCTTTTGATTGGTTGTATTTCTTTGCCATGATTTGGCGTAATGTTGAATTTTGGATGTTGGATAATACCTGGAAATCGAACTTTGTTGATGGAGTTATGTTATATCTGTTGCTTGGGTTTGTCCACTGGTGTTTGCACATATTTGTATTTCCGGGATGTCACGTTTACAAGGGAAACTCTGCCCGGATTTCTGTAAAATAATTAAAAACAACGGCTAAATAGCCTGTTTTCTTCAATATTATCACAATATACAATCACCATTGCTCACTATCACCCATACTTTCCAAACAACATCAAAGTATCGGAATATGTAATAAACGTGCTCTACACGTCATCAATTCGACTATCAAGACAACACATAATTCCTCTCAAAAACCATATCAGCTGCAAAGGATTCCATGAGCAATGATTTTATTTATTCACAATGCTCCATCCATATTTACAAACAAATTCAGCAAGGAATGGCTTAAAAGCCTATTCCTCGCATATTTACAGAAACTTTCTACGAGTCAATATCTCAAAATTAGCCAAAGTGGCTATCCAGCCTACTTTGTACAATACTTCTCATCTATTCCATCTTTATAAAACCTCTGTCTCCGGCTGTCGATCTTTCATCTGAGCCGGAGCTAAGATTAAATCCTCCATTTGTAACTCTTTCTCCTTGCTACCTCCATATTCCTCCTCAAATATTTTCTTTTCTTTGAATGATTCCTCCACCTTAGATCTGCGCTCAACAGCTTTTTCCCTCAACAAACGGCGTTTTTGGGTTCGAGAAAGCGGTTTTGGGAACTTTGGATGCTCCACCCATTTCCATACACCATTGGGGATTGCTCTGGGAGGAATAACAAAACGAGATTTTCTTTCATATCTATTATCGGTGTCTAGAGGTGGTGGCCTCTGTATTAGCTTCTGGAATGACTGTCGGTCACTTATTCCCTCGCCATTCATTGACCCATGAAATGAAACTTTGCCGAGGTGCTGGTTCTCCGGCCTTTTGGCCATGGATCCCCTACTGTACCTCATATTCCTCCCACTATAATATATATCATCTCCACTGTGACAGCGGCATTTTCCATGAAAAGTTTCTGTCTTGTTCTCCTTTACCTCAAACATCATTTTCCGAGGCAGTGTGGCATACCAAATAAAAACAGTACTATTCAATGAATTGGGAAACAAACGTAACTTGTAGTTGGAAAAATTATCCAAATTTGCTAGTTCCCCACACTGTATTGTAAACCACGCCACATGTTCTACGTTAGATTGACGGTCTTCCCCCGAGTATAAAGTAAAGTCTGAAATGTGATATCCTCGTGGGTAAGGATTTTCACGATCAACAACATCGGGGTATGGCTTATGAAACTCTGGTCGGTTGAATGGCCTCACTCCCGGGCCATACAACTCTTGAATAACATCATGTACAGCCTCGGAGTCCAAGACTGGAGTTTTTCGCAATGGGTGCGGGGAATAATTTGCCCCCCGAGTGTTATTCCCCGAACCTGGAACTGAACACCCATGCATTTCCCCATCACCATACATCTCTGGATGCTTGCTAGGAGAAGTGACAGCGGACATATTCCCTGCTACTTGTTTACCGTTACTGTAATTTTGGTATTTCAACCCCAACTCCTCGTCCTTTTTGTGTGGATGAGTATATCTTCCTTCCTTGGTAGATTCAAGAATCGGTGCTTCCCCCAAGCGGCGACTTTCACCTGCTTGAGAAACCCCTGATCCTTGGCCTTGATCTTTTAGCAATTTAACGTCAGTTTCTTGAAGTTCAACATTTTCTGGTGTAACAGCCTCTCCTTTTGCAGACTTCCTCCATTCCTTCACTTCCGCCACAAATTCCATCATAACAGTAGCGAAAGTTTGGGTTATTTCTCTGAGATCACTGCGGATGTTTTTCTCCATGGCCAACATAAAGTTCAGTGAAGGTCCATCACTACCAGAAATAGCAATTCCTTCCTTCATAGTCTCTTCCTCGAACTGGTGAACAAGTCTTTCAACAGTTCTTCTATCTGCATCAGTTTCTTCTTCCTGTGAGCGATGAACTTTCCCCTGTGATGGAGGAATTCCCTCATTCTTCTCAGTACGCTTTGGAGGCATTTGGTCCCACTGGGCGTGCCAACTTGTTTGTCACGAAAATTTGCGGGCGTGCCAGGCACGTGTTCGTGCCAAATGTGAATTAATCTGACTTCGTTTACCAAGCGTTGTGAATCTCGATTCGGTCGTAAGTTCTAACTCCTTCGAAATGGCTCCAAACTAAACGCATAAACTGTGGAAATAAAGAAATTATGCAGGGAATCCATGAACAACATCAAACTTAAATATGTTGTTATGAAATTTGATCCACATTTTACAAGAAAGTCGAAGGAATACATAAAAATTCAAATACTTGGCTGCTGGAAATTGAAATAAACAAACGTAGAATTGATGGAATTCTGCAGAAACTTTGCTGTGTATTTTTGTGTTGATTTGTCGGGGGGCCCTTTCTGATTCCTCCATCTGCCTTTGTCACACTCCACGAGAAGTTTCAACCGCACTCCACGATTACTCCACGTCTTCCATATTGGGTAATGGAGGTAACCGGCCGCAACTTTCTTTCACTGGGTCAACTGCAACTCTGATAGGCTTTATCTCTTGGGCTTCTCTTTTGGGCTTCTCTAAAAAAATTAATTTTAGGCACAACAGAAGTATTACAAGATTTGATCAAGCTTATTCCCTTGAATCTCCTTCTCCTTGAGCACCTCGGTATATTCCTCTCCTTCTGTGTTTAATTGTTTCACCAGATTTCTGTCTGTGCTTTCTTTCTGGAAGCTTGTTCTTCTTGTTGAACTTGAAGCCGAAGCAGAAGACCAACCAAAATCCCCCCCTTTTTTCTTTTTATCTGTTACCCCTTACCCGCAATACCTGTTTCTTTCTTTTTGTTTATGGACTTTTCTTTCTTACTAATATTGTTTGGCCCAGCTCCTTCCTCCCTCATGGTTATTGGGCTTCATCCTGTTGTAGCCCATCACCTTCCAGACCAAGCTTTTCAGAAACCTGTTCTACAAAAATAATCCGGAATTTATATAGAATTCAGTAATGGTTTGTTTGTTTGTTTTTTTTTTATATCAATTAACTAAGAACAAGTAAACCGCAAGCACATACAATTAATGCAAATTGATGAGAGAGAATATCTAGAGATTTATTTTCACTTAGTTTACACGTCATTTACTTCCGATTGAATTTAAAAATGTAAACTTAAATGATGATGTATGTAAATGTTCGTTCTTATCTATGCTCCGACGGAGTTATATGCCTTCCTAATGATATAAATACCCAACATTGTATTTTTTGTGTTATTAACCTTAATCACCTCTCTCAAGTGATAAATTGTGATAATTATATCAATTACTTTATGATCAGTAAATTGGAGGCATTAAATATAAAAAAAACACATATAAGAATTATATCATGTAAATAAATGAGTTGTAAACACCGTTTAAAATCAAACTACGTCATTCCACAGTCCACACCATAAAAAATCAGTTCATCTTGCAAAAGAAATAAAATCAAGGTATGTTTGTAAATTTAAACATTAATATAAGAATTTAAGAAGAAAAGAACGACAGTGACGAAGCCAAAGTTGCTTCTCCATCCCCGGATTCTACGTGACTACGTCTTCGTCTTTGTTCCAACTTCCAAGTTCTTTGCTCTCCAATTCTTTCTCGTGTGATTCCTGTAAAGATCCGATTTTAGCCATGCCATTATAATTGTAAGGAAATTATTTTTATTGGATTTTTTGTATAAGATATGCTGAAATCTTGGTCAAGCCAATTTAAATCTACACCTTGCAAGCATATTTTCGAAATTAGAAAGGAGATTCTTGCAAAATTTGAATATCCTACAAATTCAAAGAATTGAGGCATGATATTTGCTAGAGAAATTTCGAGATCCTACTAGATTGCATGCCTAGGATTTGAGATGGATAAATACAAGGAACATGGAAGATAAATCATCAAACTTGGGCACAAAATCCTTACTCTTGGCCACATAGATTTCGAATCAATCAAGGACATTGGATCAGGATATAAATCTCACAATAAAGGAAGCAGAATTTTCGAAATATTGGCAAGAAATTGGAGTCAAATATGGAGAGATTTGGAGCAAATTTTGGTATGATTTAAGTACCAAGTTTAGACCCACCATCCTCCCCTATAAATACCCCATCAGGCATAGCCATTATCACACCCATAATTTCGAAATCCCTTGCTGAAGTTCACGAAATTCAGCAGCCTCCCCATAGCCAAACTCTGCCCGAAAATCATTCAAGAATTCAAGCCGAAGGTCTGTCCGAAGAAGGAGCAAGAAACGACCCTATTTTCGAGCCTAGCCACCACGTTTTTACCATCAATAATCATTGTAAGTGGGCTATTTTTAAACTTTAAAATCTCGAATTTATGCATACATGTTTTCGATTTTTACAAGAAAAATAAATAGTCGAGTACAATTTTCTTTCTACTCCTTTCTTGTATTGTCATACGATTTTAAATGCACTGTGAGGAGTCGACTGTATACGGGTGGGAATCCCAACCACGACGTACCCTTACGCGGTGGGGGACATAACCGCTATACGGCCTCGCCCCCTTAGAGGAATAAAAATTAGGGACTGACGTCAGTAAACCGTAGAAAGTAGATGAGTCGCAGTGTCGGGTCAATATTATGCATGTTTACGAAGTACATATGGAACTCATGTTTTATGTTCGAAATTTTATGCATGTTGTCTTTATTGTGCTCGATTTTCCCCCATTTACTGAGTATTCCCAATATACTCACCCCTCTTACAACCCTTCCCAGATAAGCCCGAAGAAGAACTCGAGGATGAGGAGTCCAAACAGTTCTGGGGATGGTGAACGCTAAAGGAATCTAGTTTAAGTTAATTTATTTCAGTATAAGCTGCATTGCCAAGGTGAACTACCAGCTGACTCAACATGGTGAAGCACTGAAGAACAAGATCAAGGAAAACATGAAGGGGTACGAACTGCGCCACCAGTGTACCGTAGATCTATTGGACGAGGCAGAGGCAGACGTTCAGGAGTGGAAGGCGCAGGTGGCCCAGCTCAATGCAGAGAATGCTCAGCTTACTACAGAGAATGCCCAACTCACCCACATGGTGGAGATACTGCAAGAGGAAGAGCCGGAGGAGGAGCCGGAAGAAGAAGCACCTGTTGAGATAGATGAGCCTATAGCTGCCATAGGAGATGGAGAGATAGACGATTAGATTTCCTTAGTTACCTTTCCTTATTACTAGGAGTTTATCCTTCCATTGTTGCTATTTTATTTTCAGTCAGCATGACTTATTTCTATTCAGTACGCTTTGTTCATTCAGTTGTTTCTTTAAATTCGAAAATTAATAAAATATGATTATTATTTATCTCAGTCGTGCATCTATATTCAAGTTATGTTTGTTTATTTACTCAGTTGTTCCAGCATAACTTATCTATTCAATCTTGTCGATTTGTACAACAAATTCTTAGAAGCGTTTAACTTGTAGGAAATGGCCGGTAGACCACTGAGACAGAACCGCAACCCCCGTTATGCTAACAACAACAACAACAACAACAACACTAATGAAGAAG
Organism: Primulina eburnea; assembly: GCF_022965805.1. Classification (NCBI taxonomy): domain Eukaryota; kingdom Viridiplantae; phylum Streptophyta; class Magnoliopsida; order Lamiales; family Gesneriaceae; genus Primulina; species Primulina eburnea. Next base: position 28,394,083 of record NC_133113.1, read on the forward strand.
GCAACGGGCCTCCACCTCAGTTCAATCTCAATCAAGCAGACCTAATGGCTATAGCCACGATCGTGGCGACGACACTTCAGGGGTTAGTGAACCCGAATGCTAATCAACAGTCCCCACCTCCACCACAGCATGGTGTCAAGTTTCATTATGAGTCACTACGCAAAAACAGGTGTCCAACTTTCAGTGGCGCAACTGATCCTGAAGTTAGCCAGAGTTGGCTAAAGAGTGTAGAAACTCAGTTGAGACTGTTGGAAGTCCCGGATGCACTAAAAGTGGACGTGATAGTGCCCTTCCTGGAAGACAAGGCAGCTAAATGGTGGGAAGCAGTCTCGTCAGCCATGACCGCTGCTGGGCCAATCACATGGCGTATCTTCCGAGAAACATTTCTGAAACAGTATTACCCGGCAGAAGTCAGAATGCAGAAGCTAAGTGAATTTGAAAATTTCATTCAGGCTCCAGACATGTCAGTGGTGGAATACACCTCTCAGTTCAATGCCCTCGGGTCTTATGCTCCAGCAATCATGGCAGACGAAGTTCTGAAATTGCACCGCTTTAACAAAGGATTGAACAGTAGGATCCAGTCAGCTCTAGCGGTCTACCAACCTGCCAAATTTTCAGATTTGATGGGTGCGGCTATCCGAGCCGATGCTGATATTCGTCGAAGAGAAGGGGAAAATAGGAACAAGCGACCCCTTAACAGCCAGCCTTCTCTAGGGAGACCAGTGTTCAAGAGGCCCAATCAGTCAGGTGGACCTCCCTCCGGGCAATCCCCCGCTACTAACTATCAAGGACTCAAGCCATGCTCAACATGTGGCTTCAAGCACTCCGGGGAATGCCGAAGGGCCAGCGGTGTATGCTTTGGATGTGGGAAAGCGGGACACCGAATTGCAGAATGTCCTACCGCCGCAACCAACCAGCAGGGCCAAATAGAGGAACTGGGCCAAATACGGGAGCAGGCCCTAGTAAACCAATGGAGGACAAACCCAATGCTAGGATCTTTGCCATGACTCAGGAAGAGGCTGACGACGCAACTGAAGTAGTGTCAGGTACCATTCTAATTCAATCAGTACCTGCCTATGCATTATTTGACTGCGGTGCTACACATTCCTTTATGTCTAAGAGGTTTGCTAAGAAGTTAGGAGATAAGCCTGATAAACTAACTGAACCCCTCCGAATAGCCACACCTACTAATAGAGCCGTCGAAACCGACGAGATTTTCAGAGACTGTAAAATCAGTATTAGTGATCAGACTTTTAGCGCCGACTTGATACAGTTGATCATGGTCGATTTCGACGTAATCTTAGGAATGGATTGGTTGGCAAGAAACAGTGCAATAGTAGATTGTAAAGGGAAGAGAGTTAAACTCATAACCACAGAGCAGAAGGAAGTTGTGTTTCATGGTAAATCCAAGGAACGGAAGTTGCTACTTTCCGCAGCTCAAGCTTGGAAAGCCATGAAATCCGGAGAAGACATCTACCTAGCAATGGTCAGTGAGGCAAAAGAAGAAGTCGAGCTGAAACTGGAGGACATCCCGGTAGTGAGAGATTTTCCAGATGTTTTCCCAGAAGAACTCTCAGGGACGGTCCCGGACCGCGAAGTGGAGTTTGAAATCAACCTGGTTCCTGGTGCGGCCCCAATCTCTAAGGCACCGTACAGAATGGCACCGGCCGAACTCAAGGAGTTAAATGAACAACTCCAGGAATTGCTAGATAAAAGGCAGATTCGACCAAGTGTGTCCCCATGGGGAGCTCCAGTACTCTTCGTAAAGAAGAAAGACGGAAGTATGAGATTATGCATCCACTACAGTGAATTGAACAAGATCACAATCAAGAACAGGTACCCTCTACCTCGGATAGAAGATCTGTTCGATCAGCTTAAAGGAGCCGCCGTCTTTTCTAAACTGGATCTCAGGACATGATATCACCAATTGAAGGTCAGGGCTGAAGACATTCCCAAGACAGCCTTTCGAACCAGATACGGGCACTATGAATTCACAGTGATGCCCTTTGGTCTGACCAACGCACCAGCAGCATTCATGGACCTTATGAACAGAGTGTTCAAGCCATTCCTGGATCAGTTCATAGTGGTATTCATCGATGATATTCTCGTCTATTCTCCTGACGAGGCGAGCCACGAAGAGCACCTTCACCTTGCTCTGCAAATCTTAAGAGAGAATAAGCTCTATGCTAAGTTTAGCAAGTGTGAATTCCGGCTGAGAAGTGTGTCATTTCTAGGACACGTGATCTCGAGAACAGGAGTGTCAGTGGATCCAAGGAAAGTAGAGGCGATTACAGAGTGGCCGAGACCGAAGAACGCCACCGATATCAGAAGCTTCCTGGGATTGGCAGGGTATTACCGAAAATTCGTCGAAGGGTTCTCCTCGATAGCTGTGCCACTGACGAAGCTCACACAAAAAAATTCTAAATTCACCTGGAGTGAGGATTGCGAGAAAAGTTTCCAGACACTGAAAGAGAAAATCGCATCCACACCAGTGCTGATCTTGCCAGCAGAAAATAAAGATTTCACTATTTACAGTGACGCCTCTAAGGACGGCCTAGGGTGCATACTCATGCAAGAAGGAAGAGTGATTGCTTATGCGTCAAGACAGTTGAAACCGCACGAGCAGAATTATCCTACTCATGACCTGGAGCTAGCAGCAGTTGTCTTCGCCTTAAAGATTTGGAGGCACTATCTCTATGGTGCTAAATGTGAAATCTTCACAGACCATCAGAGCCTCAAGTACTT